>NW_005187518.1:1579245-1652114 GCF_000239375.1 Pundamilia nyererei
TGTGGTTGCTCGTTTTCCTTTTGTTTTGCTTTGTTCATTTGTCTCTTTTAATTCTATTTTGTTGTACTTTTTCAACATGTTCAAAATAAAGATTCAATCAATCAATCAATCAATAATAACGAATGTAATAGTTAATCTAATAGCAAATAATAAAAGTGAAAAAAAAAGTTCAGTGATCATAGGAAGTCCCCAGCAGACTTGGCTTATAGAGTTACCTTATCCAGCCCTAACTCTAAGCTATATCAAAAAGGAAAGTTTTTAAGTGTAATCTTAAAAGTAGAGAGGGTGTTTGTCTCCAAAATCCAAACTTAAGAGGCCTGAAAGCTAAAGGCTCTGCCTCCCATTTAACTTTTAAATATCCTACGAACCACAAGTAAGCCAGCAGTCTGAGAGCGAGGTACTATCAGGTCTTTAAAATAAGATTTGACCTGATTATTCAAGACCTTATAGTATGTGAGGACTTTTAAATGTGATTGTTAGTTTAACAGAGAGGCGATGAAGAGAAGCTAATATGGGAAAAATATACTCTCTCTTTCCATTCCCTGTCAGCATTCTCACTGCAGAACTGCAGATCATCTGAAGGCAACAATCCATTTTTTGTTGTCACTGTGACATTTGATGTTTTCATATAGAGGAAATTAGTTTCCTCTCTAATTAGGACTGCATGTAAACCTTCAATATAACTTGTATTCAGAAAACAAAATCCCTCATGCAATATTTCAAAACAGGTCAGAAACGACACCATTAATCAAGTGTGTTAAGTCATAGCACATAAAATTTCAATTTTGCAGCACAGTGTATCTGTTATTTCCATTATTAAAATGTATTTAAATAGTATGCACCATTCTGGGGGAGGAAATAACCAAACCAACTTTTGAAACTGCTTGAATAGATGTGTGGTTTAAAGACCAGACCAGTGTTGCCTCACTGCAAGAAGGTCCTGAGTTCGGTTCCACCACCTGGCCTTTCTGTGTGGAGTTTGCATGTTCTCCCTTTGTTTGTTTGGGTTCTTTCCGGAAACTATGGCCTCCTCCCACAGTCCACAGACATGCAGTTAGTGGTCATTCCAAATTAGGTGTGAATGTGAGGTGGGAATCTGAGTGCGAGTGGTTGTTAGACTTATGACAAACTGGCAACTTGTCCAGGGTGTACACTGCCTCTTGCCATATGGTAGCTGGGATTGGCTCCCTAAAAAGGATAAGCGGAAGAGAATGTATAGATGCTGAAATGCTGTTGTATTAAATTAAAGAACTCTGTCAACATGTATCGTAAGAAGTAAAATGACAGAAATCTGTAAGTTAATAACTTTGTCTAAAACTTTTATATCAAAAAGTTGCAGTTACCAGTCCAAAATCGATGTCCTTCACATCCAATGGTCCTTATTGGAGTCTTTGCCGGGCCGATTCTGGCTCCCGGACCTTATGCTTGACACTCCTGCGGCAAAGCTATATGCATATATACAGGCGTTGTCTCCTGCCGTTGCGCTACCCCTGCTCCTAACCACTGCAGCCTCATTAATGGACAGCCCAGTGGCCGTTCCCGATGTCACAGTGTCATTTGAAAACTCTGTGTCTTTCCCTTATATTGCTATGATATGAGGCTGGACCTGACACCATTAGCCACTTTGTCCTTGCTTTAAGCATGGTTTATCTAGTTGCCGTGGCGATGGTGACCTTGCAGCACATTACTGGTGGTACTGCAGCATAAGGTGTTGTGTGAACAAGGAATGAGTATAGAGACAGCGAGAAGGAGAGATAGAGGGGGCTGAGACAGTGGGCGAATAAAACGAGGACAGCTACTATTAAAAGACTAGCCACGTTCACAGAGTTGTTTATGTCACATGATACTGCGAGTGCAACTTAGCAGAAGGCGAGCAGATTTGTTTGAAGAATAAAGACTTGGGGAGAGAAAAATAAGTGAAACACTGAAGCATGCATGTGTAAAGAAACAGAAAAGGAGAACAGGTGGAGATTAGGGTACGAGAAATGAAGAGAGATGAGAAATGTTGAAATGATATCACAGCAGAATGCCAGGCGTGCTTTTTAAAACTCTGCTTTTTGCCCTCCCAGCTTTCCCCTTTGATTCCTCCTCTTGCGTACCTGCCAGTTCACACCTTGATTTTCCTGTCTTACTACCAGACACCGACCTCTGTCTCTTACAGACTTGTACTAATTGCTCCTGTTTGCCTCTTATCAATCCCTTTCCAGCTTCTAGCCTTTTCCTGTCACCACCTTTGGTCTCCTTTACTCTATTTGTCTCTCGCAGCCTCCCCACCCCATACAGGCTCTCCCTGATGTGACTATAAGTATAAAGGGCAGCTCAGGTCGTTTATAGATGATATCCTGGTCAGCCGGTGATGCGGTGTAATATGAAGCGTCCAGCATCTGCTTTTTGCTGCTGCTGCAGTCAGCGCCCTTTAACCTCTCACATTACTGAATTTCCCCTTCTCTTTTTTCCCAGTCCTCGCCTCTTACGCCACCAACTTCTTCCTTAATACCTGCAGTGTAAACTTACTGAACAATTAAATTGGAGCCAGAAGATAAAAATCCCTGTTTCTAACCTGCTGTATTCCCAAAATCCAGAGAGAAAGAGCATAAAAAACAGATTCTGAACTCTTGGCTGAATTTGTAACACTTAAAGAGTGGCTGAACCATCAACTTACTGCATGAACACACAAGACTTTTCAAATGCTAGACAGCAACTCCGAAGGCACTTTAATAGATCAGAGTTTATCCTGTGACTCTCTTGGGGAGTTATGTTTTCAAGCATATTATTTTCTCTTAGTTTCCAGCAAGCTTCTGTTTCTCAGTGAACTGTGTTTGGTAGATCATCCGTAGGAAATCAAACATGAAGGAACCTGCTTTCTAGCTTTCTTTTCTTCACCTTTGGTTTTATTTTTTTTTCCCCTTTTCTGGAAGTCATTCAAAGTGAATAAATGACTCAGATCTCTGGCCTGCATTCACAAAAATCTTCCTCATTCTTCCTCTTTTTGTCTGTTCTTTACTCTCAGATGCAGGGCTGCATGTTGCTTCAGTTAACAGCTCAGTTTCATGTGTGTTATGCTCAACAGTCCAAATTAATATTATGGTATGCAACTATATAAAAAATAACACTGACATCATTCTGAGCAACTAATGTATAATTAGTTATATCTATGCTACAAATGGCAGTGTTGTTTTTCTGTTTGGCCTGTCTTTCTGTTTTATTGGCTGGCTTGCCATTTTGGCTCAGACATCCTGACCAACTCCTGATTTAAGTCTCATGACATTTTACGTGGACATTCATGGTGCCCAGAGGATGAACCCTGCTGACTTTTTCAGTGGTGCCACCTGCAGTGTGACATTTGCATTTTTATGTGAAATGCCACAACTGCTAGTTGATATTGGTGTGCAGCTCAGAATGACTTACAAAAAATTTGGTGATCTTTTCATTCAATTCTAGCTAATAGTGGATAAGTCTCTACTACTACCAATAGCTACTTAACAAATTAATCTTTTTGCTACATGAATATTTTCAGGTTTTTGTAGCCTACCTTGAGTTTTTCATGTGTGAGCAGGCTGTGGTTGCATGCAGATAAAAGCTGCGTGTGGCAAGCAAATTGGATATAGCGTCCAGAAACCATGAGCTGTAACTTTTTATTACCTTCTTGTTCTTTATCTGGATGTGGAAACAATGACCAGAGGACAAAAATGGAAATCTTGACTCAAATATTTGGATAACAGAAAGCCACAAAAACATTGGCTGTTGTCCCCAGAGGCAAATTAGGCTGAGTCGCTCATGGGGTCACAGATTTCTCAATTTTGAGCATTACATGCAGCTTCTCACAGACATAACATGATATTATTTTTGTTGAGTCTTATTTTTGTTCAAAGAAGTTGCCAAATCAGTGTTACCTTTGCAATATTATAAAGGTGTTGCAGATATGTTAATAAGAGGGTCTTAGTAGTCAGTACTTCCACAGCAGGGGTGTCACTCTGAGCTAAATCAGTGTGTTTTTCCTGGTCAGTTGTCATATGCATGAAATAATGTAGAGTTGGGCCAAATGAATGGCACCGTTTTACCAGACAGATTAACACAAGATCAGATGGCTCTCTTTAAACGAGGAGATACGTGAACCCTGGTGACACTCGGCATTACAGTCTGCTTTGTGCTGACCGCATGTCAACAGCTGGGGTTGGCCTGGAATGAGACAGAATATTCAGCCAATATTTTATTCTTTTTAATGAACTCTATGTGTGTGTGTGTGTGTGTGTGTGTGTGTGTAGGGGTGCATGTGTCTGTTTGGGGTTTGAAGAAATCGGGGTGTTTTGTGGGAGTGTAACATCCCCAGGTTTCTGCACTCCAACTTATTACTTTGGCTAGTTGATCTGATGGTGTAATAATATCTTCTGCCTCAGGCTATGGGAAATGGCCACATGCATTATTCACACGTGGTAAGATGTTTATTGATGACTTCTTTATTTATATATTTCCTCTGTGCCAGAGTCATTTCTCACATTTGTTACCTCTTAGTTTTAATCCCGCTTTGAGGTGAGAGTCGACTAAGGTGCCTCACTCCCTCCCCCATGTGGAACTGGCACTAATAATGCATGTAAACGTGGAGCCCCATTACATCTATATTATTTTGTCATAGCTGTTTCATTTAGGATATTCCAGAACCCGCAGAAAGCATAACTCCTAACAGAAAACTAGCATGCCATTGCCTTAGGACTCAAGGGTAAGTTTGTCTAATCAAATCCATGTACATTCTCTGTTTGTTTTCTTTTTATCCATGCAGCCTTGCAAATGAGGCATATTCCCTTTTATATGAGCATATGCAAGAGTTCAGTGCAACTGAACTGTGGGGTTATGCTCTGATGTCTCATGTCCTTTGTGCTTAGACCAAATAAAACAAGACTTTTAACCAGGAGACCCAGGATCATCCCCCACGTGGGAATATAGTTTTTGATGCACTTCAGTTATGATTCCATTGTTTTGTGTTACATTGTTTACTTAGGTTACAGAAAAGTACAACTGTTGTCCATTTTCTGGTCATGCTGATCAACACTTTGAAAAATTATAAACATAATATAGTGCATGTGAGACATTTACACTTTTGAAACTACTTTTAATAAATGAAAACAATAAAAAATGTTGAAACTTTGAATTTTTAATGTGGATTTTCAAAAACAAAAATGTTATGTGTCCTTTAAAAATGGTGGTAGGAATGCTGCACAGCTATGGTGGTTAACTCATAGGGTATGATTCTGCAATGGAAATGTTTGCAAGGCTTAGGAACTGTCCTATGAAGAACACTGTCCTGTAGTCTGGCAAATCAAGTTTAAATATGACATCATAGCCACTTGGCTCACAGTTCAAATATAATCAGAGCACATGGGATAGCTGGCACAGGCACATACATGTTATATAATACATGTTTTCAGAGAAACGTATGCTGCTTTGTATGAAAGTGAAGGTTTTGCTCTGCAAAGGTTCAAACTGAAAGCGTCTGTATGGCAGCCATAACACGAGACAGATGACTTCTGTAAATACTAAGGAAAGGTACTTTGGTGCCTACTTTGTCACACTGCTTACCATCGGATGCACTAGTGCATCTTTAATAAGAGGAAAGAAGATAATGGCTTTAGTTCGGAGAATTCGAAGCTGTTCGAGGAAAAAAATGATTACACAAATCGTGTAAATGTTAATTACCGGGGCATTTCCTACTATAACTTGTAGATTTGATGATATGTTTTAGACATACAACAGTTTGTTATTCTCATGGGTGAGCTATGGATATCATGCTGTTTTATTAGAATCTGCATTAGTTAGTACCAAGGTTTAATAGGTTTTGTCACGGGGTGTAAACGGACTCACGCGCAGACCAGGGATCCTTGCAAGGAAGACAGTGAATTTATTTACTTTCCCGGGCCCGGGAAAGATCTGTACACAGAAACTCCGGTTAGAAACAGACTGATTGCTCAACGATACAGCGACGAGTAGCACCGTGCTGCCATCTTAAGTAGGGCTCGGGATTGCGACGATAGGCAGCAGGTGTGGAGATAGCAGGTGCGTGGGCCAGGGGCGGGAGCCCATAATGAGCACCGCCCCGGCAGGAGAGAGAGAGAGAGAGAGACAGAGCAAAAACAACAAAAACACATGGTGAGGCACAGGGACCATGACAGGTTTAGAGAGTGTGCTATAAATAAATAGCGTGAATACATACATCAGTACAATAAATTTAAGGTTTACCATCAGTTTCAGCATTGCTGTATTGCCAGACTTCAGGATTATCATTAATTAATTTTAATTCAGTCACAGATGCCGAATGCCTTAATAAAGACTTGAGGTACACTGGATCATCTCCACAGCGGGAAGGGGAAATATAAATCTACAGGATGAGCAACTAATCTCAGTGTGACAAGCATTTTCTTCTATTTTATATGTTTTAGATTCAGCGTTTTAAAATTACAACGGTGGTAATGAGGTAATCTTTTTCAGATGTCCACATTTATATAGCCTGCAAAACAACAAACAAACAAAGACAAACAACAAGTTAAAGTATCATGGATGTGCTTTTTCTAGTTCATCTTCACAATATTTTCGTTTTAGCTCCAGCAGCTACAACGTACCCACGACATTTGCTGCCAAGTCAGTAAGTACCATTTAGTTGGGTCCTTCGATTTTCTGGTTCTTTTTTCCAAAGTCGTTACGAATTCTCTTTCAAGCCTTTGTTTGACCTCGTGATGCTTTGAATTTTAAATCAAGCAGTCAAGATGGGATGGAAGTGCAGACTTTCTGTTTTAATTTAAGGGGTTTAACAAAAGTTCTGCAATAAATGCTTAGGAATTAGAGCCATTTTATACATTTATATCACATATTTAGATGATCAAAAGTAACTGGGCAGACATCATTTTATATCATTTCAAAGAAAATCCTTTGCTGTCAATGAATGTCCAGTCTTGAACCCATGGACATCAGTAATTGCTGTGTTTCCTCTCTGGAGATGCTTTGCAGGCCTTTACTGCACCCACCTTCAGATGCTGCTTGCTTGTGGGTTTCTGCATTTAGTTTTACTTTTAATAATTGAAAAACATGCTCTGATGTACTGAAATCAGGTGACTGATTAGGACACCAAGGAATATATCATGTCTTTGCCTTAAGAAACTCTTGGGTTTCTTGGGAAAACTCTTGGAAAACTCTTGTTAAGGGTTATCCATTTGCACTGTGAAGCACTATCTGACTAGTTTTGCAGCATTTGGCTGAATCTGAGCAGAGAGTATATCCCTGTACACTTCACTGCTCATCCTGCTGCTTTTATCAGCAATCACATGATCTATAAACACTAGTGACTCGATTCCAGTAGCATCCATAACAGTGCCTCCACTGTGTTTGACAGATGTTACAGTATGCTTCAGGTCATAAACCGTTTCTCTCCATCTCTGAGCTTTTCTTCTCCCATCGCTCTGTTAACAGTTAATCTTGATTTCATCTGTCCAAAGAGTTGTTTTTTTTTTTTCGGTGCACGGCTTCCTATTCCTGAATGTAACCGGTGGTTTTCCTGACTTGTTAGTTGTTGATGCTTAATTTGTACTTCCTGTACTTCTGTCTGCATACAGGAAGTGTTGACTCACATCTTGACATGTGTGTCTTAGAGATTTCAGCATAAATAAAAACAATGTTTGAATATATGTTGATACCAGAAAGGTCAGGAAGAAAGAGTGGGTGATGTAGAAGACTAATTTTGGCAAGCAGTAGCCATCTCTCTATTCACTCTGCTGCCACTTGCACATATCCGCGCTGCCCAAAATATCAGCTTTGGGCTGAAAAAGTAGTTCACGAAGTGACTGGCCCAAATAGGAGCAATCAATGCTTGACCAAGTACTTTCATTTTATTATGCTTTTTCCCTTCCTAAGTCATGTACCTCTTCATTTTTCTTCAAACTGTCATTTTTAACTCTTGGCCACATTGCTAGACTACTGATTAAAAATCTGAAAAAAGTTGGTCCTTGATGCTCCTCTACTGTTAAATATCTGGCATCATTAAGGGTTTTTTTGTGACAGCCCAGTGAGATAAATGCTTTGATTTAATACAACCACCTGAGAGTAAGTTTTAAAGTCATGCTTAAGACTTGATATCTATCCACACAGACTTTGGTGAGTTGATTTGCTTGGTTTTTTTCTGACTTAGTTTTCTTCCTCTATACACTTTAAATGCTAATTTAACCCCACTGAAACTATACCATGTTTTGGAGTTAAAGAGGCGTTACCTAATACCAGGAATACATATTTAGGAATAGAGCCTCTGTGTGAATCACAGGCCACGGTGAGATTGACTGAGAGGTCACTCTAAATAAGGTCATTTTGAAGTTACCAGAGGACTCCTATCGAGTTGGATGCTTTATATAAACATCATACCGCTGTTTCATGATAGCACTGTCACAGAAATATTTCATCTCTTAAAGTGTGGGAGACTTAGAAGTGATGTAATCACTGGTGGGATGTAGGTTTTTGGGCACTTCCTGTAAGCTGTTGGAGATTTGAGGGACAGTCATGTTCTTTCAGCAACCACTTTTTCTCAGATGAAATGCTTTAACTATCGCAGAAAAGAGTCTAACAAAAGTAAAACAAAGAAGCACGTCCCAAATATTTCCCTCTTCTGTAGCGACCTTTATCAAGTCATTGCCTCGTTTGTCCTACCCGGCAACCTTCCAGCAGTGATGCTGGGACCGTCTAGCTTGCTGATAGGCTACTTTTAATCTTACTGGGGATGGGCCGATTGTTAAATCACAAATCAATACTTTGATACTTGAGTGCTCGCCATTAGCTGCGTGTAAATACTGGCTGCAGTATTTTAGAGTATAGTTACTTGGTTTTTGTTTATTGTGTTTCTTTTTTTTTCTTTGTATTGTCTTGTTATCGTTCACTTGTCATTCATTATTTTCTGTTTGTTTACGGCGCTAATTCTAAATGTTAATTAATACTGATGCAGACGAAGATGCATAACATAATTGTCCCTCTTCCACTTTCTGTCTCCCCCCTCTCTCTTCTTCATGGTCGACTTTTGAAATAAATTGTCTGTGCCTGAATGCTTGAGCTTTGCTGAGCTTTCCTGTTAGCAATGTGGTGTTTGATTTTCCAGCTGAGAGCCTGGTAGTGTCTGCGAGAGCTACTGTGGGAGAGCGTGCGCGACAAAATGAATGGGAGGCAAGTTCAAATGAGGCTTTGTGTCTGAATCCAATTGTGTGTGTTTGAGAGGAAGAGTATTAGCCTTGTGTTTGTGAGCATGTATGTGCAATAAGCGCTGTTACCCTGATACTCTTCCCTCCTTCTCCACAGAGAGAAGTGCCTTCATTCGCTGACCCCTGTGGCTGTTTGGCTCCGCTGAAGCCGCCTGTGCCTCTGCGCCTGTCCATGTCTGCTGGAGCTGCCAGCCACACCACGAGCACCAGGACTGCCATGATTGCCAGCCTCGTCCGCTGAGGCTGTCTCCACATTACTGACACCTCCCTCCTCCCCTCCATCCCTTCCTCTGTCTGCCAGCCAGACCTCTCTCCACCCATGCCACTCAGCCCTCCTCTGTGGAAGTCAAACACGCCACCTTTCTCCGCAGACAGAGGCCGATACTGAAGACACAGCGTTTTTATCGGCTCGTTTTAGCAGAAGAAGATTGTCTCTTTGCTCTCCCCTCCACCGGCCCCTCTCCCCCTCCTCCTCCTCTCCTGCTTTCTTCTCTCCTCCAGCCATGCATCTTTTCATCATGGGCCAACTCGATCGATAATGTGTTTTGCCATTCATCTCACCTGACAGTTCAGCTGAGGAGCAAGCAAGGCACAGGGAGAACTGGTGTGCATGGTGTGGGTGTTTGAAAGAGAGCGATTACAAAGCAGGTCTCTCTGGCTGTCAGCAGCCTAAGCCCTGGGTGACAGGTGCTGAAGGAGCCCCAAACAAACTCTTAGGATGGGCCACAGGTGGTAGACGACAGCAAGGCCTCTTAGGCTTAAATTCACAGTCAGACCCTGGGGAGAAAACCTGTAAAGTCTGCCTTTTTCCCATGCCCTTTATTTGTACTTTCTCATCATTTGGCTCAGTGTTATTAGAAACATACAGAAATAGACATAACTGCATTTGCTGGATATCTATTACTCTTAATCGACCCCTCCTTCCTGGTTTAAAATGGCGGTGAATGTGACACCGATCCGGGACACAAAGTGGCTGACACTGGAGGTTTGTCGGGAATTCCAGAGAGGAACTTGTTCACGACCAGACAGTGAGTGCAAGTTCGCCCACCCTGCCAAGAGCTGTCAAGTGGAAAATGGCAGAGTCATTGCCTGTTTTGACTCTCTCAAGGTGAGTATGACAAACACCTGTGATGTTCAATCAGCACTGCCCTGTTTTTTTGTTTTTGTGGAGTTTTTATTTTTATTTTTGAGCTTATGCTGCTGACAAGGGTGGTCTGAGAATTTATCAGTTTGTTTAACTCGTCTACAAAATCGACACAAAATATTATTTTATTGCTGTGCTTCTTATGACTACATTTGGTTATACCTTGGCAATAGAATGTATATAGATCTGCATAAATACTTTTAAAAGTATGTTTGTGTGTCAGGGTAAGCTGAGATGAGGCCATAATCACATTAACATCTGTGAATCAGACTCAGAGTTTCCTTTGCAGGCACATAACTCTGGTGCAGGACTGTTGGTTGGCACAAAGTTGCAAAGGATTTTGTGTGATCGTCACATCAACGGGCTGCATGGGAAATAGAGAAGTAGGACAGCATACTGTGTAATTCACGTTTGTATGTAAGTCTGTGGGTATATGTCTGTGTGTGTTATTTTGAGGTCATGCAGCACAGTGGGGTGTTCTCAGAAGGCTCTGTAATTTACTGTCTATTTTTGCCCTGGCACTGAGACAACACACTCCCACTATGCAACTCCTCTCTCCGAGACAGGGGAAGAAAAATCAAACGGCAGAGTGGATGGAAAGAGGGAGGAAAATGGACTGAGCTGAGATGTTGTGAAGAAAACACAAATACATATAATAAGGTATAATAAATGGGGCGAGAATTATTTATCCAATGCTTAAAAGAGATTAAAACGCCCTAGGCGCGAGTAAAGTTTTGATTAGATATTTATGTCGCAGTGTAGCTTGTCACCAAATCTGTTTATAGGCTTTCAACCAATTTTATTTAATACATTTTGCAATAAGCTTAACTGCTTTTGTTGTCAGTGTAAGTGGTACGAAAGGTGGACAGAGGACAAAGGTTTGATTCTGGCGACTGGAGACATTGGAGAGGTTTTGCATCTCGACTCATGAGTGTTAGCTCACGGCAGCTAACCACTGTGGTTGGAGAGTTTTCTGATTTTGAGCCAGTTTTGAGCAGAACTGAATCTAGAGCCATGCTAAGATTAGTGATAATGTTTAATGTGTCTGCTTTACAGCTGCCCCCATCGTTGTTTAGCATGTTAGCATACAAATGTTTGCCAGCTAAACACAAAGTTTAGCTGAGACTGATGGGAATGTTAATACTTTTACAAATAGAACAAAATCAGTCTAAACAATGTTCAGTCCAAACTAGAAACATCTGCTTCTTGGTGATTCTGGAGGAAATCACTAAGAAGACACAAAACTTACCCTACCACCATAGTGTTAGCATAGTTAAAGAATAAACACCTCATCTTGACATTATACTCTGTATATTGAAATGCAGATACTCTAGGGGAACAAATGCCAACATAAACATTTTGATATCTCAGATGTTATTAATTTGATAAGGAGATGCTGACGTAATTTAATTTTTCTTTTGATATAAAACACAGTTTTAAGGAGACAAAGTCAGGTGTGAACTTAGTTAAAGAAAAAGAAGAGAAAATAAGACAGTCAAGGAGGTAAATTTTGATAACACACATATGTAGGTGGAACAGCAGTGCAGTGATTAGCACCGTCTCAAAGCAAGAACGTCCTGGGTTTGGTTCTGCCGGTTTGCTGGGTTCTTCCTCTTGCAATCAAAAAACACGTTAGGTTAAATATGATTCTAAGTGTGACTGTGAGAGCGAATGATTGTTTCTATCCACGCTCTACCCCAATGACAGCTGGGATAGGAATTCAATCGGTTAAGAAAATTGGATGGATGTATTCTTAAATTTGATGCTGCAAAATGTCATAAACACTCATACACATCGAATATGCAGTTCATTTTTTATTTGATCAACATTAACGAGATTGGGTGTAAAGGCTGTCCAGTGGCTGAGAGCCAAACATGATGGCTGAGAGGTTGTTTTGCATCGAAAGATCATAAAAGTGAACGTACACGGGATAAACACAAGACAAATGTACAACATGCACACACATGCCTCTAACTGCTTTTTCATTACTTCATATGTTTTATATGTGCTGAATGCAGAGCTATCGGTGAGGTACATCTCTATATTTTGGCTCCAGTGGGCACAATCGTTCTGGATCCTAGAGCTCTGTGTACTCTCTTGTGCACGTCTTGTAATTTGTCCCCTATCTGATTGGCAAGCAGGGTGTTATTCTGTGTAACTGGAGACTTGAGCTGAGAGTTAGTCAAGCAGTGCAGGCCTTGGTTTATACCTGGGGATGGATTTCTTGTTAAGCCAGGCACTGTGTTATTACAGTTATGGGCTGTTTGGCTGAAGCTAAGGTGGCTTGTGTGGGTTTAGTTTGTACAGGTAAGGCAAGAATGGATAAGGGGGGCAGCTGGGGCCTTGTATGGATCATGAGAACAGACAGACAGACAGAGCTGGAGAGGGCAAGAGCAGGCGCAGCAGGGAATGCGCAAGGAAGCATAGCACTATGCACACAGCCCTTCCCTGCTCTCAGTGCCAGGGCATTCCACAGTCTACCTCCCTTCCCTGCCTTCATGACAGAATGATAGATCTGCTTTATCTGCAGATGAATTCATAATACATAGCCAGGCATGGAGAAGGGGCAAGGGGATAAGGGAAGGACAGGCAGGAGAATATGGATAGAAAAATAGGAGTAAAGGGATGGATGGTGCTAAACGTGGCTTCCCACCCCTGGATAATTTTTCACACCACCTGCCCTTTGGTGCTTTTACAATGCAGGCTAGCAAAGGAAAGGAGGACTTGTAGCAGGAGAAATAGAAAGACGCATGGATAGCTTCCTTAATTTTATCTTCTTTATGTATTGAATCAAGTCTTTCTCAGATTCAGTAAATGCACATTTTATTTTCACATCAGAGCCTTGTGAATTCTTACCAGTTGGTCTCTTATGATAATACCTTTATTTATACCTATTTATACCCAAACTTCGTTCAGCCATTCAGCAATGTCACAAAAATAGGTTTTTGTCAGTGGTGAATATGGTGGAAAGTTCCATTTACAGAGGATGGACTGATAAAAGCAGACAGGAAATGAGGCAGAGGCAGAGGCTCTTTATGATTGGCCGATATTACAGTGAGACTGACCCTCATGGCCTGGACTCAAGTAACAAAAAATACGATGTTTACAAAGACATGAGGAATTTGTCTAGGTACACAGCACAACTTCAAAATGATTTTATTTAGTTTTAATTTGCCATTGGAAGAAGTAATAATAATAATGGATTGGATTTATATAGCACTTTTCAAGGCACCCAAAGCGCTTTACAATACCACTATTCATTCACACACTGGTGGAGGCAAGCTACGGTTGTAGCCACAGCTGCCCTGGGGCAGACTGACATATCACGCCATCGGCCCCTCTGGCCAACACCAGTAGGCGGTAGGGTAAAGTGTCTTGCCCAAGGACACAATGACCAGGACAGAGAACCCGGGGATCGAACCGGCGACCTTCCGGTTACAGATACGCTTCCCAACCCCCTGAGCCACGGTCGCCCATAAGTACTGGTAATGTAATGCATTGCTTCTGTACCAGTCTTCAAATGTTTTCAGCCATCATTCTGTTTAGAGGTTGTCTACGATAATAAATCAAACAGCATCTATCACTTTGTTCAAATACTCAAAACTCTTCTCTAATAGGTCATTTTTTCAAGTTTTTCAAATGAACCAGACGTGTCTACAACCCGAGTTCTCATTTTTAACAGTGAGTTTCTGTGAGTTGGTGTTCACTTTTGACTTTGCGTGCAGTTGTGTCGTATTGAAAAATTTCTCCGTTCAGCCTGCCAAGCACAGAAGTAGCTTGATGCCATGTCCTGGTGCAGAAATTCCCCTTTAGATGTCATGGCATTGGAGTGACCTTGTATAATCTCTACTCTTAAAATTATTTGCATTTAAACAGAAAGAGATGCCAGATCAGGATGTACTCACGTGTGCTAAAGAATCCGTTTCAGAAGATTTGAACAAACAATGTATTTTTGTAACTGTTTGAGAGAATGGAAAACAGTGGGATATGCTCTTTCTTTTGTCTCCTGCTGAAGGAATTCAACAGCTTGTTGCTATTAGCAGCTGGACAGAAACCTGGTTTCACTGCAAGTGAATAAAAAGCAAACCTGGGGGCATTTAAGCTGACGAAATACAATAAACTTACCATTGGACTGTGATGGGAAACAGGTGAGAGTGAGCCAAAAAAGCCAAAGGGGTTCCGACTGGCTACTGATGACTGTGCTAAAATTATCTGACAGCGAGTTGACTTCCTCAGCAATTTTTTCTCATTAAAACTTCTTTTTTCTATAAGAAGTTTAGAACCCTTTAAAGCTTGTGTGTGTTGAATAGCTACTTTCAAAGTTACAAAATGATACATTGTTGAAAATGTGTTCTATTCTTAAAAATACATTATTTTAACAGGAAACATGAGGAAGTTTAGTTTTGCTCTTTGGGGAGCGGGAGTTTTTGTAATCACAATTTCACTACGAAGATTTTTTTCATCTTGTACGGAATATATTGTTATTCCGTATTTACATGAATTCTAACAAGCCCGCTGAGGATGATCAAATTATTTGTTTCAAAGAAAACAACATTACACACACACACACACACACACACACACACAAACTTCAAAGTCCTCACAGACATATATTAGTAGTTTTTAAAGGAAATTCTGTGATAAGAAGGGAGCATTAAATGTTGTATAAGTAATGCATTTTCTCTGCCCTTCTCTTATTTATGCTGGTGGAACTTGAGGTTTGGCAGAAAAAAAATGTTACATGAAAGATTATGAAGAGAAAAAGTTATATTTATGTTGAGTGTATTTGTAATTGTTCCTCACCTTTTCACTGAGTAAACTTCAAGGGCATTGTGTCCTGAATGTGGTGAATAAATGTGAAAAACAGCACAGTGCGTGCTGTCAAGTTGTTCTCTCTTTCTTGCACAATTTAATATTTTTCTTTTTATTATTAATAGTTTTGGTTAAGTAAACATACTTGCATGTTACACTGAGCTACAAGTATTTTGGTGGCCTACATTCAAGTTGGTCAAACGTATGGTGTAAATATAGTATATCACAATTTTAACAGTCTGTCAGCAATTTTGTTCTGATGTAATGTTGAATAATGGGCTGTTAGAGGATTTATGGTAATTAACCAATCAGGCAGCAGGGGTTTCAATTCTGCCTCTTTGTACAAAGCCAGAAAAAACATCTTATAAAGAATGTGTTTATAGAGGGGCGCTGGTTTGATTTAATTTGACTTGCTCATTGTGTTCAAAACTATAGTTGCCAGAAAGAAAAAGGCAAAAGAAAACTAACATAGACAAAGAGAAAGTTCAGCAATGAAAGATCAAACACTGTTTGAAGTCCTGCAATCCCTTTGTCCCAAGTTTTATGGCCAGTGTGGGATCTGACTTTTATTAGGTAAGGACATATTTAGATTTGGCAATCCAGGGGATGTTCATTTCACACTGGAGCCAAACCCCAGTGATGTGTCACATAAAGCGCCGGAGAACCGGACGGCCTACAGCTGAGCATACAAGTGCCGTTCCTTCCTGGATCTTTTCATTCAGCAGAGCATGAAGTATATTCTCCAAGATGCTGTTTGTCAGACCCAACGCAGCCAAGTTCTTAACTGAAAGTTTGGCCTGTAAATGTGCTGTTATTGTCTGAGCTTAATAAAGTCCTGCCACTGTTTAAGCAAATTAAATGTTCCACGCACACATTTTGCATTCAAGATTATACCAGTGATTCCACGTGTACTTGAGATATGGTGACTGTATTATTGCAATAACACAGAGAATCCCTTGCAATCATCACACCAATGGTGATGTGTGTTATTACCGCCATAAACACCGGAGTGCCTGTTCAAATGCATTAAGGAAGTGATAGAGTGGCGCAAGCAACAAGTGAGGTTATTACAATATTTTCTTGTAAAAAGCAAAAGCTTCGTAGGCACTGAAAACCCCCACAGAAGCTCATGTTAAAATTAAAAAAAGGTCAGCTGTTATCAGAGTCGCTGGGATGTGGCTGTAGTCTACAACAAGGTCTTATTTCTGCTGAATCCTTACTTAAAAAAACAGACTTTGATGTACCAACTGGTGGGGACTAAGAGGCACATTCTAATCAAATAAGATGGAGTATTATTATGTTTGTTTAAAGTTGCCCAAAGGACCTTAATAATTCATGCAAGATAGTCAGAGGGGAACCCCCCCCCCCCACTTTTCAGCTTTGGTAAACTCATTATCCTCTGAACCAACAACGCTGATGTATTTGTGTTGTAAAGTGTTTGAATCAATACTGTATGCTTAGTTTGCGATATACAAATATATTTACG
Source organism: Pundamilia nyererei (assembly GCF_000239375.1). NCBI lineage: Eukaryota > Metazoa > Chordata > Actinopteri > Cichliformes > Cichlidae > Pundamilia > Pundamilia nyererei. The sequence continues at coordinate 1,595,909 of NW_005187518.1, forward strand.
CAATGATCACCTGGTGTCCCTGTCGCAGTGATCAGTGTTTAAAAGCTACACTCGACAGTCACACATACATCGCCACATTGTGGAGACACACAAGCCAGCAGCATTGGGAAGGTATAGTGACCTACATAGCTATACTGTATACCTCAAAGTCCTTGAAAACGTTTTCAAAAATGTAAGGGGTGAGCAAGAGCGGGCGAGAGGAAAGCACCGAGAACAGATAACAGCAGAATAGGCTAGGCAATATATATTGAGATCAGAGCCCGGCAGAAAACAGAAGTAGAGCTGTGAGTGTGTGTTAGTGTGTAGTCCACAGAGGGATGCAGTATATTGAATAAGAACTCTTTGAAAAGGAAACGTACTCCGACAGAGTTAATCTGCTCTGTATCTGTATTCTCCTGCCATGCTCTTCGCTCTCATCCTCTCCTCTCATTACCTCTGTTAATCTGTCTCTACTCAACCCATCCCGCCCTCCGTCCCTCTTTCTCCCCTTTCTTCTTCTTCTTTTTTTTTTTTAACCTTACAGGCATCCCAGACACTTTCATTTCCATTTCACACTCAGCGATTTTATCTTTTTATCACTTTTCATCATATTTTGGTGAGACATTTGTTTGTCTGGGGCTTTATTAGTTAGACGATGGACAAAATTTAAGCGTCTTTGTAATGTTATCTTTGGCCTTCCGGGGACCAGAGTTATGGTGTAATATTTTTACACAAGTTTTATTCATTTTATATATATATTTTTTAATTAGAGTGCAGTTTTTAGTTCGTTTCCAGGCTGTTTGCTCATTTCACTGTAATTACTTCAGTAGTCTACAATCATTATGCTTTTTTGCATATTTAACATATTTTAGTAAACGAGCTTCTTTTTTTGAGTAATCAGTTGCTGGGCAGTCACAGGTGAGCATTGTTAGCAGATGCTGTGTCCTGGCATTTGGGAGCTCCCATTACACTTTGAAAAATTAAGGAAGTGAAAGCTAGTTAGCCTAGATTGCTAAAATTAGCAGTGATTCCCATTAGACTTTACACTCTGTGGCAAAAACACTTATGTCAAGGGCTGCTTCACTGCAGAAAATTAGAGTGAAATAAATTAGACTGTATTTTTTTTTTTTTTTACCAAGTAAGTGTGCAGAACAAGTTACATACCAGAGAGTATTTGCTAATTTTCTAGCTGATACATATTTCAGTTTGACCCCAAAGTCCCCTTTTGGTCACTGTGGGATCAGTACTTTTATACTTCTGTTTGTTTCTTATGATTTCTGTAGATCCATTTTTATATTGTCTGGTCTTCCTAAGCAGGATATACTATATATAATCTTTCACACATATTGGCCTAAGAGAGACTTTTATTAGCACATTGCCATGAACTGAGGAGTGAAAACACGCAGCCAGCAGCTATTAACTTTGTCTGGCTATATTCATGAGCAGGTCCTCCCTTGAAACGTCTCCTCTAAATGTCTCTCTGTCCTCAGAGAGGCCACCATTACATCCATCTGTGGATACACTGCATCAGCATAGACGCACGTACACACACACACACATCCATCTTTAAACATGCTGCATCAGCATGGAGACATGACACAACAACACCAGAGCCAAAATATATACAAGGGCATTCAGGAATAGCCTCCCAGCTCATGGAAACTTCCCTCTTTCACCTTTTGGCACCCTTCATTTTTCAACTTGTGAGCTTTCTGTGCGTATTTCTCTACAAATATGTGTGTCATTCTTCCTACATTGCGTATGCTTACTTCTGCATGTGTTTTCTTAACAAACTGGAGGGCCCTGGACATTTAGAGAGTCTGAAGGTAATATCAGGATATCTGCGTGCTGAGTCGTGATGTCCCATTGCTATTGCTGCTCCTGCTGTTAGTGCTGTTGTGGATAGAATATCTAATCAGTTATGGCGCGATCCATTCCTGTTAGCCTGTCTCGACACCCCCCATCCCCGTCCCCCGTCTCACCAAACTAACTCATCGCCTTTCTCCGCGTGTGCTGATCGCTGTCCCTCCTCCGCCTCCACCTCCTCCCCTTTTTTGACCTCACCTCTCGCTATCTTCGGGCTCCTTTCAAAGCTCTCCATTTGTAATTCTTTCAGGTTAATGTAATAAAACAAACATTTAAATTAGACTGCAGACAAGTAAGGTGTACGGGGGTGGAGGGTGAAGTAAATGGAGAGTGGAAGCAACAGAACATTAATTCACCCCAGGACAGAGAGTCATCTGCCAACTTGTTTTCCTGCTTCTGTCGATTGGCTGCACCGTAATTCTGCCTACCCCCGTCTTTGCTCCATCTCCGCTTCTCTCTATCCGTCACTGACCCCGCACTCTTCATCCGATCGCACCAGTGCGGGCATCGTGCAGTAGCTCTTCTGAAGTGTAATCATTCACTTTCAGGTTCCAACACATAAACACACAAACTGACATGAGCAACAAAGACTTACTCTCGCCTGCAGACACCCACTCACACAATGACACAAGCACACTCGCTGATCTCAGTAAAGCACAAAGGGTCCTGAAAAATAATAAGTATTCACCTCAGGTAGGTGATCACGATAGAGTGGCTTTGGTGCCTGGTTAATGATATTGCAGGCTAGAGCAGGCAGGAAACTGGAGGCTGGGCAAGTTGCACGCTGTTGTGTCATTGGACATTTTGAAGCGATTATGTGTCGTCATGGAAGCCACGGCAGGATAGCTCGCAAATCACAACGCATTGGAACAGAGAAATTAGAATCATGGATGATCAAAGTGGAAACAAAGGCAGACGTGTTGTGCGGGCAGTCTGCAGCACTGCATCCAATAAGAGGCTGATAGTTGTGGTGTTGTGTGAAACCAAACTGGATTGAAATGAATGTCTCCACACGACAAACTGTTGTGTCTTTGAAAATTGTTTTTCATCTACAGTACTGTGCATTTTCCAGGACAATGAGAAATAGGTGCAGTGATTGAAACAAACTACTTTTAGCTGCTCCCGGGTCACATGAAACATGTAAAAACACAGATTAAGACATAGTATATAAGGCAAAAACAGAGGTTATACAATTTTAACAAGTCAATATTTGGTGTGAACAGTTTTATTCTCCAGTTGTGTAGTAGTTAACACATCCTGAACTCTTTTAGCAAAGCTTTCTCATTTTCCAGGCTTCTTGAAGGACATTCAAAACTCCTCTTTGGATGTTGGCTGCCTTTTATTTCATTCTAGGGTCAAGATGATCCCACAGTGCTTCAATAATGTTGAGGTTCTGGGGAGGCCAATCCGTAACTCATAGTGTTCCGTTATATGTTTTTCTATCAAGGTTTGCAAACATGCATGCATGGCATTATGTTTGGGATCATTGTCATTATTAACATTTTACTTCTAAACAGCTGGTGTTAACATCGAGCCCATACTGCATACTGTTGCTCTCTTATTGTTACGCTTAGGGAGTATAGACTCAGTGCATTTGATTACAGGATGAAAACAAAACAGTGTCTTGGCTAATTAGGCTAATTGCTAAAAACTTCAAAGCCTCGCTGAAAGACAAGAAATGTATTTGTGTAAGCAAACCTCAGATCCTAACAATCAGCATTGATATCAAAAAAATAACTTATAAAAACAACATATGCATTACTCATTAAAAAGGTATTTTTTGATTGTTATTCATATTATTATTATCTTCACAAACATTTGACAAAAAAAACCTAATGGTTAACATCCTTAATGTGAAGACATATTAAATTAGAAATGGTTAAGCCTGATATTTTGAAGGGATTTACTGACCAGCTACGCTTGGTGACTACTCTTAGCAGAACCAAACCTTAGCTGCGCTCTCTGTACAACCTTCAGTTCTGAAATACAACAACGACTTTTAAACACATTTACATTAAACAGCATAGATATTAATTAGGGTTTTATTTTTTCACCTTCTAAAAAGGCCAACTAAGCAACACATTTGACAAATAACTATAAGAACTGAATGGAAAAATACAAGAGATATGAAAAACTGTTTCCTAACTCCCGAACATCCTAAAAAAATGTTTGCAGATATCCAGTTTCTTAGCCATGAAGTCCAGCCGGATTAATGCAAGTAAGAAAAAATATTTACAGCAGCTGCATGCGCATTTTGCTGAACATGTTAAACATACTTCTGTGCTAGATTTGTAATTTGTTTAAGTGCTACGATCATGTATTCCTGCCAAATGACCTCCATTCCCAATGGAGCGCAGTAAACAAGATTCAGCTGAGTGTCATTACTGTCTTTGGCATCTGTCATTGGCGTATTTGTCGTTTTGTTTTTTGGGTTTTTTTTGCCTCGCATTTATAAACATGCATTCATGAATTTACTCATTGCCCTCATCGCTCCTTCCTTTAATTAGAAAATAATCAGAGTTGGATGAGAGCTTCATTAAATCTCATCCTTGAGAGCCGTCAGCCACAAACACAGGAGTGGGATATTCATCACGCTTGTGAAAAGAACTCGGATTCCTCCCCTCACTTTGTTTTCTTTGCTCGGAGATAGAGTGTTGGTTGGGAGGACAGCGTCAGCAGACTTAGAGGAGTGACCAAGCGATCAAGTCAGAGAAACAAAGGGTTTTAATGGAAGGGAATGAAGAGGGTGGGAGGGAAGTACAGAAAGTGAAAGAGTAGGGAAAAGAGGAGGAGAAAATGTGTGAGAGAGAGAGATCGTTAGAGAAGTGCTAATTAACAGAAACCACACTGTTTATCAGCACTTTGTCGCCATGCAGTATTGATCCTTCATGACCATTATGGAGCGGATGTTTGGCTGCTTTCAGCACGGCTCTTCTCTCCTCTCCATTTTTCTTCCTACAAAGACTACCTGTAAAACCCACCCGGAAACATGCAACTCATGCAAACCTGAGCAAATGAACACATGAAATGAAATAAAACAAGTAAACAGTGACAAATAGAACAAGGTGAGATGACGCAATGAGACGGTGTCATTTGCAGAAAATGTCTGCATCACCAGTTGCATCATCGTGACATAAAAGACACCGAGAGTGTAATCCCTGCAGAGACACAGATGAGGCGGTGGCGTCAGAAAGGAAAAGAGATGTGTAGCAACGAAATAAAGTGAAAGACAATGAAAGAGTGATGGACAGAAATCAAATTATGTCACATGGACAATGATGGACAGGTTGAGAAAAGGGAAGTGCAGGAAGATGGTGTGTAGATGGAAGGAAAGTAATAACAGAGAAAGGGAGTGCGGAAGTGAACGGGAGTGGTGCCAGCCGGCTCTTCGGCATGTGCAATATTGAAGAATGTCTGTAATATCCCTTTATTGTTATAGTGCATGTTGCAGGGCTTGCTGTTAGACATTGTGATTCTTCAGGAGGCTTTAACTGGATTACATCGGTATCAGGCTCAGCCATCAGAAGGGCTACAGCAGCTGTGTTGTGTTGGGTCTGCCGACAGCTTGCTGTCTGTCACCGCAGTGTCTACCACCGCAGCTTCCCTGCTGGTATTTTAAGTCTAGACTGGACTACATGTCCTCACAAATATTTGATCTGAATGACATCTAGAGTGCAGTCAGATCCTTATTTTCTCAAGCAAGCTTTTTCATGTAAGCTCCTGTATAAATTCTGTTCAGTTTTAGAATTTGTTCATACTTTTTTCTTTCTAATTGGCTTTGTGGATGGACAACATTACGTGTTGCGACTTCAGCGGGATACAATACGTGGCAGTGGCAGCTCTGACAAGATGAGTCCATTGTGAGAGAGGCTTAGAGAAGGTGATCACCCTGTCCAGCGTTTCCCCGCTCTTTGCTGAAGTGGTACAAGCCGACTTTGATCAATGTGGATCGATGTGGATGAGTGTGCAGCCGGAAGGCGCTATGTGAAGACGGAGGGGGGTGATGGCCCTTTGCTCTGCTGTGCACAGTGTGTGTGGGAGAGAATTAAGACACATTGTGTCATGCTTTTCTACATGATATATCACCCCAACAGAATACATCCTTAACCCATGACTCCATCTCAATCTTTGTTTCTATTCTTTCTGTCCGTCTTTTACTTTTGCTCCCTTTTGGCTCTTTACAGGAAAAAGACACTCTGTGCTGAATGCTCCTTTCCTGTAGAGAAGACAAGATTCTGAGGGGGGGAAAGACGCCTATCTATCTGTTTTTTAAACAATTCTTACTTTTGTTCTGAGTGCTCTTGGGTAGTGCACATGGGAAACGGGTAACTTCATCATGAAACCATCATGGAAATAGAAGAATCTTGCACTGAATAGCTAATTCCTTTTTACTGGTGTGCTTATTTTCTTTTTCTTTTCCCCCAACAATGCCAAAACTCGTCATGTATCCCAAAGGCTTCAGTTTAAGGATTTCCAGCTCTGCAGTTGTTGATGATACAAAGGATTACATGCTGTATTACTGTTGTTTCCTTTGTACTTCCCTTCTATTATTAATATAATCTTTGGAGAAAAGCATTTGGCTACGCTCCTCGAGTGTGTGTGCTTTAAGAATGCCTGTGCATCATTTTGTGTGTGCTTGCAGTGGGTGTATCATCACTCTGTGGAGTAATGAATGCTAATCCTCTCTTATCTGCTTTAACCTCAAGGCAATGACACTAGCTGCTGATGCCAGTACAGTGACACCCTTTGTTGAAGGAGTATGTGTGAGCGTGAATGAAGATGTGCCACACATGGATGTAAGAAGAGATGTCTCTACTAGCATTTGACAACTTGCCCTCAGTTTTTCACACTCTAAAGCTTTAGGTTGTGGTCTTGTGATTATCTGCCATGTCCCCCATGACTCATCAGAAGAGCTGAATAAAACATTCCAGCCAGCTGACTTTACTGCATCTGATCTTGACTCATAAAAAAAGAACAGTCATTTGATATTAAGGCCTTCTTCAGGTCATTATGCAGAGAAGGCATCGAACTGTTTTTCTTGCTCTCCAGCGACCAGGTCAAATGCAGTTTTCACTGGCTGAGAGCAGCGCTCTCTGTTGCCAACAGCATCTTTTGTTTTCACTTTGGAGCCACTTTATGTAGCTGCTAAAGATCACAGCACAAACCAAAGGCAGCTGCCATTCTTTGTCAGCAAGCATCTTTTGTTCATTTACAAGGACAACTCCATCTTTTTCGCCCCGCCTTGAAATAGAGTCATAAGCAAACAATTAAAAAACAAAACAAAAACTCTTTAGCCCACCTCTTAATGAACACTTAATGACAATAAGTGTAAAGCAATTTAAGCAGAGTGAAAATTGATGGAGAGCAAGATATGAAAAGAGGGGGAAGGTTTAGATGAAGAAAATCCAAAAAAAGAACAGAGGTCTGTCCCCAGCAGCCAGTGACGCCCATACAGTATAACTGCAGAACGAGCGTTACAACGATGGGCAGGAAATAATTAGGTCTAAAAGCTGTTGAATCCTGTCTGCCTGTTCAACAGTCTTCCATTAAGCCTGTTTTAATGGGTCTGCTCTTTGCCTGCCTTTTTGACAGAGTGAATGGGAGATAAAACTGAATTAGACTAAACTTTAAAGATTGTGAATAGGGAACGCTCAGACAGAGAGTGAAGGAGAGATAAAGGCCGAGAGAAAAAGATGAACGGATAGAGGATGGAGGAAGAGGGTTAATTGAAAGAGGAATAGAGAAGAAGGGCCAGATCTCAGGGGCTGTGGGGTGGTCTCTCTCGCCTCTCTCTGCATTGCTGTCTATATGTGTGTATATGTGTTTGAAAATGTGTGTATTTGTCTGTCTGAGGGGAGATAGCATTGTAGACTAAATGAGAACAAAGCTAATTAGGGACTTTGCCTTACCCAACTCTACAATGACGTTCCCGCTGGAGCCAAGATAACACTTCCCACCTATAATGCAGCCGAGAGGGTCAGACGCCACAGAGACTTTTTTTTATTTGAACGTTTTCATCCCGCATTTTAAAGCAGATTCTATAAGCAAGTAGGGCTGTGCGATATGACCAAAATCTCATATCCCGATATTAAGACATATATCGTCCGATAACGATATAAATCACAAAAATGTAACATTTTCTGTCAATTCTGTGAATCTCGGGCAGCTCGTCTTGCGGGAAGTGTTTCCAGCTGGGCGTCGAGTGTTTTAACCGATGCATGAAATTATACATTTTTAGACATAGATTGTAACGGCCGCCATTTTCTTTGTGAGTATTTATTACACAGCGTGCTGCGGGGGAAAGCCTGTTCTGTTTGAGTCTAAGGTTTACTTTTTAGCACCTGACGGCTCTTTTTTGCTTCTTATCCGCAAATACTCTAGATCAGGGGTCCCCAATCTCAGTCCACGAGGGCTGGTGTCCCTGCAGGTTTTAGATGTGTCCTTGATGCATCACAGCTGATTTAAATGGATAAATTACCTTTTCAACGTGTCTTGAAGTTCTCCAGAGTCCCGGTAATGAACTAATCATGTGATTCAGGTGTGTTGACCCAGGGTGAGATCTAAAACCTGCATGCACACCGGCCCTCGTGGACTGAGATTGTGGACCCCTGCTCTAGATCTTTCACGTGATTCTGTGTATTTTGAAAAGTCTCAACGGGATCTTGAGCTTTATTGTGAAAGGTTTATGTGGAAATAACAACAACGCATAAAAACAAGCGCTTGTCTGTAGTGTGGTTATATTAAATATAAGAGAAAGAGAGAACTTTAAGAAATTAATATAGCCACTACAGTGACCATCAAAATAATGAAAAAATATAGCCGTAAACAGTTTATTTTGCGACACCACGAAACAAACGATAGCGTAAAATGAAACGATAGACGTTTTCATATCGTCATCTGATATATATGGTTATATCGAACAGCCCTATAAGCAAGTGAAAAATAAAATGAAGAAGTCTGAGCGGTGTGACTTTAGTAAAGGAGCATAGTGAGCAAAGATGAAAAAAGGCTCTGCTGCTGACTTGGTCACTTTGACGTTTCATTTAATCCTTTTTTTTATTTCTTGGGTGCTAATGCTGACTTTTTTAAACCATGCTGGTGTTCACTTTCAGACCGGTCAGCAGCAGATACAGAAGGTATGCCTTATCCTCATTTGCCCGGCCTCAAGGGAGTCTAATGATTACATGGTATACACTCTCTGAACCAATTCCAGTGCACTCCTTTAGTTGTCGGGTGGCCCACTGTGAAATAAGTCAGTACTGGTGGTAAAATAGCAATGCCACTGTAATTCCTCAGACATTTCTGTCCACTTCATGTGATTTCAGCAAGTACCTGTTTCTTGATCATCTGTTTGGAGGCTTTCATTCATTTCCTCACAGCAAAATGGAAAGAATTTCAAAATCTGTCCTGCATGGGATCTGGGTTTTTTTTCACGATTAAATCCAGACAATCTTAACAAAAAAATCCTACCAAATTCTAATTCTAGGCTTTTATCATTATTTTTTGATATTTTGATTGATGTGATTTAGCCAGTGTATTCAGAGCAAATAAAAGAAGCACTGGGATTTGTGAGCTCTCTCTGTATCTTACCTTGAAAAAGGACTGATTAATGCAGAGCATAATATTAATTTTTTTTAAAAAGGAGAATGATAGCCAGTAATAAAAGAATCAAAATGTCAAATGCTCCTTTGACATGAGCTGCTTGAGTTAGATATGTCCGTCGTGTATGGTAATAGATCACAAGAGCAGTTCAGCTCAGCAGCAGCAGAGTGTTGTCATTAGCCACGGGGGCTAATGATTTTGCCCCGTCATTAACTTCCTGTGCTAATGATTTTGTACCAACGTCCACCCAAAACATGCTAACACTCTGTGTGCTATTGGGCAATGTAATTGGTGTTTTGGCTAATTGAGCACTGCAGCTAAAAGCTTTCCTCGGATTCTACGTCAGCCGTGACGTTCGGCGGTATTCGTCCGCTGTAATGTTCCATTACTAGTTTCTACCAGGTGTGTTGCGTCACCTCGTCTATCATTGTCTGTGATTCTTTTGTCCACACGTCTATCTTTGTCGTTGTCTCAACGGCTTATCCCTCTGCCCAGTTAAATGAGATTTTAAGGTCATTAACTGATCCAGGCTAATATACTAATGCACCTGGGGTGTTCCAGATTTAATAAATGATTGGATCGAGATAATGAGACTTATATAGCCGGCTGGTATTAGCTATGGAACAGGGAGAGGTGGAAAAAGGGAAGGCAATGAAAACAGGATGTTTTTTGTCTCCGAAAAACATGTTTCTCATCGGGTTTACCTACTAACATACTGCCTGATTTGCCAGTGGTTTGCAGCTGAGCTGTATTGCTTAATAAAAAATTCTGTTTTAGAGTGTGTACGTGTGTCTGTGTGCGCGGGGTGTATGTGTGTGCGTACTAACAACATTGGCTTGTCTGGCAGCACTCTGAGTCCTCAGACAGGCTGTTCTTTGTACCGTATCTGATGTCATATTTTGTCTGACGTATGCTTGCCAACAGGACCCTTTGGTCAGGAAAGCACATGCCCCAGAGTGCGTGTCTGCGTGTGCATGTGAGCTTGTGTATTCTCACCACAGCCCTCAACCAGACGGCACTTTCTTGATTGATGCTTGTCTTTGGGAGCAGGAGGGAAAGGCAGTTCCACTGAGAGAGAATTAATAATGCAAAGGGACTTGGAACGGTGGCCGTCCAGACTTAAGCTCTACAGTTGTCACACTGGTCACGGTGTTCACTGTGCAGCCGTGGTTTGAGGGGAGCTCAGACACACCGAGAGGAGAGACAGAGTGAAAATGCGGAAAAGATCAGATGCTGTTGGATTATGTGTGGTTAAGTTGGAATGAGTCATTCTGGATGGGTAGATTAAAAGATCATTCAGAATCAGTGTGTGATTACGGGAGTGAACGCGCAGAAGGACTTTGTGGAAAGCAATGTGCCATTCAGCCCTTTGGAGGATATACTGTAGATACATGCCAACAAAGGCACAGCCGAAATCACTTGCACAGACCACTTTGATTAATATTAATATGAAAAGCACACTCTGCATCTGTGTCTCTGTCTGTCTCACTCCCTTTTGCTTTTCTGTAGCTCTCTCTGACTGTCTGCCTTCTACTTCTTCTGTTCTTGTCTTTGCCTCTGTTGCCAATCTCTGAGAGGAGTTCTGCCACAGGTTTTATTCACTGGAATTCCTCAGGCACATCTTTCAGAGAGCTGTCAAAGCACCGCAGGCAACAAGTAAGACCGACATTGCGAGTTTCAGATCACAGCGCCCCAAAACATTTACATGTACGCAAAAATAGTGATTCGATGACTTCGTAAACATGTGGGTCAGTGTCTTGACCCTTGATCCCTTTATGTATATAATACATTTTAAGTTCAATTAAATTTTATTTATATAGTGCCAAATCACAACAGCTGTCGCCTCAAGACACTTTATATTTGAAGGTAAATCCTCTACAATAAAATGATCAAATGATTCACTTTGAGCAAACACTTGGCAACAAAGGGGAGAAAAATCTTCCCTTTAACAGGAAGAAACCTCAGAACCAGGGGATGATGGGAGCGAGACATGACAAAAAATACACTTACATTTGATGACAAAATAAAGCAGCAGTTAAAAAAACATATTGACAGTAATTACTGCTATGGAATAGTGGTATTAATAATACAACTACTACTACTACAGCAGTAATAGTTTGTATAATTCCTGAAATTAAATTGTTTTATTCCTTCTTATAAATACATGACACACTTATTAGGAAAAAACAAAAAGCAGATAATTACCAATTCTGTGCCCCACAAGTCACAACCAAGGGTCTCCTTAAGATTAAAGATTTCAGAATAAAATCTTTTTATATCCACTCACTTATCTATCACTGTATGCTGACACAAATTGATATGTTAATCTTTGTACCGGCTTCAGTCACAGAATTATTACAACGGCGTGCAATAAACTTGCGATCTTGAAATGGCCATGTTAAAGTTAGGGACCTGGTGTATGACGACTCACAGTCATGTGCCGTTTTCAGAGAGAATTTGGTACGTCAAGATGGTGATAAAACAACAGAGACAGTCAGTCTGCTGACTGTCTCTGTTGCTCTGAAACTACATAGGTACTTGGCAGCCATGCTATTATATAGGAATATAACCAGAACCTTGCATTTAAATGAATTAAGTCCACTGTTCGAAAGAGACTCATCACAGGCGAGTTTTGCTCATTTGGGCAGATTGATTGGAATCTGGTAACAATTTGTTGTATTTATTAAGTCAGCAAGCATTTTAGTAAGCAATTATTTGTAAACATTTTCCAATCTGTGTGAGAGGAACTGCAGTTTCTACAAGGATTCCGACTGCACCTTGCAACCGAAGGTGGTTGCCCAGACATCGAGGATGTTGCACTCTCGACCAAAACTCCAATTTTCTGGGTTAAACTCACAATCTGGAAATCAATCAGTTTATCTACTGACTTATAACTTATTATTACTTATGACTTATTGCCTCTGTGGGTTTCAGAAACTCTCAGTGTAGCTGTCGAACATCTTGGCCAAGACTTCCTTGCTACTTACTGTGGCGGAGGTTCGGTCGCTGGCTCAGCTGCAGGGGAGGTTTGGTACTGTGAGCTCAAGGGGCAGTGTCAGGGACGTTCAAGGGACAGGTGTGCATGATAAAGCTAATGAGATTTCTCCCCTTTATATAGTCAAGCTGGAGACCAGCTGGAAAGTTGGTACTGGGTGCCGAACCAGAATAACCTGCATGTGTGGAACTATAATAAACATGGGAGAAATCTGGTTTAATGAGGCTAAGGTGATTTTTAACAACAGATTGCTCTATTCTCCATACACCTTAATAGTGAAAAGTGATTTCCTGTCTTTAAAGTGCTAACCATTTAACTATTCTTTGCTTCAACTAAAATATTGGGAAGGTAAATTGGTTCAAGTGTTAGAATCTGGATTTGAGGAATAGCTACCTCCATTATTTGGAGAGTGAACCAAACGTGTGAAACTTGCTTAATTCTTAAGAAGAAAGAATGGGGCAGGGAGCTGCAGAGAACTGGACCTGAAGAATTGGAAAAAGACAGAAGAGACAAAAATAAGATGAGAGGAGAAGAAGATGGAACAGTAGGGAGAGTGCTTGAGAGACAGATGCTGGTAGTCTGTTAGTCTCCATGGAGGACAGGCAGACAGGTGAAAAGGCACAAGAGAGAAGCCAAAACATTAACATCACAGACAATGATTGGCAAGGACCTCGGACTCATGCATGGCATTGTTTGGAGAACAACAACGCTGCTATAGATAATGGCCCTGCTGGTGAAAATAGAGGGGGATGAATATATTAGGGCGCTGACCTTTCTGAATGTAGCCAATAAACAATAATTCAGATTCTGTCTTTATCAGGATCCACGTAATTTGCTGATATTGTTCATCTTCGAGAAAGAAAATACCTTTTTCGAAAACATAACCTAAGAATTTTGTCCATGTTATTTTGAAAATAACACTGTTTGACTGCAGTGAACGATTGAGTGGTGCCAGTTAAAAGATAAGATAAGATAAGATAAGATAACCTTTATTAGTCCCACACGTGGGAAATTTGTTTTGCACCAGAATGTCAGGTAGTTGTTTTTTATATGAATATTTCGATAAAAAACTGGCAACATGAGATCATGTACATTCTTGCTCGTCATAGAAAAGCACTTCCACCACCTGTTTACCAGAAGCTTAAACCTTTTCTTCTTTAAAAACCTTTACAAAAGTTTCTTATTCTTGAAGTAATTATTTTGCAGCTTATTCCCAGTATGGCTTGTTAAAATGTGTAAGTGTTTAAAACCTTTTGAGCTTTGACCACTGAAAACTGATGCAGGGAACCCCGCTGAAAAAGAGCTTAAATAAATTACAGCCCTCAGATAGAGCTGTAATTTATGTAATTGAGGGGCCGCATTGTCACAGTTGATGGGGAGATGATGCACACACACACACACACACACACACACACACACACACACACACGCACACACACACACGGCTGGATTTGACATGCTTGAGTCCAGAGGGAATGTACCCTGAAAATCAAAAGACATTAACCAATTAACACTGATCAATAGTTTACAGCCACATAGGGATGAACCGGGAGGAATGACTTGGAGCATTGTCAATGTGGGCCTTTGGGCCAATGGTCAGGCTAGGAATGCTAGTCCTCACAGCTTTTAGCCAATCAAAATGCTGGATGAAGTCTTGACATTCTGCTGCTCTCCAATGCAAAGTACCTTTCATGCTGTAGCTAGGCAGAATAAATGGGAGAGAGGCAGAGACAGAGCAAGACCAGGAAGTGAAAGGAGGAGAAAGAAGAGAGGTGTTAAGCATAAAGCCAGAGTGGGAGAGTGTATGTGTTAGGCTGTGAAGGAAGGTGTCATAGTAGGCCACAGTGAGCAGCAGGTAATCTCACTGAGATAAGCAGTCGCATGACAGCCAACCTTTAATTCCCCATGGGAGGGGACACTGTGGAGTTGTCGCAGGGCTGGTTTCCCAATCCCCCTGAAAAAAGATTTACATAAAGCAGTAATGGGAATAGATGGATTGAGGATGCATTTTGATGAGGTGGTTGAGGCACAAGAAGAAGACAGAGAGAGAAGCTGACAAAGGCAAGGAGTAGTACAAATGCTGCACACATACATGAATATATACACAGATCACAGCAGTACGTCGGCACTTGCGCTGCTCTGTATTCATGATGAGGAGAGCAAATATCAGCACGGGGCTCAGGATGTATGGGGATTGATGTGAAAGGCAGAGAATGAGGAAGAAAGGGGGAGTGAAAGAGAGGTGGAGATATCTAAGATATTACACCTAGCCAGGGGAGTGTTCAGTGGAGCAGGCATTATGAGAGTGTAAATTACATTCTCTCCTCCCTTTGGGCTGCTGGCTGCAGAATGAATATAAGCACCCACAGCAGTGAGTCCGCACAGACACAGACCACAGTCTCTAGCATAGTAGCATAATACAGCATTAGATTGCCATAATGTGTTTATGTTTCGTGTCACAGGAGTCTCCAATCACGTATCGATCCTACATCAGTTCTCCCGCCTCATCTTTACTGAAATTATGTCCCATATTGACACATGGCTCATTTGTTTGAATTGAGTGGAGATCAATGGTGATTCACAGGGCTTTTTAAAACATCGAGCATCAAGTTGAACAGCTTCTTAGGTGGTAGGATGGAGGAGACTGGGGAGCTTTAGCTAATTTAGATTCCCAAAACAAATTTTCTTTGGGGTTAGACCAACAATGCCGAATCAATTCAACGCAATTGTTTTTACTTTTAAAATTAGACTTAATTTAAAGATATTATTTCAGCATTGAAGAAATTATGATCACAAAGTTCATGATTTTGATCAAATAATAAACAAATGAAACCAAAAAAATAATTTCCAGACAATGAAGTGTTCCTTTTATCACAGACACACGGCAACATTGTGTTTGTTTAATGTTTGCTTTGTGTAAAGCAATCTCTTAGAAGGAGCAGATAGACAGCTAATCCTCTTTATCTCTGCTCTTGGAGCTAATTTGTCTCCCAATGGGACCTTGAGAAAATAGAGAAGATAGTAAGCCTACATCTTCTGCAGAACTGATTGGTCTGCTTTATGGCAAAAAGAGTGGCAGGCCCAGATGTCAAGGATGTGAGGTCGGCACCGGTTAAATAGGAGGGAAGCGACTTAATTCAAGGCTCATTACTTCTATACATTAGGCTGTGGTTAAAGGGAACAGGATTCTAATCCACCACTTCCCATGTGTCTTTCTTCCCCACCCCCCTCCCTTGATTTTTCCCTCCTTGTCTCCTCCTTTCTCTTCGTCTCTCATCCCATCAGGGCCGCTGTTCCAGAGAGAACTGTAAGTACCTGCATCCTCCTCCTCACCTAAAGACCCAGCTAGAGATCAATGGAAGAAACAACCTCATCCAACAGAAAAACATGGCCATGCTGGCCCAGCAGATGCAGCTCGCTAACGCCATGATGCCCGGCACACAGCTACAACCAGTGGTGAGTAGTCACTCACCAGACACTTTATTAGGTACACCTGTTCAACTGCCCATTAACAAAAATGTCTAATCAGCCAATCACATAGCATCAACTGAGTGCATTTTGGCATGTAGACATGGTCAAAAGTCAGTTTTCCATTAGTACCTACTCAGATCGACTTGGCACGGTTCGCCACATTTTCAGGGTTTTCCATTAGGTCATAGTGCCTGGTACCAGGTACCTTTTTTAGTACCTGCTCGCCTGAGGTTCCAAGTGATCCGAGCAGGCACCAAAATACGATGTCGTTAGACTGCATGCCACAAAATGGTTCGTCAGTGAGTCACGAAATTTAAACCTCCATTTTGGCGGTTTAAACAAGGCAATGAGGAAAATATGTCTACAAAGAACAACGCCGTGGTCCCTGAGTCAGACAAAAAGCCACAGACCAAGCAGCAGGTATATTCTTGTCCACCTTTCTACACCTCTCTACAAACCCTGGAGGTTTGTAGAGAATTCTCTGAAAAATGTCCATCCATCCATCCATCCATCTTCATCCGCTTTATCCGAGGCCGGGTCGCGGGGGCAGCAGCCTAAGCAAAGAGGCCCAGACCTCCCTCTCCCCAGCCACCTCCTCCAGCTTATCCGGGGGAATACCAAGGCGTTCCCAGGCCAGCCGAGAGATATAATCTCTCCAGCATGTCTGCCCCGGGGCCTCCTCCCGGTGGGACATGCCTGGAAATCCTCACCCAGGAGGCTCCTCCTTGAATCGCTACCTTATCGTGGTGGAGGGGTTTGTGTGTCCCTGGGATCCCAAGGGCTATGTTGTCTGGGGACTTTTGCCCCCTGGTAGGGTCTCCCATGGCAAATTGGTCCTGGGTGAGGGACCAGACAAAGAGCGATTCAGAAGACCCTTATGAAAAGAATATTGAGGGAACAGTTTACCCTGCCCGGGATAGGGTTACCGGGGCCCCGCCCTGGAGCCAGGCCCGGGGAGGGTGCCCGAGGGCGAGCGTCTGGTAGCCGGGCCTTAGTCCATGGGGCCCGGCCGGGCACAGCCCGAAGAGGAGACATGGGCCCATCCTCCCGCAGGCCCACCACCCGCAGGAGGCGCCATAGGGGTCGGGTGCATTGTGTGCTGGGTGAAAAATGTCCACTGAGCAGCAAAATGCCTTGTTGATGCCTGAGGTCGGAGGAGAATGGACAGACTTCTTTGAGCCGATAGGAATCCAGCAGTAACTCCACTAACCACTTGCTACAGCCAAAGTACGCAGAAGAGCTTCTCTGAATGCACAACCTTTTGAACCTTGAAGTAGATGGGGTACTGCTTCAAAGTTCAAGTTTTTCCAATCTTGTGGGCAACAGAAGATTGGAAAAACTTTGCCCAGTGTGATGAATCTCAATATCTAGTGTGACCTTCAGGTAGTAAGGTCAGAATTTGGCGAAAACAACAAGAAAGCATAGATCCGTTATGCCTTCTATCAACCTTTCAAGCTGCCAGTGGTGGTGATTTAATGATGTAGCGGATAATTTCTTGGCGCCCCATCATACTAACTGAGCATCATTTAAATACCACAGCCTACCTGAATATATCTTTTTATGAGCACAGTGTACCCACCTGCTGATGCCCGCTTTAAACACACTAAAGTGCCACAGTACTCCAATGGGCTTCAGTCACAAGATCTTAATCCAACAAAGCACTTTTCAAAACAGTCTCTGAGCAAGACCTTGTTGAATTAAAGATGTTTTAAAGGCAAAATGGGGCCTAAAGCTATTAATAATTATGTACCTAATAAAGTGGCAATTAACTGCACATTGCATATAAAACATTGTATTCAAATACACGTCTAAAAAACGAATAACCACTCTATAGCCATCCATTTTTAATATGCAAGTTGGCTTGATTTGCTGGACCTTGTCAGTGGACAGAGTACTTACGGTTACTTACCTATTAATATAACGGTTTGAACATTCTGGGCTTAATTATGGACAATTATTACAATAAATACCCATACCAATGACCATATGCCTAAAATGTTCTGTTTTCAACAGGCAAAAAATATTTAACTGCGAAATGTTAATTGAATTTAGTCATTTATAGCAGTGGGTCTAAAATGTTGCTTGATATCGGAAAAATACTCACAATTATATGAGGGTTTAAAAAAGGATAGAAGTTAGATTTTAGTGAGTTAAAGGCCAGCACAAGCTCTTGTTTAAATTTTCCTAAAAAGTTATATCCATTGAACTTAGCTTGACTCCATTTTTTCCTTTGGTTCAAGTTATTGTCAAGATATTGTAGACGAGACAAGACGAAGATGTGCAAGATGCAAAATCTGCAAATATAGTATAATTTAGATGTGTGTTCAGTAACTATGTGACTGAGTGCGCAAATAAGCATATTGTTCCCAGATACAGTTTGTAGTGGATTTGTGTAAGTTTTTTTGTTTTTGAGTCTTTTGATGAGTATTGTAAGGTGTTTTGTGTTTGTCAGTCCTTTGGTGGTAATGAGTTGAGGGCTCTGTTTGGCCCATATCCATTTAGATGGATTTTATGTCCACTAGTCTGAGTCAATATGGTGGTTTTAGTGAATTTTGAAACTGTGTAACTGCACACGTGATGTCAGTGTGAATTTTTTATGGGACAGGAACGCAGCTCAAATGAGACCTGACACTGTCACGACAGCTGCGTTCCCACCATATTTGCCCAGGTTCCTGTAGAGGGCCCGAAATGTAACATCAGCACCAGCACCGCTGCCCTCTGAAAACCATTATTTCCTGTGGTTTGTACTGTGCGTGAATGGTTTGGCAAGGTGCAATGCAAACATGCTGTCTCGGAAGCTTCTGCATTGACATGACCAGTAGAAACAATGAATGATGGGAAGCAGACACACATACTCTATATGAAGACAGTGAGCAGGCACAAAAAAATTACACAGTACAGATTTGGCACAGTAGCCAGCACAATATAAACTTTGGCTCGATCGAGTGTCAGTGCAGCACATACTGCTTACCACTTTACAGATCTTAACAAATTTATTTGACGGCTTGTCATTAAAACAACAAAAAAACACAAATATTTCAGAAAGCTGTCTTGTTTTATTGGTATTTATTGAACAGCTAACAAACTGAATTCACATTTTAGACCCAAATAGTCGGCACACTGGACTTCTCTCTGAGAAGTCAGAAATGAATCAAGCATAACATACATTTTTGTTTGTCCAGCAAGTAAATAATTGAAATGTTGCGTCTTAATCTTAATTAATGACATTCTAGTTATTTTTTCAACTCTTTTGTAAAACATTACATTTGAAAATTTATGGATAACAGCAGCAATTATATTTTAACATTAGGAGCATAGTTTTGATTAGCTGATGTTTACTGGTGGAATAATCACTACAGAAACCATGATAGCAGTGATTTTGGTAATTATGCTGTGTAATTAAGATCATCTGTGACACAGACTTTATACTGGGTGTTCTGATAATTTGTTAAGCACTGTATGTGAAATAGCACAAGATTGATCAGACATGACGCTCATAAGGACCAGAATCCATGCCATTTCAGTGAGTATAGGAACATGTGTGACTGTAGAATACATGTGTGACACATACACAAAGTTTCCTACCACTGCTGTGAATGCACAGACCAATTTGCAATAAGCAATTTTGTGTGCTTTGTCATCTAATGGTTTATTATTGCTAAATTAACATTCATAATTATACTTGGTAATTTCCTAGGATTTGCTTAATGACAACAATAAAGACAGTGTTTATAGGTTTAGTGGTTATATAATAAATCCCAGCAGTTCCAGAATGTTCTTGCCAGTTTCACATTCAATAAAACAAATACATTCCAAATAGGACCAAATTACAAAGGTATGAAGTATAAACAGTGTGTAAGGGTTAATGAAAACGTTGTTTTTTCCCCGATTTTAAACCCCCCTAAAAATATTTGTAGCATTTGTCCAATGTAAACCGATCATAAGGGCAATCATATGATCAGCACTCGGGCCGATCATAGGACTGCCGGTGGGTAGGGTTGTTTGTCTGTTCAGTGTTCTTTAAATGAACTTGAAAAACATGAAAGCCATGAAAAACAGTTCTGTGACTGAGTTTGAAAAAAATGTTTCGCTTAAAGAAAATTGACAGAATTAGTTAATTTGATGAAAGTTTATTCTTACTTTTCCTTTCGTTTGTACATTGCATAATATAGAAAACTAATGGATGGATGAATGGATTAAATAGGCAGTTGGGTTAGGTTCTAACTATGGATGGGTGAATGGATGGATGGATAGCCAGTCCTGGTATAAGGCAATGAAGGGAATTATTTTAAATGATTAACAGCACATCCATAAAGCCGTATAACATACACACACAAAATTGAGTTAAGATGTTGCTCTATGTATGCGCAGCATGCTCCAAGGATGTTCAAGGTGATAGCCACAGCCCCGTTCAGCCAAATGAATCCTTCCATGACCGATCCAGAAACCTTACAGAAACAATGAGAACTGCCAGTCAGGCTTGAAGTAATTCCTCTGTCATCTCCACTGTCCCTTTATGTTTAAGTGAGAGCACTGGAGTGAATTTGTCTAACGCTATTCAAAGGAGTTCAAAAGATGCAGTGTGCTTTGACGCACATCTGCAAGTGCACACTTAGCTGATGGCTTATCAACCCTATCTAGAAAAGAGAGGCTGAGTTGAGAGCCCCATTGGGAGGGATGGGGGTTTAAAGAAGCATAGATCTCCCTGGAACAGCAAAACCTTCCTTTCTGTTTATGTCATGGGGTGAGAGAAAGCAAGACGAGAGAAGAAGCAGGAAGACAAGCTGACAAAGAAGGACACAGCAGAAGAAGAAAGGGAGAAGGGAATGCAGCCGAAATAGATAAATGGGCAGGGTAAGACAGGTAGGTAAAGTGAAGGAGATAGGATGACAGCAGTGAGGAGAGATGGCTTTAGACCTCCACTACAAAGAAAAGTCAAGAAAATAGAGCATGTTCTGTGCACAGGGATCAAAGGGTAAAACCGGGTACTTACCTTTCTAAGAATCAGACTTTATTCTTCCTAACCTCACCTTGTGTTTGTAGCTCAGTCTCCTTCTTCCACCCTTAGTATCTCTACCACATTTTATTTCCCCCTTTTTTTTCTTTTATCTGCAGCTATCCATCCTTCCTCAGTGTATGTAGGTAACCTACTTTAATTTCATGCATTGGACCATGAACACAGTGAAGTGGTTAGAGTCTGTCACAGCTGGTTGTCACTCACTCACAGTAGAAAAGGACCTGTTCAGTACAGATCCTCTTTGAAAATCAAATAAGTCAAAGCATGAAGCCACAATCTAATGACATTCCAGTGGCTGGGTGTAATTGGCCACATCTCTGTGTTTAAATATTTAGGAGCTGAAGTTATGGCTCATGTGGTAAAGTGTTTGCACTACAACAAAGAAAGGTCAAACTAGGTCAGTGCGTCTGACGTACAAATCTTAGAATATTCAAATCTGAATTTAAGCTTGTTTACAAAGAGTTTCAATATGTATTGAATGTCTTTATATAGTATGTTTCTTAGTCCATTATAACCAGTTCAGTGGCTAATTGGTAAAACCGCAATTTAGATAAATAAAGTTGTGCAATGACTGTTACGTCACATTTTACCATCATTATAATTGTAGTGGGGACTTTTCAGCAAAACTTAACTTTAGGTTTTCCACCGTTATGCAAAAAACAACAACAACAAACATGCCCTGAAAAAGAGAGGATAACACATTTTACTGGGAATAGTGAAAACAAATACTGCTGAACTGTAATTAAGCCCTGCATGCAATTATAGATGTTTCTGTTATAACATTTTTGTTAATTAATGCGAATATTCAATTTCATATCGATACTGAAACTTTGACGAGTTCCAAAAGAGGCCTATTAGTAAGCTTTCAAACTCTTCGCAAGATGATATCACTGCATAGTTAAAACCCCATGACCGCAAATGTTTTAGATGACATCATGCTTATTCCATCCAAACCCCAAGCTGCAAATATCTCAAACTGATATCTGAGCACCTGGAATGAGACACATCTGCTTTTCCAGAGCACCTTATGATTGCAAACAACTCTTCAGACATTCCAGAGGGCAGTGCCGAAAGAATTATTTCTGATTTTCTGAGTCATCGCTGAGCAGTGAGGAGGTTTTAGGAAGAATGTATCAGTACAGCCCTGGCTGCCGCTCCTCTATTACTCACTGTGTCCTGTTGGCAGGGGCTCAAAAGACAATCCTTAGACTGGGGCTGAGGTCAGGATCAGGCAGGGAAAACTTTGCAGTGCATACTCCTCTCTCTGTCAAACTCCAGTACAACGCATACAGGCAGTACTTTATCTTACAGTGAAGCCTCTCTCCCCACTCACATGCTCACACAGCTTGACGTCCTTCATCAGTACTGCTAACTGTGTGATATCTGGGGTATGAAGCATGTGATTCCATCTGATCAATGGAAGAAGGTGACACCACATACTGACGCTTGCTCTGCGCGTTAGTGCAAATGAAAGACAAGCAGCCATGTTCTTTTTCCTCAGATGTAAGCCTGTTAATTATCTGTTTTTGCATCTTTCCTTCCACATCCACAATCAGAGTTCCTATTTTTTGCTTTGCTACTGATAATCTTCTGCCTCATATGCTGTATATCCACCAGAGGTAATAATTATATGAGGAAGAAACAATGTGATTATATATGTAGCATCTTTATACATAGACTGTGAGAAATCATTGTGGATCAATTTTGACCAACTCTCTTATTTTGCATGTGCTCTCAGCCCATGTTTTCAGTCACACCCAGCCTTGCAACCAATGCCAATGCTGCTGCAGCAGCGGCTGCTGCATTTAACCCCTACCTTGGCCCTGTGTCGCCCGGCCTGATGCCCGCTGACATCTTGCCCAGTGCCCCCGTACTGGTCACCAGCAACCCCAGCGTTCCCATACCCGCTGCTGCTGCTGCCGCCGCTGCTGCACAGAAACTCATGAGGACAGACAGACTGGAGGTGAGGAGGAACACAAACATTTACACACATTCGCAAGAAAAAGTGGGGAAAAAATATATGAAAGCACATCGGGAGGATTTGCATAATTTTTTGTGATTCCTTTGCCGCTCGCAGATTATAAAAAACGATTGGGAGAAATACCTTTTTCACTCCTTTCTAACAGAATCTTTTCAGATGTAGGATCTGTCTATTCAATATTAACAGTCTTGTTTGTACGTCTGTGTATCTACACCATTTCTGTTACACTAACTACATGCCATTACCAAGACAGAGTTATTTCTCAGACTTAAGCAAGAGAATGAGATGTTAAAAAAAGCATCCACAAACATTACCATTGCTGACACTATCGATACGAAGGGGATAACTTTGTCTGGCACAAGCTCGGGTTATAATGTACATATGTCATTTTCAGAAAAATCTTTACTTCTTCTCGGAAAGCAATTAGTTCTTTGAAACCTGATGAGCGCCCCTCCTCCAGCTGCGTTCAGATAATCATTAATTGGACAGTAAGTCAATCTCATCCATTATGTAGCCCCACCCGAGAAACAGTGGCAGCGGAATAATGGGGAAATCGTTGGAGGCAGGCAGGAGGCGTGCAAGAATGCAGGAAGGTTACATTTAAGATGTAATGTTGGGTAGCTGGGTAATTAATGGGGGTGAGGCTGAGTAAGTCTTTGGACCAAGTGAATGAATGGACAACATGCAGAGCGACAGAACAGGTTACTGACAGGAAAGAGAGATGGAGGCGGAAGATAGGAAATCAATTTGTAGACCTGTTGTGGTCATCAGGGGAGGGGTTGGAGCAGGCAGAGACAGAGATACCAGAAACAAAGCAAAGGCCGCTGACTGAATTTTATGGAGGCGTTAGTACAAGTCATGCTGTAGAGGTTAAGGATAAGTGGAGGCAAGACGCTGCGAGCAGGAGAGCATGCACCTCTCGATTCAGACTAAGGATTAAAACGATTTGTCCTGCAAAAGATCGATAGCAAAAGGATATGAAATATTTATCAACCCAATCAGAAATACTCTCCTCATTCCACTGTTTTCCTTTTAGATAGAGAGGCCTGTTGGTCAACGGCATCTGTGGTGGTCAGGCTGCAGGAGACGTAGTGAGGCTGCATGTGTGGGTGAAACTTTTTGATGAGGAGATTTCATATCCTAGTTTCTTAATTTGAAAGGAACTAGGTTTGCTAAAAATATCTTAGAGAAAGGGGCCAGTCATATTTCAGTTTCCAGTGTGTGTCGTTCAAAGTAAACATAGCTGGAATTCTGTGGAGCGACACACATACCGCTCAGTTGATGTGTTACGGACTGTTTCCTGTAGGCTGTGAGAAATTCCAATTTTAGAAGACAATGCCCCAGACAGTTTTCCTGAGAAAATATGCTCCAGAAGTCTTGCTGTCTTTTCCTTACATACAGTATGCTGCAACATGTCAGCATGCATAAAGTCATATGTTGGTCACCTGCAACCATGGTGATGCAAGTAGCTCAGGGGGATAGTTAGACATCTGGTCCCGAGAACATCAAATCCTATCATTCAGTCCTCCCCTGTTTTTTTTCTTCCTATGACAGCCTACATACACCTCATCACCAAAGGCTCTCACTTTCTCCTCCATCTCCATCCTTGTCTTTTTACTCTATATTCGTCAACCACGCTTACATTTCCCTTCTCTCCAAGTTTCCTCCCTCCCTCACCCGCCTCTACAATATCTGCCTGACAACAAGGCAGTCTCTCGTTTAAAAAAAAATAAGACAAGTAGCAGTAGTTACTGGTTAGCAGTGGTGGGGTGGTGTGCACGTGTAGGCATACATATCTGAGAAAGGGAGAGGTACCCACGAGAAACAAGGGACAGCCAAAGAGAGAAATGCTATCACTCACAGCAGTCAGTGAACGTAGATGATGAGCTGTCAGGACTGGAGACAGAGCAGTTTGCAGATAACTGTGCTGGTGGCCTTTTGTCTGGCAGCCGGGCCACCACAAATCAAATCCTTTATGCACGCAGACAGGGAGACTGGTAAACAGACTTAGTAAATGGCTTGTTCCATCACAGTAACTGATAGATCAATACAACGCACCATGAAATTGCATTTCTTTTGGTGGAGGATTGCATCTCGAATCCAGTTCAGACTCAACGGTCTGATGGAGCGCCGAGAGCAGAGATCTGAAGTTATTGCAAGGCTCTTTGAGTGCCTAAATTTAAAAAAAAAAAAACGGTGCTGCCTTATAATATATATACACCCACCTTTTGTATGTGTGTGTGTGTGTGTGTGTGCGCGCGCGTGTGTTTGCTACAGTGTACCAGCGGCTGACAATTACGTCAGCTACAGCCTCCCTCGAGGGTAACCAGCTTCATATTTCCCATGAGCCTCATTGAGTCTGTACGTTCAGAATGAAGAAGGCATTTTCCCAATTGTTCATGCAAGTGCTGCCCCCTTCTGTCAGACTCAGGAAGAACAAAAACAGTTCTCATTTAAATAATGGATGAATGCGGTGTGATTAATGAGTCTGTAAACGTTGGTTAGGATCTGTTCTGCTTATCAATCAACATTAATGGCCGAACCCATCATTAAGATCGGTTACCTTGTCTGATACCATCTGAAATGACAGAGCAGATGGATTGCTTTATCACGTGGACTCACCAGTAACTTTGTAACTTACGTGTGTAACTGTGTATGTGTGTTAGGTTTATGATCAAATCCTTACCATTGCCCCAGGTATGCCGGGAATATCAGAGGGGTAACTGCACGCGTGGGGAGAACGACTGTCGCTTTGCCCATCCTGCAGA
Organism: Pundamilia nyererei; assembly: GCF_000239375.1. NCBI lineage: Eukaryota > Metazoa > Chordata > Actinopteri > Cichliformes > Cichlidae > Pundamilia > Pundamilia nyererei. The sequence continues at coordinate 1,621,588 of NW_005187518.1, forward strand.
TAGCACCATGATCGACACCAACGACAACACAGTCACCGTGTGTATGGACTACATAAAGGGCCGCTGCTCGAGGGAGAAGTGCAAGTACTTTCACCCTCCGGCTCACCTGCAGGCCAAAATCAAAGCCGCCCAACACCAAGTCAACCAAGCTGCAGCTGCTGCAGCCATGGTAGGTATCTGTTTACATTACACCTCCAAAAGCAAATCAAACTAAGAAACATTCAAGTATTACAATCTCACAACCTGCTGTCAGCAGTTAAAGCTAAATGTCATTTAATGTACATTAAAGTTTAAAATGTATAGTTTTTCCAAAAATAATTTCTTTTTTTCGTTTGGAGCAGAAGCATTGCACCACAAATACTCTAATCTGGAGATAATTTTCTATGTATCGACAGCGTTGCTTGAGCCAGTACATTTTACCCTGCTTTTAACCTCAACCTTTAGTCTCCATTGTGCCTCTGCAGCTCTGACTCAGTACGCCCTAAAACGATACAGATGTAGCTTGTGTCAATGTGTGCTTTGTTAGCAGCAGCAGTAATCGTGCTAGTATGTGACTGAGCCTCCCCTCGCCTGCTCCTCCTTGTTTTGCTGCTTTGTTAGTTTTACATTTTGCTTTTTCACAGTCGATAGATGTGTAACATTTTTTGCTGAGAAGACAATTGTGTAGACTGCGGCATATTTTGGATCTTGTCTCCGCAATGCAGCGATCGGTTTCTCTAAAGAGACAGTAAAAAGGTCGTGTTCCGCCAAGTGCTGTACAGTAGATAATATCGTGCATCACTGAATTCAAAAATATGGGTCAGCTTTATATCAGTTAACCTTTCATTTCTGTTTATTTCGATTGATTCAGCACAATTTGAGCAGGCCTGCCATTTATCATGTCCAATCTCATCTTTTCCAAATAAAATGTAGTAACTTCCTGGGATATAAAATGGCAATTAGTATGAATATAATGGCACAATGATAATTATTACTAGAGTGTATCTATAGAATTAGACTAAATTATTGTCCTCTTTTTTTCTTTTATTACAAATAGCCAGACCTGTGACGCTTTTTCAAAGTCTTCATTGAGTATTTAGTTGTGACACATGAAACAAACTCAAACAGAGAACACAACAAGCACCTCAAGGTGTTTTCTAGCTTTATATTGTAAGGTAAAGACCCTATAATATTAGAAAGAAAACTCCAACAATAAGATAACCCTGTATGAGCAAGCACTTGGCGACAGTGGGAAGGAAAAAATCCTTTTGAAGAGGAAGAAACCTCCAGCAGAAGCAGCATCTGGGGCAGCCATCTGCTATGATCGGCTGGGGGTGATGGGACAGAGACAGGACAAAGGATTTAGTAATAAAACATTTTAAAATGTATCTACAATTTCATAATCAGTGTATGTGATACAAAAGTTTTGTTCAGATTGGCCCACCTGTTAAAGAGGACATAGGATCTATACATGTACCCTAGGATCAATTTAGGAACAAACACATCTGAAGATGTCAATGATTTTTTATGGTATATTCAAATCATGTGAATGAAACAGAAAACACAGGAAGAGGAGAATCACACAAGTACTGGAAACTGCAGTCGTTTAAGACCCTTAAAACGGGCCTAGGACCAAAAGTCAAGTGCCACTTTAGGAAATTAGTTTCAGTACAGTTGCCATGGTCCAGCCACCACAGGCTTTAAGAAAGCAGTGCATCTGGAGCAGAGGGCAGAATCACATTAGATAATATTTATAATCTGTTTCAAATGAATGTATTTGATCAAAGCTCATTCATTGGCTAATAATCTTTTCTGGCATAGAATTTTCGCATTCATGAAAATAAAAACTTTCTTCTGACAGCAAAGTTTGCTATGGGCTGTAATTCTTTTCAGTAACCCTAAAGCCATTAATGTGCATGCACAAGTCTTGTAATTGTTGTATATTGCATTCCAATGATTTGTTTTTGTTTGTTTGTTTTTTTTGTTTGTTTTTTTTCCTCACCAACCCACACTGCACTGCTGCCCCCATGACGCACCTTCGCTTGCTGGTTTTTGTTAATGCGCTTGAACCCCATTGGCCCATTGCCATCATGTGCTCGCTGCCTGCTAATTAAGACTCAGTCGGCTGTCAAATCAATGAAGCGACCCCTCGACGCAACTTTTGATCTGGTACTATGACCTTTCACCTTTTAGCTTGGCATGCAGCTGTGGTGTGATAGATATAGTTTGAAGCTGTGTTTAACTAACTAAATGAGAAAGCACTTAAGGGTGATGAACTGATTGTAACCTTTGGTTTGACGTTTTAAGATTAAAAACAGATTCCAATCACATTAGTGAAGAATAAGGACAGTGGCTCAAAACTGGAAATGCACTACATTTTCCAATGTCAGTTCATCACCTTAAGTGAATCTCAAAGCATGAAAATGCAAAAGTTTATTGTGGTATAAAGCTATGGTAGTCTTTGCATGTCTTGGTCATTTCCCATACTGCATGCATAACTGGTAAAGAGGTGTCATGACAGTCTTAACATGGCGTATAGTTTACTATTATCATGGAGCTGACAGCGCAACTTTCCCTAACTACATCATTTCCATTGGTGGTCCAGCAATCTGTGCTTCAGCTTATATTAAGCAGCTGCTAAGTTCTCTTTACGGAAAATTCGAGTTCTCAGCCAGCAAAATATTGACTGTATCTACTGTAATATTCTAAAATCATGTAAAAAGGTTCATGACAATATCTTGAGTACTTTTATGCTTGTCGTAAGATATACGTCACACATTTTTTTGTCAGCTAGCACCTCTGTCCGCCTGCTCTGACAGAAGTAATGTAGTCCACTGCTTGCTTGCCAATATATTTGATTGCTGTTTTGATGGGCAATTTAATCTTCTAATGAATTTCTTTCTTCTCTCTGTCCTGAATGTCACTGCTACCATACTTTGATTTCCCTCACTCCCATCCTTTTGTTTTGATGTTGTCCCCTCTTCAGGGGCTCCCTCCCGTCTTGCCTCCTTTACCAAAGAGACCTGCACTTGAAAAAGCCAACGGTGCCACCACTATGTTCAATGCTGGTGTATTCCCGTACCAACAGGCCCTGGCCAACATGCAGTTTCAGCAGCAGGCTGCCTTCATACCATCAGGTAAGGTCCGAGTCTTCTTTAACTGGTGTTTGTGGCAGTTATCCTATTCACATTCCACACTCCTTTGATTATGGTTTGGTATCTGCAATGTCTGGCTGAATGAAATGATGGGGGAAAAACTTGCACAGTGTTATTTGCACATATATGTACTGCATGGTCATAACTTTGGTGTCACAAGTGGGAAGAGAAATGGTCAAAAGGTTTATTTTTTTTTCATTTATAGGCAGGCAGGCAGTGCTAGGATGTCTTCACACCTATATTTGTTTTCTCTGGCCCGAGTCAGTTCATGAGTTTGTAAACTTGTAGCTTTTCCCGGTGGTTTGGTTTGTTTTCACACACGGAGAAATCCAAGTGAACCAAAATGTTTCACTATAAACCACGTGAAAATATTCTGGCTGCTTATTGGCCAGATGAGTCTGGGGCTGGACAAACAACAGTAAATACAGGAAGAAGGTGCTGCATTCTAGACTAGTGGAGAGTTTATATTCATTTCACGGTTAGTTGTTTGCCTGCACAGACTTTGGCACATTTATAGTACCTTGCTGCATTCAGAATACAAAGCATACATGGTAACGGGAACTTTTTGAGCTCAAACTTGGAACGCAGTTGGGTCGGATCATGTTCACATGAAAAACGAACTGCTCTGGAGTCCATTTGGAACCAAAGGGTCTCGGTGCGATTGTTTTACACCCGAGTCCAATTACTGTTTTCCCATCTGCCCAAATGATCGCACTGAGGGAAAAAACAAACCAGAGTTTAAATGAACTAAGCACTGCAGGTGTGAAAACACCCTTAGTATTACATATAAACCATGCTCAAAAGATCATTCTAATGAACAGAATGATAATTTTGAATAAGATGCAACTGAGATAAATAAATCAAAGTTTTTATTTATTTAAGTATTTATTAAAATATTCATTAAGTTGAACATTTGATGTTACATTTACATGGGAAATATACATTTAATTAAATTAGTTACAAATCAACATTTTGGGCTCAAAATGTTTTGTGTGGTATAAAAACATAAACATAAACAGATATGACTTTAATTGAACTGAAATTCTGAAAAATGGGGCAAGACCATCCACGACTGCTGGAACATGAGGGGCACTTCTTCACTCTCTGCCAGTTTAAATCATACCCAAGGTGTACACTACATGTGCATGCACAAAATGCACACACACACAGACAGCTTTTTTAAATGTTCTTCTTTGGGCACTGCATAGTCATCGTTAACTGTGCCCCATATTCTCCTGTGACAGCCTAAGAATAGCCTGCCATCGATTCCCATCTGTGAGACATTCAGATCCTCAGATCCTCATATGTCCCACTCTATTGGGCTGTCAGATCACTTACAGCTACACTGTTTGAGGGCTTAAAAAGCAAGCCATTCAAACCTGTCACCGTACAAACAGCTGCCATGGCCCTGACAGGAAAATTGGGGTAGTGGTAGCGTTTAATTTGCCCTTCAGTTTAATGGATAAGTTGAACAGTAAACTGGGGTTGGCCAGCAAGTTTTGTTTTCTTTTCAGTTTTTCCCACCTCTTCCCACTCAGACCTTTCATGCATATGTTTTCTTAAATATGCAGTATGTGCAGTTACAGCAACTGCAAGCCATGAAAGTAATAATAACCAATGCTGTCATATAATAAGCTATGGCCACTCTATGAAAGAGTTCACATGTTTACATCCAGAATGAATCCAATATTGTCTGACTTTGTAACACTTGTAATGCATTTTGCTGATTTCTTCTCCCCCCTATTCACTCCACTCCCTGTTGCAATGCATGATGGGCAGGCTCGATATTGTGCATGACACCTGCAACAAGTGTTGGTAGGTGCCAGCTTTCCTTATTGATTATCTTTGAACCCATTGTAGTCACTCTCATTTAACTCACCACATAAAGTGAGCACAGTTTTTTTTTTTTAATTTAGACTTTGAAATGTACTCAAAATGATATTCAGTGTCTTTTCAACACAGGCTATTCAAATGTAAATTGCAAATTTTGATTGTGAGCATACTTGTGTAATTTCAATTGGAAATGATGTGCTTTACTATTCTGTACTGTAGACCTTTTTGCTTCACCACAGATCTGTCTGTCACCTAATGCTTGTTGCAGTTCAAAATCCCCTGACCCCTGCTTTGTTTAACTTACATTTCAAGCTCTTTAACCTCTTGAGCGCCTCATTATACTGTCTGGTTATAAATGCCATATAAACATGAGGATTTATCAGTGGTAGCGGAAGAAAGGATAGAGATGTTGTGTGAAGTTTATGCAATCCTGATTGTACTGTAATTTTTGCAAAACCCAGTGAACTCTCTTATTCAGTTTTGAATGCTCCCCGCCAAGAAAATAACACGCTGCCTCCTGATATGATATGCTCGTCCAATTTTCAATTAGCCGCTATTTAAATAATTTCCCTGACGTTTCTTTTCTTTTTCCACAGCAGGTGAGTTGCTATGAGTTTACGCAAATTGCTGGGATGTTTGTAGATAAAACGTTAAAGATCGCTAGAAAGCAGACAATAAATCTGGAGCTGTTTAGATCTCATGTTTATCAGCATTCTATACACAGACATACAAATGAAGTGTCAAGCATTAAAAGCTTTAAATCTGCTCTGGTTCAACTGCCTGTGTGATCTTTCCCCCTCCAAGTACCCATGATGCACGGTGCTACCCCAGCCACTGTGTCTGCAGCCACCACATCTGCCACAAGTGTTCCCTTTGCAACAGCAACAGCCAATCAGGTTTGCTCCTCTCCTGCCTTCTTTCACAGTCTTTCACCTCTGCTATCACCTCTGACTTTTTCTCCTCTAATCGTACGATTTCAATGTGAATGAAATGAAAAGTGCATGAGTGGTGCACAAGGCTCACCTCTGGTCTTTGCTAGTTATTTCTAAATATCTCAATTTGTGATTATAGACATGATTGCTATGCTTATGCTTGTTAGCGGTTGTGGTTCCAGTGTGTTTTGTCCTCATTGCAGTAGACCCTTCTGTTTATTTCCCTCTGTCTTCCCATTCCCCCCTCCTCCCCTATTTGTCTTTTCTCCTCCCAATCAGATTCCAATAATATCTGCAGACCATCTGACTAGTCACAAGTATGTGACCCAGATGTAGAAGTCTCAGAACAGTATGTACTGCACCTCCAGCACCTCACACAATGCATTCGAACAATAAATCTTTTTTCTCTGAAAAAGACCTCCAAACCTCTGATGTGACAGAGTTGCAAAAGCTTTTTATTGTTTGTTTTTTGGGGGAGTTGTGGGAGAAATGTTTTTTTACAAAATAAAATTGTTCACTTACTTGGTAGCAGTTAGAAGAGAAGATTACGTCTCCGCTCATATTTGAAGGTTAAAGATGAAGCTGGAGTCAGGAGCTGCTTAGCTGCTTAGAATAATCAACAGAAACACAGCAAAACAGGTAGAATAAAAAAAACTAAATGAAATATAAATAAATAAATATATTAAAAGCTGCCAAGTAGAGCGTCTAGTGCTTATCTGTTTACATTCCCTCCCTGCATGTTGAAATTTATACAGTAATGTTTGCCAATATTTAAAGTTGTGATTCTAAATGGCTGCTGGAAACATTAACTAGCTTGTAAGCTGCCAGCAGCTACAACATGCCAGGAATAGCAAATAAGCTTCCACACTATCAAACAGCACAAGCCAACACAGATGAATTAATATCCTGTTTGTCTTGTATGACTTGGCCACTGTGGAAGTTTTCACAGTGATCCATCAGATTTTCTTGCGCTCCTGATTCCCCGCTGATGAGATTTACGATATGATAGTCATCATACTGCTGAACTAGATCAAATTAATTTCAGCCGCTCAGTGTTTGCATACTTTTACATATTTTTTTAAGATCAGTATGAAAATCGTAAAAAAAATCTTTTGTTTTTAATACAGCTGTGAATATCTCAGCTCTTTAAGTGTTTTAGTAAAGTAGAACATAAACAATGTATTATAGAATTGATTGATATAACCTGTGTCGATATAAAGCTCTAAAAATAGTTAATAAAATATATGAAATAATAAAATACTAATAATGTTGATGACAGATAAGTAACATCAAAAATGTCAAATATCACATCTTGTTCTAAAGCAGCTTGTGCTTCTAAGAAATATGTTCATATTGGACAATTGTGCAGCTAATGGGTTCTAATATTCATAACAGTGCATGAAATAGTCTGCCTCCCCTCAGAGATCTTCATTTAACCTTTTTGTTTGCCTTGATTTTCGCGAACTATAACTTCGTACATTATTGTACAAAAGTTTCGAGCCACCCCTCATTCATTAGATTTTGTTTTCAAGGAGTTTGACACAGCTGCTGCACTTCAGCTGATCCATCATAAATGGATCTGCTGAATTGTTTTCAAGAAGCTGTTATAAAGTAAATTTGAATTTTTGATTCAAATCATCATCAATATGCAAAGAGGAGGTCAGAAGACAAGTACAGCAGTGAGCATCTACGGACCTGTAAAACAGTGTTGAGGCTCTGTCAAAGTTTAGAGGTGTATTTCAGCCTGTGGTGTTGGAGAACATAACTGATGAAATTATCATCGTTTTGATCCACCGTGCAACACCATCCGCCTCACTTTTCAGCAGGGCAGTGATCGCAAACACACTGCAGTAACAACAGATAGAAAAACAAGTGGAACATTTTCCAGTTATTCAGTGGATTTCCAAAGCTTGGATCACATTATTGTCCTTCAGGAATCTTGTACAACTACTCCTGAACACTACTTTATTATGTGTTTTTATCTATTGTACAGTGTCCTTGGGTGTCTTGAAAGGCGCTTTATAAATAAAATTTATTATTATTATTATTATTATTACTTGAAGAAACTGCAAGTAAGCTTCCCTTAGAGCATTGAAGAATAAAGGTGGTCATACCAAGTATTGACTTTCAAGGTTGTTAAAATGATAAATTATCAGTTTTTGCCTTACATGCTGTATTTCTATATATGATTGCACATTAAAAAAATCAGTGCTTTATATGTATATATAAACAAATAAATAAAACAAATGAGTGGTTCAAGTACAGTTTGTAATTCACAGTTACTATGGAAACCATACATTCATTTGTTTTAGACAGAAATTTTAGAAAGAAACTTTGAGGCTTATTATCAGCATTCTTGTCTGATTGAACTCTAAGTCAGCAGTAAACTCACTAGCTTTGCTTCGCCATTTTGCCGTTGCTCACAACTGACCTCCTGTACTTCACGCACTTCTTTTCAGATGGAGCTGGAGCGTGCTGGTGTCAAGTCCAAGATTAGTGGTCACCCTCCATGCTCGTAACATCAGGAGCGAAACGGAGGACCGAACTGGTTTGGAATAAATCTGCATGTTAACATAGGAGGCACAGTTTGTTAGAAGCGTTTTCATGTGTACTTCATGCACACTATTACACAACAAGAGAAAAGAACAACATCGCATCAAAGACTGCCTTGCGTTCTGTAGAGGCAACTGACCTTTATTCACCAGACACACTTTGAATGTTAACATAAGGTAAATGTGTGGAGCAGTCGCTGAACAGGTCGACTGAATCGGTACGTCTGTTGACCAAGAATCATGACTTACGTTGTGCGTGTTTATTCATCGGTTGTTGGTCTTTTGTTTACACAAAGGTGCACCTTGTATTTCATTTGAGGAAAAACGAAACAAATAATCTGACTGAATCACATATGCATGCACAATGATTTTGTTAATGATTTGATTTTGTTAAACCTGATATAAGGGAAATTACATGAGTGCACTCAGAGGCAAAATAGCAACTGAATGTCTGTGAGGTGTCTTTCAAACCTTTGTAGCCTACCTTTCTATCTCTTAAGCACATGTCTTTAATGTTGCAGGCATCCCTGTAAAGTGCCATACATCTCAAACTACATGAATGGTATAGAAATAGTGTTACAAAGTGTTGCAACTCAACGACTCCCTTTAATACGTCTCTTTTCTCTTTTGGACAGCATGAAGTGTCCAATGTCATAGCCCGTCATTGTCTGTGATTCCCTAAGAGCACCATCGCCCCATTGATTAGATGACCGTCCCCGGATCGTGTGCTTTACATAAATCTTCTACTGATTAGCTTTTAATTTTATTTTCTTCAACTTTGTTGTTGATGTCAGTTGTTTAGACGTGAAATGACTTGACTCGTAATCCGAGCTCTGTGCGGCCATTAAGTCTGTTGACTCTAAACGTCAGACGAGTAGACTGTGAGATCTCGGCCTGGGTGAGAGACCAAAGAAGCTCTCTCAGCGATGAAACTGTTATGATGACACCACAGGGTCAGGATCAGATGATGTCCACGCTGCTGTGAGACAGAAGTCAAAATCGACAGTGCGACTGGCAAATACGCGACCTGTACGACCCGATTTTGTTTTTCATTGGTATCGTTATTCATATTTTAAGACAGGTTAAAGTAAATTCAGTGTAGTGTATATAAAGTCAGACATATTTAAGAGTATTTGTTCTTATGTCTACCTGAGAACTGTTTTTCAGATAGTCAGCCAAAGTCTTTTCGTGTCACTGTTGTTAGGTGTTGTGGATAGACTAGTGGGGCTAAATTCTTAAAAATATGTAGCCCAAAGAAGGATCGAGTGTTTGGAGTAGATCTCTAGAACTCTTTATGTTATTTTATTTTTTAATATTCTGGGTGTTTTTTCAGGCATAGTCAATTGGTGGATAGTACAGGGAAAGTGGCAAGAATATAAACGATTGTATAACTCATCCAAAGCCTTAGAATGTATTATCGGGTCAGCACAATGCAACATGCCATTTTGAACCATCCAGTTGCCTAATCCACGCCATATTAACACACAGAGAGAGCACTATGTAACTGTCACTTTTTTTTGTCTGTGTTTTCTTAACTCTCTTGCGGTTTTCTTTGTTAGACAACAACAATTGTTTTATTGTTTTGTTTGGATGATTTTTTTGATATTAGTTCAGATTTTCAGTTTGGCTTATTATATTTATCTTTCTTATAATGAATATAAGGTTCAGTGTGTGTGTTTGCGTGTTCCTCATGCACAGTTCCCTAAAATTCCATGTAATGTTAATTTTCGTATGATTACAATTGTAAACTCAATATTTTCTACGTTATGCATATTGTTGAACTGTATGCATATTGTTCATTTCGCTAGTCTTTTTGTTTTGTCTTCTTTGAACAAAGATGTTTTATATGAGTATCTAACAGTAATGAAATAATAGAACAGAGAGGCCCAGGTTGTCGCTGTGGCAACCGTCGCCAATAAACGAGTAATATTTTAATGATTGTAAGGTTTGTAACTAGTCATATAAGAAAAAAAAAAGACTATTATAAAAATCTAGTTCTTAGATGTTTAGAGTAAAGATGTTATTTTCTACTGTATCCATTTCAAATAGTAACTATTGTTTTAATGTTTTTACTCTCCCTGGAAATTGGGCCATGTTGGAAAACAAGCTGCATATTTGATCACTTTTGGGGGCGTTGCTGGCGGGGTCAGGTGAATGTGGCGAGTAGGAAACCGAGTCGGAACTCTCGTTTCTTACCCAGCCATCTGCAAACAACAAGGGTGGGGTGGGGAATCTTGAGGTGATAATGGTTGACTTTTTTGCACTTCTGTACATAGTCAAAAAAGAAAGAATCATGTATATTGAGATCTTATTTTGAATAAAAAAAATAATGTCTATCAAGACAAGGAATTTTGCTAGGATAACAAAAAAAAAATCTTATGAAAGGCTGAACAAAATTGCTTGCATCAAAAGGGCACCGAGTTCTCACTCTCCTACCCCTTTCAGAAAAGGCCAAGTGTTGCTCTTCTTTTTTGTCAGCAGCTTGTAGTTTGCCAGGTAACCTTCCGGAGGAGGCGTCCACTACCCTCCAGGGTAAGGGCCTGACTGGGTTTGTCTGGTCCCCCAACCCGCCTGTACTGCACAGGTGTGTGTCATGGCCACGCCCGCCCAGGCCCAACCAATCACAACACGTCCTGTCTCTTTACTGTACTCAGAGAGGAATGCATGTTAAAGGAAATACATATACAGTTTAAAAAAAGAAATCACAACACAGTACTATTGATTAAGAAAACATTTACACAGAAAGATGTATTTACAGTATACAATATTCTATCAATGTAATGGAATAAAATATATATTAAAAAATATAAAAATAGAATAGTGGTTTATTTAAAAAAAAAAGATTCCTGAGAATATACTCACTAAAGTTTCACCACTTGGAGAGTTAAAATACATGCAACACAAACACCATAGCTATAAGTATGTTCTTTATGTTTATGTAAGCTGTGCTTCTAGTAGATGAAACTGACCGAACCCGATCGTAGTTCAACATCAGGTCAGAATTTAAGAATAACTGCAGAATGATATACTGCTTCGTAGTTTGGTTATTAACCAGTTAGTTTGAAATTTTGTCCTGATCATCTTAGTCACCTCTCATCTTCTACAAGCACGCATGCTTACATTTATGATATAATGTAAACTGAACTTTTTTTGGTTTGTCGTTTGTTTTCTCTGCTTGTAGTGCTAAGATGATGTATTCTGTCTTCTGCTGCAGTTTGTTTCTGCTTGTTTTACTGTTCCGGGCCCCCTGAAAGGATGCGTCATGTTTGCATACCAGCCACCTCGTCTGGAAAGCGTGTGTAGAGAAAACTACTGATTGCAACAGTCTAAAGCCATAAAATCCAATCATCTGAATGAAATATGAGAAAAATGATAAAGAGTTGGGGTGTGGTATGTTCTGGATCTCACAGGATTGTGTTTGCCTTGGTTTTGATTAACTATAGCATCATGCAATAATTCCAGTCATGGAGGTAGTTAGTATAGCTTGTGGTGTGCTGTGCCAACACTGATGGATGTGTGGAGTTAAGAGAAAAGTACGTGACCCATTTTATTCACGGGGCCTGCATTGCTATATTTGATTCTTGCTGTTATGAATAAAAAAAATGTAATAAAAATTTACAAATGAACTCAAGTAAAGGAGAATTTGTTTAAAATGTGTCGTTTCATTTGAGCTCAAGGTTGGGATGTTCTGGGTAATTTAAGGGAACACAAATTACAATGCTAGAGCTCGTTTCTGTGCACAACAAGCAGCAAGCGGCTGTCCTGGCTGTGTGTAGCACAAGCGTTAAATGAAGCTTAACGCAACATATTCATCTTTGTTTTTGTATTAAACCAGGGATGTCGAACTTATTTTACATTGTTGGCCACATACAGGCCACTTTGACCTTTGTGAGCCACACCAGTGAAACCTCCCTTTCTGTCATTGTTAAGAAGTTTAACCGCACACTGAAACCCTCAGTTATATCTTCAAGAAAAAATAAGCACTATTTCAACAACATGTCTCTGTTTTTCTACAGTAAATGATAAAGAAATCTGTCAGAATGACTCTTTGGGACTGAATTGTGAGTAGTAATGATTTTCACTTTAATTTTTTTCTTTCTTTTTTGTTGAAACTAACTATAAAAAAAACCCATGTTATTTAAATGTTGATCTATTGACATCAAATGACTTCAATAGTCTGGCATATTATGATTGATTCCAGGAGTTTTTATCATTTAAAAAACTACATCTGTAATCTGCCAACCTGCCTGACAGGTACCAACACATTCTGTTCGTATCCAGATATTAAAAGAGCAGTATTAAAAGGTAAACAAGTACAATACAGTAAATTTGGTATCTGAAATGTGTAAATATTGTTTTACTGCAAAATTACCATAAAATTGCACACTACTTAAAATTGCTTACACAGTACTTAAATTTACTTACAATATAATTATGTCGTTGCTTCCCGTGGAAACCTAACTTGTTACCCTCTTATTCTCCCTTTATGAGGCTGTAGCATTTTATTTTCATTTACATTGTAATTGAAAATAAAATGCCTTGAAATTCTCTTTCATTGCAGACAAATAAAATTTCTGCCTGCGACCTGTTTTTCTTTAAAAGACAAAGCCTAGCTGTTTCCACTCTCTCTGCCAAGCTAACGCTAATGAGCTGCAGGCTTCACCTTTTAGTTAATTTAAGCGCTTCTGTTTCAGCAGTCATAGCTGACTACAACCACACAAAGGATGATGTAAAGATACATGGCAGCCACCACACAAAAACAGTAGGAATTTAATGCAGTATTCTAAACTCACATTACAAACACGATAGGTCTTTATCGTGTACAGTTAAAGATTTTTGTCTTCAAATAAAATATGTGTAATTTTTATGTACCCCCCCCCCTCCAGCCAGTAATTCGCTACATTTATACTGTAGCATTGATTAAAATCTTGTTTTATCTCTCTCTATATATGATGGATCAGTTTGTCCTGCCTGCCGAAATTTCCAATTACGAGGAAAGATTTTAATTGAGATAGAGATGCAATAACTGATAGAATCTAAACGTGACTTGGCTGCAGTCTTTTAAAAAGCAAGCTATCTAATTAGAATGAGGAATTGTGTGATTTGTTGGCACAATACTTTAATTAAAGGAAGATTTTGTAAAGTTTTATGTCAGCATTTTAGTCCTTAAAATGACCCCAGAGTTCTCTAACACTGGTAATGTTTCCTTATCCCATATAATCCGAAAGGATCTTTAATCAGCCAAAACAGAAGATGTTGATGAGACAGTAAAGCTCAAGTTGCCGCGGGATTACACCATCTTTGCTGTCAGCAAGTTGTATTTCCAGTGCTCAGGAGCCACAGGACAGACCGCGTGCATGTTCACACTCAGCCGTCTTCTTCCTCTTTTTTTTTTTTTTTAAATTACACACTCATAAAAATGTATAACTTCAGTTTTCAGGAGCTTTTTGGTGTCGAGTTTTTTTCTTTCAGAGACCCAACACGTATGCTGGACCATTATGTTGATTCAAAAGTGCGATTCAAATAACACCCACCAGATGGCACCCTGTCTTTGTGAATTAAGGCTTCTGAACAGTTCTTTTTTTTTAAATTAGTAATAAGTCTATATATAGACTGCAATGATTGCTTCTGACGCTGTCCCTTCCTTTGGCCATACCTATATCAAGTAAAGGAGGGCCTAATCTATTTTAGATGTCAAATCTTTTTTCTATTCAACAAAGCCTGAGCTATTATTAATAACCTATCTAAATATTTGATATGCCCACAACTAAAAGATAAGGTAATGTAGACATCATAAAGGATGGTTCTCTTAGTTGAATGGTTGTTCCTTGCTAGTTTCTTTTCAGTTACTTGCAACTCTTGGTCAGACCGCAAGGTGGTCATACTAATTTTCAATCTTATCTTTTAGTTAATTATTTTTATGGCATCCAAACGGATCTCCATTCATCCCCAAAACAGTGCTGCTCAGTTCAATGTGCACTTTTGAAAGTTGTGACAGTTTTTAGGTTCCATAACTTTCTGTTGATGCCATTTGCTCTGAATCTTGACTAAATCAAACAGAATGACAATGAGAGATGTCAGGGAAATTACATTGTGATTAGACTGATAGAAAAATGTTGGGAAATCAACCTGTGGAACTTGTAAGATCTGGTGGGCTGCTGACCTAACGCATCAATTTCTGGGGAAATGTTGACAGCACTGAAAGGAAACTGTCAGGCAAGGGCAGATTATCTGCTTGAAACAAACAAGAAAATCATTAGAGAGCATTTTGGATGGTTGAGGTTTCTTTACATTGTTTCTTTTCCACGTTAGCTCCCCTTCTGTCTTTTAATAAAACTATTTTACCTCTCTCCCTTCCTTCACTCAGTGATAAGCCTCCTTCTATTGCTTTGTCCTCACTTTTCCTTCTCAAGTCTCTCTCGCTCTCCTTCCCCCTCCCTTCATCTCTCTGTCCAACGGCGTGTGGAGGTTTAATGAAGCAGTGCTGATCCAATAATGGCAACTTCTGTCGCCTGCTGCACAAAGTATGATATATGACCTCATGTCCTCAACACATCATGAATCTCACTTACTACTACCCCCTCAACATGTCGTCGTTTTTTTCAATTAGGTTCCATTTAAAACAATATATAACGCTGAATGTGTGTGTGTGTGTGTGTGTGTGTGTGTGTGTGTGTGTGTGCATTGTTTGTGTGAATACAAGAAGACTGAAACCTCCAGACAAGTTGCCATGTGGACAAAAAGCAGATGAGTTGCACTCTGAGCACTCAGCCATAAGTGTGCATTAAAACACAATAAATGTCATTTAATGACTTTCCTCTCAGGGGAGAAAAATGTTGAGAAGTGTAATGAAAAAAAAAAAGAGTCCTTCTATTTTTAAATTATAGATACAGTGTAAAGAGCAGTGTGTTTGATCTAGTAAGGGGTTAGAAAAGCAGTTAAAAGTGACCCAGTAATGGACTAATGCTCTGACCTCATTATGAAGGCAATCGTGAAAGGAATAGGAGATAGAGAAAGGGGAAGAGAGGAAAAACAAAATGCACAATGACATTAAAGGGAGCGCACGTGTTTTTCATTTAGGTCCAGAGGTAAATAATAAATCTTAGAAAACAGGCATCATAAAGGGATTTGTGGCAGGTAATTCCAAGGCTGATAGACAATGATCACAAAGACAGACAGCATAGATTATCACTGTCACCTTTACTTTAACGGAATGGTTTTATTACTTTGCTCTGTTGTCCGATGTCCCCACCGTCACTTGAGTGATGTCGCTGTCTCTCCCTCACTGCTGTCTGACTGCTGAGTCACTACGACTTTCACTGACTGCTACGTGGAGCACAGCTCAAATGCCTGATCTTCTCTAGGGTGTAAGTGGGATGTTGTGTGTGTGTGTCTGTCAGCAACCAGGTGTTTGTTTACAGAAATGTGCTGTGTCTGCTTACAGTAAGTGTCTGTGAATATTTTCTTGTGTTGGTGGAACAGAGAGAGTGTGGAAGAGTTGCCGCATGTTAAGCTAATCGCATCTCCTCCAGCAAGAAGGGAGGTATCGATCCGACCAGCTCAAGTCCATTGCAGAATCTCTGCAGCTCTCTGTTGCTCTGCCAGTAACACGCATGTGTTTGGTTGTGTTTTGATATCGTGTAACCGAAGCCTGTCCAAAGATGCTGAAAGCATAGCTGCAATTTAGGCCTGGCTAAAAACCTTGAACATTTTAAGCTGTAAATTAGAGTGAGATCAAACTTCTCACTTATGTGTTGATTTCAAAGCAACGTCTTGACAACTACATGATTTTGTATTAGTTTAATCTGCAGTAAAGCTAAGGTGTCTTTTGATATTATAAACTATTAAATGTTGTTTCCAAAAAATGTTTATGGATCATGTCCTAGTAAATACAATAAACCATTTCCAGGCCAAGACTTAATGTTTTCGTAGTGCGAGTTACTTTTTGCAAATAGACGTCATAAAAAACAAAATCTTTCTCAGATTGAATTTCACCAGACGCAATCTGTTCTTTCGTCTCCATGTGGACTGTTTAACAGCAACAAATCAAAGCCAGTTTAAATGTGATTGGCCAGTAGCACTCAGGCTATAAGAGGGGACCATAGGTCTTGTAACCTTTTAAGTAAATAATCTATTCTGTCCCATAAATTGACCAAAAATTTCCTGCAAATATCTTAAATCAAATATTATAGGAACCTTTTAGGGAGTATGACGGGATGTTGTTCCCTCGGTAACACTATCCACCTCTCTGGTGTTGGTACTAACAAGGTTTGAGTCCTGCTTGCTTGCTACATTTGTGCAGTGAAAAGGTTAGCAACTTTTAAGAAAGCCTTCCCTGCCAACATACTAGTCTTTTCATAAGTAGTTGTCCTGCAGAGGATTCACATGGCTACATATGGGCCCCTCAAGGTGCAGCACACACATGGACTTCCCCACCCCTGCTGGACACCAGTCTGCCATACAACACCACCAACTGGAACTCAACTCTCCAAGCAAGACAAACTTCTATTGAGATTATGCTTTACCAGCTTAGCCACAAATCGCAAGTTGTTGGTAAGCCTGTAACCTACTGTATCTTGCACCAGTGTGTTGAGCGTACCACCGATGGATGGAAGTCCCCTGGACTTCTCAACAGCCATCTATGCCGGGAACAGTAACAGACAGATGACAGCTGGCTGGAGCTAGTTATAAAGAGATGATGTGCAACACATTTTGCATCCAACCCCTGCATTTCCCAGGTCAGGAGTCAAAAGTTTGGACACCTTCTCATTTCATTTTTTTTTTATCTTAATTTCTAAAATCGAAGCAAGAAAGTGGGCACATCTGTCCCATTTCATAATTTATATGGCAATACAATGAGACAAAAAACAATCAAATCAACTTTTACGTATATAGTATGTCCTTTAGCCGATACCAAATAGAATGTAGTTGACTGAATATTTTAGCTGTTAGATAATGTAAGAAGAAGGGGGTACATAACAACAGGCAGAGCTTTTTGTTGACAGAATATGGGTCACACAAAGAGGGTAGTGAGGGCACAGCTGTACCCAGAGATGAACAGCCACTATTCACTTGGTGACAGGATGTCCCTCGGCATTACGTGTAGCGCACAAAGACGGGAATAAATGAGAGAGACTGAAGGTCACAAGAGGCATGCTGTAGTATTGGCACACTGTATGATATCCCTTATTGTGAGTTAATTAGCCGGACGTTTCTCCTTGTAGAGCTGCACTGCTATTTGGGGAAATGTGAAACTGCACTTGGGAGGACCTGATGGAGAGTAAGAGCTGCACTGAGACAGACAAACCCTAATCCTAACCCCAAAAGAAAAATCTCACAGTGATACCACAGCCCACAGGAAGAATGAGAGAAAACAAAAATCTGTTACAACAGCTGCTATGTCGGCCAAACTTCAGCTTTGTGACAGGACTGTGGACTGCTAGAGGATGAAATGAGGAGTCATGAGTGAGAGGCCAGAATGGATTCAAGTCAACTCTTTCACAGTGTCACCCTGCATGCAGTCTGCGAGGGCAGAAATGGGAAAAGGATGGTCGGGATCGCCCTTTCACAGGCCTTGAATGTAAAGACAGAGCGGAAATCAGTATGCTGCTCATGTTTTGTGTGTGTGTGTGTATTACCCTTAAACCATTACTCTGATTAATGGGTTTCCTCAACAGCTTATTCTTTTCTTTTACCCCTCACTCTTTCTTCTGTAGTCCATCTGTGTGGTTCTTGTTGAGCTCATAAAGCAGCCTGTTCACTGAGGCTATCAGCACAGCGACACTTGGCACCTAAATCACAGGTGGTTTAATTAATTCACTCTGATTTAGGAAGAGTCACAAAGGCAGTTTATTGTAAGGCACATGATATGGCAGATATATGCATGCATTAGAATGCTCACTGTGTTTCATCAGGTTCAGCTTCATTTATCTACTTCTGGTTCTGCAGCTGACACTTTTCTGAATCCCAAAAATATCCAATAAAACACTTTTTCATTACTCACTGGGCTACATACAGGTCTTCTAAAAACCAGAGTTTGACGTTGTACAAGTATATACTTTCTTGCTGTGAGTGGAAAGAAAAGATTGATTGACTCTGATTCTGGGAATGTACAAATGAAACTAGAGTGGTCCAGTGCTCTAATGGTGACATAAGCCATCATATGCTGAGCATGGCTTAGTGCAGAAATGTGACTATCTTTTTTTTCCCCCCCAAATCCTTAAAACCTACATGTCTTTTTACATTTTAGGAATTGAGTGCACTACTACTCTGAATTCTAGGCAGTGCATTACCTACCTTTGAGCAGAGCAAGACAAGCTGTTTCCCTAAAGCCTTGGTCAAAAAGGCATAGAGACCCCTGGCAACCACAGGTCACTTGGGAAAAATCTGTATTCCGTGACTGGTTGCTGGCTGTCGCTAGGTGAAATCAGTCGCAAAAAGGGTGCCTTGGCAAAAAACCTCTTTGTGATTACTTTGGTTGCTAGCGTATTGCTGCACTTGCCTATAGTTGACTTGTCTGCAAACGCTCACTATAAGCAGAAGTGAAATTGGAAAAAGTGAGATTCAAAAAGGAAACATGCTGCAATCCACATGTTTCAAAAAGTGCAACTTAGATTTTGAAGGCATTTTCAATTTGTGTTATACTTTTCACAGTTTCACTATTGCTCAGTCAGTAGTTGGCACATGTTTTGGTGTCCTGCAAGTATACTAGGGACAATCGTAGCAGTCTGGTAGCATTCAAGTCAATCACAAAGGGGGGGGTTGCGGTACAGCACCGTATTTGCAGTCAATTCACAGAATCACAAAGAAACTCCAATTTCACAGCAACTTCCAGCAACTACTCACAAGCTGGTCTTAAAGTGTCTATTTTCCCCTTGTGACCCGTGGTTGCCAAGGAGGTCTAGGTTTATATTCACTGGCTGGACCCACCCACCCTCATTTTAGGTTTGACAGCTTTTTAGTAGGTAAAGGTGAATGGCTTGGACATGAGTTGAGCTGCGGTTTGGGGAAAGCCTTGAAGGGTCCCCAAACCGCTCATGTACTAAACAGAAGTGAAGGAGTTAAAGAATTGAAAAGGGAAAGGTGGGTGGGGCACATCAACAAGAATGAACAGCTTGTAGAGCTGGAGGGACACATATAGATGAGAACCGGAAGGAGCGTGTTTGGATGTGTGGTCCCGCTCCTGAAATTCCGATACTTTATCTCCAATAACTGAAATCTAAGCTCATTTCTTACTCGCAAACAAGTGAACAAACAACCTAGCAGCCTTCTGTTACTGCACATTCCATTGCGTCTACTGTAAACAAGTCATTAGTAGTGACTAGTTTTTTCATCGTCAATGAAAAAACATAAATGAGATCAGTCTGCATAATCATATGATTAACGGCCAGATGGGAGAGCGGTCTTTACTTTCTCATGTAACACTTTGAAAATGAAGAAAGAAAAAAGTGCATTTTATCAGTTAACTCTTTTCTAGCGTGTCATGCCACATCAGATTTTGGGACTCATGCACCTCCTCCTCGTTTGTTTTTGTTCCTGTTTTAGCTTTAATTATTTGGCACCAACAGGAAACAGGAAGCATTTATTGCCATGTATATAAAAGACAGCTATCACAGAACATGTTTCATTTCCTCTTGTTTCCTACATTTGTTTCTATTTTTTTTTTTCGTCCCTTGAACTCACACAGTAGAGTACATCAAAAGGCACATTAAACACAATCTTTGTACATTATGTTAGTATTTTTAAAAACCCACCAGGGAGGAGAAAAATAGTGCTTTGCTGTGTGTATAATCTCTCTGCTATTTCCTGTTCCCCAGCCCATCCCACCACTGTGTTCCTTGATGTGACCTTGGCCTGACTGTATTCACGTAGACAGCCAAACATAAGGCACGCAGCTTCTTATGAACCTGGTTGTGAATAATTTTTAAAACCAGAATGACAGTCAGAGACACCAAAAAAACAAGCATCCCCTGAACCCTCCCCCAAACCCACAGCTGCTCAGGACACAGTTTTTATCTGGGTCACTGTTGGATTGTATGATTGTGAAATCAAATAATCTGTATATCTGCAGATCTGCAGATCTATTATTAATAATTAGCAAAAAATCACCAGGTTCCAGTGGATGAAATGAAGGCGTGTTTTGAAGTTGGACCGACACGCTCTCATAATCCTTTCTGTTACCTTATTAGGCACGGAAAAATGGTGCTCACCAGACCATACGGCTATCTAATGTGAAGTGAAAAATGTAGCATAACTTTCCTTTGGTTTAATTTGTGAGATACGCTGGAAGGAAAAAAGACTAGAGAATGTGAGGGAAGGGGAAAGCAATAGTTGCAGTAAATGAATAAGGGCATCACAGAATGACTGACTGGAGAGCAAGTTTAAAATCATAACTTCATCTGTAAGTAAGCTGCTGTTCAGGAAGCTTCAGTACCACTGGAGCACAGATTTGCTTTCCATATTGAGACAAATTAACATCTATAGTATCTGCTACTTAAAGCCATTAAATCACAGTTTTCAGGACCACTCGTGTCCTTGTACATGATTTTAAAAATTGCTTTCTTTAACATCCCTAATGTCCACCAACTCTAATGCCTTGAAGTCTCCGACATCATCATCTCATACAGCTGCAAAGCTGTGAAAAAATATTTGCCCTTCCTAATTTCTTCTTCTTCTTTTTGCACTTTAAAGAGATCATCAAATAAATTTAAATATTAGACAAAGATAACCCAAGTAAATCAAACTGCAGTTCTTAAATAATGATTTTATTTATTTAAAAAAGTTATCTAAACTTATCTGTCCCTATGTAAGAAAGGAATTCTTATTAAATCATGAATTACTGTGAAACAATGGAACTCAGCTTCCATTGTTTGGGAAGCTGAGTTCAATGTCAGTAGCCACACCCACACCTGATTACAGACAGACCTGCTGAATAGAAACAAAACCATATAAATAAAACCTGTCTGACAAAAAGAAGTAGGCTAAAGGAGCTCAAGAAGCAACACATCATGCCACAATCTAAACAAACAGCTGAGAAAAAAAAGTCACTGACATCTGTCTGTCTGGAAAGGATTACAAAGCTGTTTCTAAGTGTCTGAGACAGCAAATTAAGAAAACTTGCAACAATACTGAACCTTCTTGGGAGTGGCTGGGCCATCATAAGTACTTAAAGAGCTTATTAACTCATTAATGTCACTAAAGAATCCAGAACATCATCTAAAGAACTGTAGATCTCATTTGCTTCAGTTAAGATTCATGAATTAACAATGAGAAAAATGGCATCTAGGAGAGCTCCACTGCTGTCCTTACAGCCCAGAAAACCACTGCAGACCAAAAAGAAGACAAAGGATCATCCCACATTTGCCAAATGAATGAATTCTGCTCTCTACCAGAAAAAGGAGAATGTCTGGTCATCACTTCATGCCCCAAAGCCCAAGCATACTTGGGTTATGCAAGTCTACCTCTGAATGGCTAAAAAACAAAACAAAACAAAGAAAAAAACCAAGCAAAGTGAAAGTAAATCTTATTGAGATGCTTAGCCATGATTGCAAACATACTAAAAAACCCCTCAGATCTAGCTAATTAAAGCAATTCTGCAAAGAAGAGTGGGACAAAATTCCTCCGCAGTGATATGCAAGATTCAGTGCCAGTTATTGCAAACACTCAGTTGTTAGTTCAGTTCTTGCTGCCAAGGGTGGCACTGCTACTAATCACGTATATGGCAGTTTTATTTTCCCCACTGGGCCGGTAGTTTGGAGACTTTTTCCCCTAAATAAGTGAAATGTTTATTGAAAAACTGCACTTTGTGTTTAAGCAATAAATTTTTTTTATATAAAATTAAAATTTGTTTGACAATTTGAAACATTTAAATGGGTCACATATGTAAAAGTTGTCAAGGGGCCAAATACTTCACAGCACTGCATGTTTAAAGCAGTGTTTCCCAAACACCTGCCGCAGTGGTGTGCCGTGAGACATGATCAGGTGTGCCGTGGAAGTTTATCTGGTTCCACATGATTAGTACTGAAGAGATCGGCGTGAGTAACGGCAGAACAATTAAATTATCTTCCACTAGAGGGCAGTACAACTACCTGCTCTAATTAAATGTGTTGCCAACTGCCAGGAAAACAGAAGAAGATGAAGAAGAAATTACATAACAATCGTGCTGCGAGAGGACCCAGATGAAGGCCCTAGCATGATTAGTAGTCAAAAGAAAGCAAAAACGATATACTGGGGACAAACCCAGCCAATTCTACAGATCCCCGCACGGGACATTCGAGAAAAATAAATGAAAATTAACTTTTGCGAGATCTCACAGTTAGGCCGCATCCTTTGGAGGCCGCATTTGAAGGCCGATTACGTCACAGCCAGGCGACGAAGGCTGCTTCGAATGCGTCCTTCATTTCCCCGAATTTGATGGATGAGTCGGGAGTCGTGGCCCAATCTATCCCAGAATTCATAGCGCGGCCCAGGCAATTCCACTTTCCAACAATGGCGGCAGCTACTTAGTGTTAATATTACTCTTTCTGAGTCACAAAATAAACTTTTCAGATATTTTCAGGCGAGAATGTAGCTGTGTAAAGTTCAAATATTTGCTTGGTTTATCAAGACATCACATATTTGCAAAAGTGCTCCGAGGTTTTTGGAGACTTCTGTTACCCACCAGGTGACTGGGAGGTTGAGGCACACTAGAGCTGGCATTCCCGGCACATCCTACCACGACCTCCTGGTCAGCTTTGAGCTGTCGGCCTCCAAAGGATGCTGCCTATTTTGCGAGATCTCGCAAAGGTAATTTGGGATTTCGCAAAAGTTCATCTTCATGTTTTTTTTCCTCCAATGTCCCTTGTGGGGCAAGGGACAATTCCTCTATACCTGGTGCACCTGGGGAAAAATTATCAATATGCTTTTTGTGACTTTTTTTTTGGATGTGTGCCGTTTGATTTTTCTAATGTGAAATATGTGCCGTGGCTCCAGAAGGTTGGGAAACACTGGTTTAAAAGGTTAGACCTTCAGCTGTTTGTGCTTTTATTGGCATATTAAAATAGTTTTTCTAACCATTGAAGCCAAACTTCACAGTTACCGTTTCACACTCCAAAAGCTAGATACTTTTAGAAAAGTTATTCATTCTCAGTCTGTAATTATTTTTTGGGGGGCTACTCAATTTGAACCTGCCTCTTGGCCCGCTTCTCTTCATCTCCAATTATATGCCTCAGAACTCCCATGGTGCATTGCTGCCTTCCTGTTCTTTCATTGCCTTCAATAATAAGAAAGGATGAATTGTTTCACTTCTTGGCGCTCCCTCCTCTCCAGATGTAACACACTGTTGCTTCCTTTCTCCTTTCATAACTACCAGTTTCCCTCTCTGTTTGGTGCTTTGTATTCTGACTGTCTCCCTCTTGTCGTCCTCCTCTTCGCTTTTATTCATTCACCCTTTGGTCCCTTTCTCTGTACTAATGTTTCCCGTTGTCACATCTCTCTCCTCTCTATGTGTCGTCCCTTCACCTGCCTTTTAAGCCCTCTTCCCTCCTGGGATTCATCCATCTCCCTACCTCTCCTGGTGCTGAATACTGATAACTCACAGTCTAACAGGGATGGCCCGTAACTGCAACTCCTTCTAAAACCTTTTCATATAACACATAATGTACCTCATTATTTGTGAGACATTGGCAAGCTGATTCGTGGTAAACCATGGATATGATGATCGAATCAAGAGGGAATTGGAATTTGGTTAATCCCATTTTGAAACATGATAAAAGTACTTAATTGCATTAATTTTCTTGCACAGCTAAAGGCAAGTGTGTGTGAGAACGAGACACGGCGTGCGAGTGAATAAGGACATAAACTTGTTGCATCATGCCCATTCCATTTTTACCCTCTCATTTTTCCTCTGCTCACTCAGTCTTCCTTTCCCTCTCTTTCATTGTTATTGCTGATTATGCTGTAAAGCCATGAAGCACGTTTAGACATGCTCGTTTACACACCGTACAGTACCGACTCTAGAGAAATGAATTACTTCTTACATTTGATGCTTTGTCTCAAATATAATAAATTTGGTATTTTTCACCGGTGCATATTGCTTTTAAAAATCCGACACCTCATTTATCAAACACTCGGAAGCAGTTTTACACCAGTTTGCATCATTAATGGGAAAAGTTTGACACTTTGTTTTCTCTTCTCTTTTTACTCCCTTTTACCCTCCGTTTGTCACTGCCATCTTTAATGGTCTTGCTTTATTCCAGTTGTGTGAATCAGAGCTTCTCTGGTGGGTGATCACATTTGTAACATGATGACAAACATAGCGAAAGTTTCAAATAAAGAGCTCTGTGCACGTGCAAGCAAAAGGCATAGCTCTTCATAAGAGTATTTCATTTTTAAACAATGCTTTTGTATTTGTGGGAATATTACAATAGTTTGACCTTCTTCAGGGACAAAGCACTTCATCAGAGCACAGTATGAAGCTGGATTTTCTGCTATGCTAATGCATTGTCCTGCATTGATAATTGTTCCTAAATACTCGACACTGCATCTTCAGTGATACATATATGCATTTTTACTTGCATTCCTTAAATTGTGTTACTTAACTTTGTTTTTCTTTTTTCCTGACATTAGATAATTCCCACTTGAGCAAATTGGAAGAAAGTTGGCTTATTGGGGCGACCGTGGCTCAGGGGGTTGGGAAGCGTATCTGTAACCGGAAGGTCGCCGGTTCGATCCCCGGGCTCTCTGTCCTGGTCGTTGTGTCCTTGGGCAAGACACTTTACCCTACTTGCCTACTGGTGTTGGCCAGAGGGGCCGATGGCGCGATATGGCAGCCTCGCTTCTGTCAGCCTGCCCCAGGGCAGCTGTGGCTACAACCGTAGCTGCCTCCACCAGGGTGTGAATGTGAGAGTGAATGAATAGTGGCATTGTAAAGCGCTTTGGGTGCCTTGAAAAGCGCTATATAAATCCAATCCATTATTATTATTAAAGGAAGGCTGGCTTTAAAGGGAAGGAAGTTAAAATGATCTAAGAATAAACACGTGAAGCTGCAACAGGTCTGTGAATTCAGATGGCTGTTCCTTTCTTCTGTCATACCAGAGAGGATATTTAATCAAACAATATAAAGTCACGTGAATATGCACAGAAATAGCAACACATTTTTTACTCTTTAATGCAAAATTCATTGATAAGATTTGTAAAAATGAAAGTGATCCTTAACTATTTGAGTATAATGTCACTTAGTTCTATCCCCAGATCAATAGAGGCTCTCCTGAAAACATAGTAATGTACATCCTGTATATTTAATTAAGCTCCTTAGTCTTTGTGAGTCAGCATTAGCTCCACTATATTGCCACACAAGAAGCTTTACGCTAATGCAGCATTACCCTCTTTCACTCCCACTTTGCTTGAAACATCTCAGTTTCCTTTTGTTTCCAGTCACTGGGACAACAAAATTAACAGAAAGCTCTCTCCATTATTCACCCTTACTGCTAGCTTTCCTACCCCCACTCTACATTTGATACTTTGAACTCACTTTGGGCATGGTTGATCATTTGACCCTGCTCCTCTCATATATCAGGTTATGTGCCTTTGTCTCTGTCTGTTTTTACAGGCTCGCTGTTGAAAAATGTATTTTGGCCTGTAAATGGTTTTCCATGAGGTAAACAAATAAAACTGGGATTGGATAAAAGCATCTTTCATGGCCTAAGGGTCACACTTAGTTTAACTATTTGTCATCAGCACAGATTTTATTTTACTGGTTAAGGATTAAATGAAAGTGTATAAAACTGAAATGTCTAGTCAGCTATTTCCTGATCCAGCTGCCATGTCATAGACTTTAACTGGTCTTGTTTAGACTGTAAGACATCAAAGTACATGCACACAGACCCATGATCAACCACAAAATATGTAAATGTAACGAACATATGTGTACAAATATCCCCTGTAAATGTAATAATAGTTCATAATATGCACAATAAATTGTGAGAAAGATTTCCTGTATCTTTGTTCCTGGTGTGTGTGGTGAACATTTTGCAAAAACAATGAATACTGTGCACTTTGGCTTGTGACGTTAGAAAGCTCTGTTTCTTGTTTAGGGTGCTATAGTTAATATTACTTTAAAAGAAAAAAAAGAAGGTAATATTGAATTTCATGGTCTGACTTGGCAGATTTTTTAAGTGTCTATTTAAATGGTGCCATGCATGTCCGAATATATCCTTTTAAAGACTTCTAATGTCAGACTGTGGAGGCCAGTCATCACACTACCTAGCACATTAATGCATCCACAAAGATGTTTCAAAATTTCCTTTTGCTTTATTCAGTGTACTGCAGCAGTCCACTCCATTAAAGCATTTACATCCTTAATTGCCAGATGACTTACTCCCATTCACTGGAAACCACGAATACCACCAGCTGAAAGGTCTCTGTACTTTTTGAAAAGGGAGAATAAGAAGAGGATCAGCAGATTGACCCCACTGTCAGCAAAATATCACCTGACAAAACTTTTCAAAATGCATTAGTCACCTTTTACATAGTATATGTCTTGATGACTGGATGAGATGACAAATCCCCAAACTGTGGTTACCTGAAGTGTTTTTTAAAATGTTTTCACCAAGTTTGTTGAACTAAATTATCCAGCATGGAAGTATTTTGCTTTATACCCAACTGCTGCCTGTTGTGGGTGTCCATACAAGTACATACTCGTTCATGACACTGAAGCTTCTATGTTAACAGTCTCTGACTGCATCTCACCTTAGATTCAACTTAAGAAGGTATTTAGGCAGAAAAAACATCTTTTATTAACGTGTGCCTTTTCACTCAAAATCTTTTGCCTCATTTGTTAATCAGCTCAGATTTTGGGGGGGGGGGGGGGGTTCAAATGAGAAGTTGGGAGTGGCAGACAAGTATGTGAAGATGGTGCTGACCATACATGCGGCTCTGAAGATGGACAGGTGAGGTCAGCCAGAAGTCACCATGGGCTCATCTTCACATATGAGATTGTGAGCTATATGTAGAGTAGGCAACAGGTAGGAGACTGCTTAGATGCAAGTACAAGCTGTGAAAGTAGATTAGTTTAAATAGGGTCAACAATATAAAGCTGGTGAAAGTGGACGCGAGAGGTGTGAAGAGAGTGCAGGCAGGGTGGAGCAGATGGAGAGTGTCAGAGGTGGTGTTTAGCAGCAAGAGTGAAAGTGAAAGTTTACATCGGAGTTGAAGATGCTCAGATTTGCAGTGGGAGTGAGCAGGAGGGACAGGATTTGAAATGACCACACCAGAGGGACAGCTCAGGTTGAGCGGTTCAGAGACAAAGTTAGAGAGACAAAGCTGAGCTGGTTTGCACATGTGCAGAGGAGGGATAGTGGGTATAGTGGGCAAAGGTTGTTGGGGATGGAGCTGCCAGGAGGTAGAAAAGAGGAAGACCTCAGAGAAGATTCATGGATGTAGCAAAGGAGGACATGCAGAGGGTTGGTGGGGCAAAAGAGGATGCTAGGGATAGTGTGAGTTGGAGGAAGAGGATCCGCTGTTGCGACCCCTAAAGTGAGCAGCTCAATGAAGAAGAAGAACATGAAAAAATTCTATTCACATTGCAGCTTACAAAAGCTCAAATATCAGCCACCCTTTGAATCTCTCCACTGTAAACAGTCTGGCACTATGTTACTGTGGTATTTAGACAGAACAGACACACTGACCTTCACTCTACTTGATAGGAAGCCTCTGTGACATTCAACTGAATTGATCAGGTTCTAAAAAGTCAGTTGCTAAATGTGGGCCAACAAATGTAAATGGATGCATTGCCAATTGGTTAAGTTGGACACACAGTGGATAAGAGGATGCATTTAGAGTGATATGAAAATGGAGAGAGATGAGAGATTAAAGATGGAGAGAGAAGGCTGTACGTAGGTTTGGTCAAAAGGTTTAGCCTGTTGATCACAGTTGCAGGCAGAGGAGCCCTAGGGTGCAGCTGACCTTTGTGTGAGCATGTGTGTGCTCGTGTGTGCGAACACAACCAAGCTGTTTACTAAAAACTAAAGAGCGCTCCTGACTTAACTGACCTTTCTTTCAAGGCCCATTCAGTGAGAACGCCTGCTCTTGGCCAATCATAGCAGACGAGCAGATCAGCATGGCACTTTAGATGAATAACAACTTTTCACGGTTACTAAAATAATATGTTTACAAGTAACAACATGTGCAGTGAACACAGAATTCATATATTAAGAAGCAAGCAAAATTAGCATTGATTTGGTGTGGCCTTTCCAACCATGACTGTTATAGGCTTCATTGTTGCTGTGCGCTTCTATAAAGCTGTTACTTATAACCAGATAATACACAATGGCTATAGTAACACAACTTATCGAGCATCAGGCCACACATGTTCTTGTTAGGCGTGGTCTTCCTGGACAGATTAAAATGCATGAATGCCAAATCAACAACACAAGTACTGTCCTTGAACTGGAGGATACATTGTTTTTACTGTGCAGGGTTCCAAACTCAACTTTTTAGCTGTTGTGACCTTAACACAAAATGGGTGTAGCTATATTTGTTAGAGAACACACACTTAAGGCACTTGAAATAAGGAGTGTAAGTATAGAAGTGTGCAATTGGAGACCCAGCATGGATTTATATATTCACAGGGATTACACAAATCATCATAGTTAGAGCTGTGCAATCAGTTTATTCATCCTGCCAACTTGAACCTTCTTTCAAACAACACATTCTCAACACCAACTTAAAAAAATGTAATTTAAAATAAATCATCCCAAATATAAAAGATTAAAAACAAAATCTGAGCCCTGCTGCCCTGCTAATAGCTATTTTAAACGCAGCACTAGCATTTTTGAAAACTGAGCCAGAGATTGTGTCACACTGTGTTTGGTAGCATAATTACAACAAGAGTCTCGCGGGGAAAAGTAAAACAGGCAATCAGACGTGCTCTTACTGGAAATGTGGCAAAAGGTTTTGCTCTCGCAGACCCCTCAAAGAAGGCTGGTAGGTGTTTAGCCTGGGAACACAGCCACTCACTGGCTTGAGAAAACACAGGCTACCATTAGTTTCAGTGTTTAATCTCATTTAAACTCCAGCCATTTCTCGTCTGCAGGCTTTTTTCACTCAAGGAAAAAGAAAAAAATGCCACGTTCATCTTAAACAAGTAAAGATGAATGAAAGAAAGAGCACGGGACACAAAAGAGCCCCCCAAAAGAAAGCAGAACGAATGAGTGATGCAGAATAATTGCAAAAGAAAAATTCATTATTTTCCACCCCAGTCTGTTGGACATAGATAAGAAAGATCAGAACCAGCTGAGATGCTCATCACAGTCATGCGTGTTTTGGTTTTCTTGCGGGGATGTGATGAGGCTGGAATTGGAAAATTTTTAATTTATCAGAAAAAAAATAGGGGAAAAGACTGTCAAAGAAAAAAAGGTGACAGACAGGACAGAAGAAGAACAAAAGAGCTAATTGGGGTACAGTCGTTGGAGCTTAGGAGATACAGTGGGAAATAATTGTCTCACACATATGTCAATTTGCCAAATTAGATTTTGCTTCTGAGGAAGATACATGTTGGTCTAACTATACTAATGCAACTTAGGGTTTAATCTTTGTTACTTCTTTTTCAGGGGCACAGTTCCTCCACAGCTAATGAAATTAAAATAAGCAGGAAACACTGATAGCCATCGCAACTTGCAATAAATGGGTTGTGAGAGGCGCCAGTGAAATAGGATGTAAATGAACACAGCTCAGAGATGGAGACACATAGAATTCCTCTTCTGTGCTTTCTAGCTTACTTCATGATTATATCAGCGATATGCAGAATAGTTTAGAGAATTTTCACACTGGGAATGAAACCACTGAGAAACAATAGGATCCAAAGGGCTTTTCAAAGTTAAGGATGGGCTTCAGCTCATCCTTATAGCTCTCAAACAGTGACTTTTTTAAAGAGCCTGAGTTAAAGTTGTGCTTCTTGCTGCTCTCTTTTTGCCTTTACACAAATCAAACTGACAGCTGAGATATTTTGAAGTGGAAGCATTGTCCTTATCTAGCTTCACACCTGGAAGCATGTGCAGGGAACACTGCTCCCTCAGACACGGATTGGTTCTGACTGGGAA
>NW_005187518.1:1665415-1667115 GCF_000239375.1 Pundamilia nyererei
GGAAGAAAATGGAGGCCAGAGCCAAATAGTATAGAGTCCTTGGCAGGAAACGTAATGACAAGTGCAGGCAGCATTTTTTTGACTTTGCTAATCCTCCCTAAAACCTTGGATTTACATATTTCCATTAACTTCGGTCTAATAAGACAAGTGCTTGGCGTGGACATACGTTAGACAGAACAGAAGAACCAGATACACTCTAAGTCTAAATGTCACATGCCAATCTTTGCTCTGCCGAAAGCCTGAAGAAATCTGTTTTGACTGACTCTTTCCCAACAGCGCATACTTGCCGTGTTTGTAGTGCACCGACAGGATAAACTACAACCAGCATGCTTCACTTTTGGCCGATGCAAAACCTATCATATCTCATATCTTAAACTGATTATATACCTAAAGAGAGTTACCATGCTGCAGGTTTCCAAAACAGATGCTTAAAAGACTCTTTATTACTGTGTATGGGGCCACAAATGTTCAAATAGTGTGGAAGAAGCATAGTTGTGACCAAATCTGCCCTATATGTTCTCTGCTTATTACTTCATTTTGTCATTTCCTAATCTTAATGTTTACACACAGTTAAACCTTTTAACCGTTTTTTCCATTAATGGTTTTCTATCGCATTCTCCCGTCTATTCATGTGATGGCGTCATTCATGTGAATGATACAGTTTCACGGGAGAGTTACTTTGATATGTGACTGTTAAGCATCTCTGTACAGTAGCTAATAGCTGATCTTCATGTTGACTGCCAAGCTGTGACTTCAGTTCAGTAGTTTCAGTTTATTTATTTTATTACACATCATAATCATGCATTTTTCCTAACTATAGCATACTCACAGCATTACACAAAACCTCAGGCTGGTTTTAACTGGAAGAAACTAAACCTACTGTGCTTGTTAAGCATATATCTTTGGCGCTTTGAAGAACGAACCAGGAAAGCACTTTTCTAGTTTAACCTTGAAGCAGTTGCTTGGAATAAAGTATGCTAATTAGTTGTAATCATTAATTACAAGACTAGGGGGTCATACCAGTTTTTCTTGTCAGTAACCTTTACACAATGTTATTACCTCCAATGAAGTGGTTATCTTTTTGTTAGTGTTTGCGTGCGTGTCATTCTCTCTGCCTGTGAACACGATAGCTCAAAAAGACTGGTGTCATTTCTGATAAAACGTTGTAGAGTGTAGAGCAGGGTCACGTTAACGATCCATTAAAATGTGTCTTACATCCACCAAAATCTTCAATGTCAACTAAATGATTTATTGGTCAAAATTGACAAAAAGCCGTACAACGTAGAAGCTATGATCCTGATCTGAAGTGTTGTGTGTATTGTCAGGATAAAAAGTACCATGTAAAGATTTAAAATATCATGTCACAGTTGACCTCTGACCTCTCCTCCAAAGCCAACAGATTGAATTCAAGGTCAAAGTGACAATTATGCTATATAGAACCATTTAAAATGGTTTCTTACTGTAATTATTTATATTGACAACATATAGGCATATATGGAATTATACTGATATCACCTCTTCAAGGTCAAATAAGGTCAAACTTTCACAAAAAGTCTTATCTTTGAAACTATGCTTTAAATTCTACTGCTTTTGTTTGTATTGGCAGCATTTAGGAAATTATGCTGGTATATGTGGATTCTAAACATCTATTCTCTCTATATATATACATCCATCCATCTTCATCCACTTTATCCGGGGCC
>NW_005187518.1:1667818-1676389 GCF_000239375.1 Pundamilia nyererei
TGAACTTTACCTTATCTTTTATCCACTGATAGATCTTCGTCCAAGTTAATGTGGCCATTTATTGTCTGTCTTATTAATACCATCCATTAGATTATTGCTTGAATCTTGGCTCGCTGCATTTTCCACCATTTTTAAGATGTTTGGCATCGCAGCTAAATTAACTTAACCTTTGGCTCCGTCATTGCACAGCCTTCACTATTCTCCACCAGCCTCTCCATGTCTCTGCCAGTGTCTGGTTTGTCCTTGGCAATGTTGCACACATCCAGCTGTCTGTCTCAGCTTTTCAGGAGACACGAACTGATCATCGATCTCCATGTATACGAAACACATTAGATTTTTTAGTGCCTTTATTTTGTCTAAGCTTTGACAGTAATGGTGCAGGAACGTGCAAAATAAGAGCTGCAAAGACAAACCCATAAATATGACAAATCACTATAGTAAATGAGGAATCTGCCCACTTCCCACTTAAATAGTATTTGTTTTTCTTCGATTACCACCGAGCAATAATAACTTTCGGAATATTTTGAATAGATAATCACCTTGATTTATCTTCTTATAGTTAACATTTCCCACTAGATGTCAAATTGAAAAACAGTGTTGTTATTTAGGGAACTTTTTGCTTTGTGAATCTAGACTTAGACGAATCTACAGCTAAATAAAATCTAAGATCTGCGTAGGTTATATTTTAACAGCAGGGACGTCAACTGAAACGGACTCCAACTGTAAGCAAGTGAGTTTAACTAGCATAACAATCAATTGTTAACAAAGGTAAACAAAGGCGATTATTTGTAGGCATGTTTCTTTAGAATGAATTGTCGCACGCCTTTCGGATGAAGGAGGAGGCGGGAGCAGCAGAAAATGCGTTTGGGAACCGTGCGGTGGTTTTGTGTGTGCGCACCTCCCCTCTCGCGCGTAAAGAGCCTCCTTTCTCTTTACGGATCCTGTTTTCTGCTCTTCATGCCAGAGCCTGCAGCTGTCTCAGTTGCGTCCCACTGCCGCTGTTGTGGGAAATCGTCGTCCCGCGTGACGAACAGACAGCAGATTTTCCACTCCCTTAAAGTGTATCAGCGCCAGCCCGAAGGAAATCGCAACTTTTAATCAATTTCCATTACTGGAAGGAGACGGAAGGAATACCTGACAGCTCGTGACGCCCCGTCAGCGTGTTGACTGAAATCTGTCCAACTGTGAAGGCTTCAGGAATGTGGAATACAACTCAGCCTCAACGGTGAGTGCCGTAATGTGCCTGTCACTCCCCCGCTCGCTCCGTGTGTGTTCAGTCACAAGTGGTTGTCGGACTGTAGGAATTCTGCTAAATTAAGCGATTGAATGCCAAGTGTGCGCACAACTGCTTTTTGAATTCAGGCGTAGGTCATCTTTAAACAAAGCAGCCAGCCTATAGCGTGTGAAAAACAGATTAGTTCAACTGATACTAAATATTTACTCATGTGTCTTTTGTTTTCATGCAGTGAAAGGACGTTCCACTGCCCCTGACACCATGACCACAGACTTGAACTTGACCTCTCTAATGAATGTGACAGAGCTTCATAACCACACAAGAGGATGTTCCCTCACCAAGACAGGTTTCCAGTTCTATTACCTGCCCACTGTTTACATTCTAGTTTTCATTACTGGGCTGGTGGGCAACAGCTTGGCCATTTGGATGTTTGTTTGCCATATGAGACCCTGGAGCAGCATCTCTGTCTACATGTTCAACCTGGCATTAGCTGATTTTTGCTACGTCCTCTCACTGCCTTTCCTCATCTTCTACTACTTCAACAAAACAGACTGGATATTCGGGGACGTTCTGTGCCGACTGCAGCGCTTTATATTCCATGTGAATCTTTATGGGAGTATTCTGTTTCTGACCTGCATCAGTGTTCACAGGTACACCGGGGTGGTGCACCCGCTCAAGTCTCTGGGTCGACTGAAGAAGAAAAATGCAGTTATTACCAGTGCACTGGTGTGGGTTTTGGTTGTTATCAGCATGTCCCCCATCCTTTACTATTCCCGGACTGGCTTAAAGCGTAACGCAACCACTTGTTACGACACCACCACAGTGGACGAGTTGCCGGGGTATTTCATCTACAGTATGACTTTGACGGTGTTTGGGTTCTGCATCCCATTTATTGTCATTTTTTGCTGCTATGGCATGATTGTCAAAGCATTAATCTGCAATGAGATGAACAATGCGCCTCTGCGGCAGAAATCCATTCACCTAGTTATCATAGTGCTTGCAGTCTTTGCCGTCTCCTACCTGCCTTTCCATGTGATGAAGAACCTCAACATGAGGGCCAGGCTGTACTTCCAAACCCCTGACATGTGTGAGTTTAATAACCGCGTCTATGCCACCTATCAGGTGACGCGGGGTCTGGCCAGCCTCAATAGCTGTGTGGATCCTATTCTGTACTTCCTGGCTGGAGACACCTTCAGGAGGAAGCTGTCACGGGCCACTAAAAAGACTTCGAGGAAAGGAGAGAATGTCCTTCAATCAAAGAGTGATGAAGCAGCGCTTAACAGCCTAACTGAGTATGTGGAGAATGGGGGCCGGAGGCTGTAACGAGGTACCTGTGGGTACCAGGTTATGGATCTCTTTTAGCTTTAGAAAACATTTTGGACTTGGCAGAAATAAATGCAGTGTGTGTGGCCTGAACACTGTATGTAGAATTCATTGGACAACAGTTTATAAAACTAGGATAAATAGTCATTTTAACCCTGTGATAAATATCGCTTGCTTGCAGCCTGTTGATATTGATAAGCTACTGTACTGTATCGTCCTGTACTTGTATTGTACTTTAAATGGTAGAGCAATCACTCTTCTTTCTTATCATTAGTGATCATTGCGATGAACCAGGCTCGGGGAAATAGGTTTTCCTACAGGCACTAAAAACCTGTTCATTTATTTGTTCAGTAAAAATAGGACTTAGAAGCACATTTTCTATTCACAAGCTGATGTTTAATAATCGATAGCTATTGAACACCTAAGAGCTTGTGCCTAAGGAAGTGGACATGGGATGATGTTTTTTTTTCCTTTAGAGGAAAAAACTAAATGCACTGAACCTGAGATTGCTGCATGGATGTGCCATACAGACATTGTAATGCACTACGATTGGGACCTCTCCCTTTAGAGGGCTATCTATCCCTCCTCCTTTCTTTCTACATCCATTACTGAAGGGGTGTGAAATGTGGTCAACTACTTTTTCATTCTGACAGCTCTGAGGTGAAGGTCTCCAACGGCTCTGTTACCGCAAGCTTTCACTCCTTTTACCTACTAAAATAATGACAGTATTTTGTGTATATGATACTAAAAATAATATCTTTGTTTCTCTTAGGTGGACTATGCAGAATATTGTGATGTTCCAGATTAGTTTTGTGTTTTTAACTGTCGCTATTTTTAGTGCAGATCTTCATACATGAGCCTACTATCAAAATCCATTATCAGTATCATCAGACTGAATCGCCAGAAGAGGTTCTGAGTACTCGAGTGTATATTACAAAATAAAGACTATCAGCCTTTAAATGACCTAAACGCATAAACACACACATACTTTATAACCTGCTTCGTGACTCAATCCGCATATTGAAGATTTTTTTGTATGAGATACCTCAAAGTAACTGGTGCACTGTGTCTGAGTTTTGGCAGATAATCACTTCTGTTGTGTATCTGTTGTAAACACTCTGGAGAAATTATCGGTATATATTTTACCCTGGTCTGTGTAAATGTTTGCTGTCTGTACTTCCTTTGTAAATCTGTAATGTGGTCATTTATAAGTGTCAAGGAAGGAAGTAAATTAGTTGTACAGGAGATACGGGGCCACACATATCTGTGTCAGTACATCTTTGTATTTACAGTCGACAATTTATAAGCACTTGTATAATTTCACCATGTTTGTACCAGCTGCATGCACCCTCGCTTAAATGTTCGCAGAGGTGTGAGAGAACAAACGCCACTTGTTTTGGAGACATTCGTGCAGAGCTCTGTTCTCGCTGCTCCCCCTTGTTCTCATCACTGCTCTTGACTTTCTCTTTTAGCACAGCTAGGAGGAAATGAGGGGACGAGTCAGGAATAAAGAGTGGCACCTTTTCCTCCTGGCTTATCCTAAGACTTCCTTTGTGTCCGTCACAATGCCACAGACCCATTGAAGCAGACAGGGGTGTGAAGCTGTCGCCAGGACCCGGCGGCGGTGCAGTGTTGCGGGCACAGGAAAGCAACCAACCCTCCTCCTCCACACAGCGCCCGTGAATACAAACGGCTTTTGATTTCCTGGCTTTGAGGTGCAAACTGCATATCTGGCCTTTGCAAATGTGTGTGTGTATGTATTCGCTGTTTGTGCGTGTGTCTGTATGAGACAGCCTGAAGGCAATGAAGACCTTATTCCAGTGGATGGCTGTTGTTGCCTTTATTTTGGTTTGTTAGGTAGTGGTGTTTTAATTTTCAAAAGCAGCTACTGTTTGCATGCACATGGAAGGAAGGTTAAATTCAGCCAAAGCAGGATATCTTGCCAACATCAGTGCTTTTGCGCATGGGCGTCAAATCTTGACTTGCAAACAGTTGGGATGCTTGCCAGTACTTCTTCCCTCCCATCTTAGCCACCTTTCACCTTTTTTCTCCAACATCCTCCTCTCTTGTTTCTGAATTTAGAATCAGAAAAAAAATAACCTTTTCTTTACTTTACTACCCTGAGGCAGAATGTTAGTTGAATAATTGTTGGGAAGACGGAGGACAACAGAAGGAAGAATCAAGTGTAAAGAGTAATGGGAGTTGCGGAGAAAGAAAATTTGTGTTTGTTTTTCTAGAGAACCCTGTTGGTGGTACAGGGCCCACAGAGTAATCACAGTCAAGACAGCCAAACAAAAACACACAACTTTGTTCCACAGATTTACAGTGGGACCTGGCACAGGATCCATATCCATCACAGGGGGCACTGTCCGCTTTAGCCAAAAACTATCCCTAACCGCAAAACAACAAATGCAATCAAAATGTCAGTGTGTGGTCCTGTGATACAAACAATCAGGAGAAGGCTGTGGTTAGGTTACAAATTGTAGTGGCTGCATTCACGTCATGTGACAGTGCTGTAATAACCACAAGGCAATATGAACTTCTGTTTACATAAGTTTCCAATTTTTTCTGTGTTATCAGTGAACTCTAAAAAAACCTCATGATATTGAATAGTAACATATTACAAGACACATGTGCACAAAACCTTATAGAAAACACTGCACTTCTGGGACGATTTAAGTGCTCTGGAAAGCTTCAAGTGCTTTTTACAAGCATGAAACTGTTTGTTTGTGCAGAACATGGAGCAATTTACAAGAAAAGTCACGCAACCAGTTATGCGTTTTCCTGCTCCTGCAGCCAAGTAAATATGTTATAAAAACATTTCGTTATGTGACTCTTGGTTACAGCGCTGCAGTGCTGATACTGATGTGCTTTGATATTAACATGTGTTTACTTGCTCCTATCAGTCATCGACCTACCACACAGCAGAACAGTGGTAAAATTTATTGCACTTATTTGGTAAAGTCAGACTGCGTTGACACATTTTGGATATTATCCTAGACTTCAAACAAACAAAAAGAAAAGAAAACAATTCATGGAAAATTTCCCATTAACCACACCCATATAAGCCAGCAGCGTGCTTGAGAAAGAAGAACCCTCACTCTAACACCAGACAAAACACTGCCGGACAGGTAGGGAAAGTTCACACCTCATTGGCAATCGGCATACCTGTGAAAGGACTGAAGCTGTTGTTGCATGCCCAAATGCAAACCAGCATGCCTTTTGCCAATGCGTGTGTGTATTTATGATATCCCAACTAAGATGACACTTTGGAGGTCGGGTATCAACCTGAACTTGCTTTGCTACTGTTGAAAAAAGATTAGAAGTATTACAGGTATAAGTGTTTACTTGCACGTCAGGCAGAGTGATAGTGCCATGATTTCCACAGAATGATCCGAAAATATCCCGTTCTCTGGGTGAAAAGGCCTTGTTGATGTCAGAGGTCAGAAGACAATGGCCTGACTGTTTTGTGCTGATAAGGAAGGCAAGTAAGCACTTGGTACAATGAAGAAGAGTCCCTCGAAACAACATGAAACTGAAGCTACAATTTACACAAGATCACTAAAATTAGTCAACAGACGGTTGGGAAAAACATTGCCTGGTACTGCACCGTTAAATGGTAAAGTGACAATGTGGCACAAACAATATGAAAGCATGGATCCATCCTGCTTTGTATCAGTGGTTCAGCTGCTGGAGTGGGTGTAATAGTGTGAGGGATATTTTGTTAGCTCTCTTTGGACCCCTCAGTACGAGTTTATCATCATTCACCTCGCCCCAAAGCTTACTTGAGTGTTGTGGCTGACTATGACTATTCCTTTCTCATCACAATGTACCCATCTTCTAATGGCTGCTTCCAGAATGATAACACACTATGTCACGAAGCTCAAATCATCTGAAAATTCTTGGTCCAATAGAGCGCGTTTGGGATGCGGCAGAACAAGAGGTTTGCATCATGGATCCATGTTTTTTTGTTGTCGTTGTTTTGTTTTTTTTACCTGGGAAAGTCAGCTAGAGAAATAAGCTGTGTTACAGTCCACATATTATAAGCATTTGTAAACAGTGAAATAAACCAACTACATTAAGTACCAAAAGTCCACAGCTATCTTTTGGATGCTAAAATTACAGACTGATATGGAGTATGTAAAATTATCCAGCAAATTAAACCAACCAACAGTGCATAAAATATTGGAAAAATTTGCTCCTCCATACACGGCTGAAAGATTAAACTGCCGCTTAGATAAGAATGCACCAGTAATTATCGCATAATATGATTGTTACGTGACATAGTGTTGTGTTTCCAGCTGCTGGGTGCTGTCCTTCTCTCTTTCTCTCTCCCTGTCAGATCTCAGCCTATCTCCTCCTGGAATAGGTGGAGAAATGCAGCTGAAGTGAGCATATTGGAATAAGCGTATGGAATATGCACAGCAATGAATGGGGACTTTCAGAATTTTATACTCTGTGGTAGCTCAGTGTTTTTCTAAACACTTACCACAAATGCGTATGGCTTGGACTGCAGCCAGTACCATTCATAGAAGTGTGTTATTGCATATAAGATGTGGAAAGATTAGATCAGGCTGGAGCAGCAAGTGTGTGAGGGGGTGTGTGAGGCAGAGGAAGGGCTGTCATATTTTTGCTGTCATAAGGTTTATGATCAATATCTCTGCAGCCACTCTTGTCTCGCTTCTTGTTGATTTTCTGCCGCTTCTTGGCATCGTCATCAATCAGCTTGAACGATTGTCTCACTGGCTAACATCCACAAACCCGCGCCTTTGATTCTGTACAGTGGGGTAAAAATTAGCCCATCAAGCAGTTTATCCCCAGATAAGAGAAATCCTAAGAAGGAAAGTCAGCTCCCTTTTAACCGATATCAAAAGATGCAGTTTTGCTGAGGGCCTAGTAGCGCTGGGTGATGATAGCACTGTCAGACAGTGCAGAGAAAGGCTGGACTGTCTGATAAGAGTTATGAGATAGGAAGTATCCTTGCAAAATGAACTGAGGTTAAATTAAAGGGCTTCTACTGCTTGGGAATATAGGGACGAGATAAGATAAGGTAAGGTGTTAGAACAAGAAGGTGAGAACTGAGGAGATACAAAATGTGTTGTGGAGACATAAAAACATAAGGAGAAAAACAGGCAAGAAACACAAGATAGAAAAGGGTACCTGAAGGCACTTTATTAACTCCATATAACAGTATACATACAGGATATTACTTAAGGATGAGGCAGGGGAGGGCTACAAACAGAAGAAACAAAGGCTTGCTTAATAACATATTAGATTAATAACCGAAGAGGCTCGTGCATGTTCTGTGCTCTGGTCTTCCATTCACAGCATTTGTCTGTTGTTTAATGTCTGGTGCCCTTTTCTTGAAAGATAGGATGTGTTTTCCCAAATACACCCTGAAATCACTATGAATTATAGAAAGCCAAGAGCTTTTTATAACGTGAAAAAGATAGCAAAGCCTTCAGCAATAGCTACTTTTAATGGAATCACTGAACATTCACATGTAAAAGAAAAAAAAAAAGGAATAAAATTAAGAGTTACAGCTAACTTAGCTACAGCTACGGCCTGCTGTAATAAAGGAAGAATATAAAACTGGCTTCCCTTTGCCTGCAGCTTGTCCGTAAGTTGTGAAACTCCTCTAAAGGATGTTGAGCTATGCACTCTACTGAGAGTCTAATGCTTTTATTAGCTGGCAGCCTATCAGTCTGCTCATTGCCCTGCTGAAGGATGGATGATAAATCTCTCAAAATCAAAGTTTATGTTCCAGCAGATTACATTCACACTTCCATATTTACAGTGGGCTAGTGTGTGTATTAGCAGAAATGGAAAAAAGCTTCTGTGTATGGAAAAACTGGATTTTAGAGCAAGTCATTGATATGCTCTAATTTACACCCTTTACTTGGCTGTGCTCCATAATTTGTTTCTGGTTCTTTTCTGATGTTTCCCTATCTCTTTATCTTCTGTGTTTCCTGATGTGTGAATCACACGAAGACTGTGTGTTTGAATTCGTGTAC
>NW_005187518.1:1676708-1680592 GCF_000239375.1 Pundamilia nyererei
ATCACATGGCTTCTAAGAGCATCCATCATATTATGGTGACTCTTGCAAGATGACCACAAATGGTTATTTGTTTGTTAAGTTGGCGGAAGACTTAGGAGTCTCTTAAAATTTCACCCTAAAGCTTGGGTCAGGGCATTGACGTTCAGGGCTTTTGCCACGAGTTCATATCCTAAGGTCATGACTTTAATTTATTTTTTTCTGTACAGTATTTTACCTAAAATAAATAAATAAATAAATAAATAAAGCCTTACATCACCTAAAAAGGCTACTTTCAGCAGCTCCCTTGTCACAAAGGGTCACCACAGCAAGTGGCTTGTGCGCATGTTTCATTTCACAACAGATGCCCTTCCTGACACAAACCCAAAGAGGATTTGTGTCTCTGGCCTGAATCAAACAAATTGACAAGAAAATCTGTTAACCACTACACTGTTCTTTTTGCAAGCTGTATACAGTTGGAGTGTGTGTTGAAATGAGAATAATAGGATTAATAAATCCTTATATTCAGTCTTTTCCTTTAATTAATAATTAATATGTGTAATTAATATATGTTCTCTCCAGGTGCCCGAGGAACTACATCTTTAACACACTTTTTCTGTTTGTGCTTGCTCCTAACTCTGAATGATTTAATAGCAGGCCCTCATCTTGCCGCGGTGAGCAATGAACAGAAGTCTTGTCCCACTTGTGCTGGAGCCCTTAACTTTTCTTTT
This sequence comes from Pundamilia nyererei, assembly GCF_000239375.1. NCBI lineage: Eukaryota > Metazoa > Chordata > Actinopteri > Cichliformes > Cichlidae > Pundamilia > Pundamilia nyererei. The sequence goes on from NW_005187518.1 coordinate 1,677,416, forward strand.
ACCTGACCAAGGTTCAAGTGGGCAGCACAGTGGTTAGCACAGTTGCCTTACGGCAAAAATGTATGGATGGTTCAACTGAAAATACAGATGTCTTTTGCCTGCCAGCTCCATGTTATAGTCCATTTGATTTCTTCCATTCCTGCTGAGTCGGGTGAATTCAGAGTAAACAGCACCCTTAATCCAGGCAGCTTCCACACCTACGCCAAACAAATTATTTCTCATTTCCCATGTGATGCAAATGCAAAAGGGTAGGTGGGACAATACTATATCCTGCAAATTTCAGCTTCAGCTTCAGCAAAACAAAATAAAGTCCAATGACAATTCATCAAATTTTGAATAAATATAGTTTTAAACATTGCAAAGTTCTTTAGAATCTAATTAGCAACGGCAGCTTTGAAAACACTCATGAAAAAGCAGCGACTGCAGATCCCTTCTGAGCCTGACACATAGTGTTAATTGGTATTTTACTTTGCCTTTGTATTTTTGATTTAGCTTCTTCCGACTTAATGAGTTCAGAGTTCTTTTAATTTAGCGCCTCATTCATTTAACACATACTTATGGTATGTGTAGCTGTTTCTCAGAAACGTGCACACTGACAGTACTTTTGTACCCAGTCACCATGTGTAGCATATCTTGGCCTATTACTGATCAACCACAGATATGAAGTCTCCCAAGGGAGGAGTGTCTTTCCTTGCGTGCTTAGCAGGTGACTCTTGGGTGCGTTGTGCTTTTATTACTACAGCACTATTGGTTTAGGTGTGTTTATAGTGTAAAATGTACTAAGGGAAGGTCCTGTCATTCCCCATTAAACCCACATGAAGATAAGGCTTCATCAGCTAGCTAGAAATTAAGAAAATAAGTCAGCCAGAAAATAGTGTGCAATGGTTTTTTTTGGTCTTCTCGCACCACCTATTTTACTTTTGATTTGTAACATACTTTCTTTCAGCTCTAGGTATACACACACACACACACACACACACACACACACGCACACACACACACACACACACACACTCAAATATGAACAAGCCCATGCACAGATGCATCCACTCTCTGCATCTGCACTCTGTACCCATTCTCCATTAGCTGAAAGAAACAATCAGCTTCAAGTGCATTCTCCTCTCAAGAAAACAGCTGATGAAACATTCTGCCCTCTAAAACTGAAGCATCAGCACCTGCCCACATCTTAAAGGGGCAAACGTTAATCGAAGAAAGGCACAAAATTGCAATAAAACGTACAGTTTTTATATACAACACCTGCTTTCATATTCCCCGTTTCACCCATGACCTCTCTAACTTGCCTATATTCTCCCCTTTCCATTCTCAATGTCGTACAGTGATTAGTCACTCTGTCTCCAGATGCCTCCCCCTATTTCTCCTTTCCTCTTTTTTCTTTCCCTCCAGCCTTGTTGTTGAGATTCTATTATCCTGTGCTGCTTGGCTGCCTCACCCTATTAATCCTAGCAGTTCAGTGTGTGTGTTTGTTTGTGTTCACAGATGTCTGTGTAGGCTTCATGTGGTGCCAGTATGAGAGTGTAGTGGCCATCGAATGTCTTCAAATGATTAATGGTCTGGGTTTAGGCGAGGTGAAGAATGGCAACTAACACACACACACACACACACACACACACACACACACACACACACACACACACACACACACACACTTTACAGGTGTCCTGTTAATGTCTTGTCTGGGGTAGTTGCCTCTCTGGACAAAAACAGATTCAAAAACAAAATAGTGTCTCAGTGCACTGGTTCACAGAGGGAAGTGAAAGGGGGATGTAGTGAAAATGAAGTGGAAGTGATAAGCATTAAAAAAAAGGAGTTGTGCATTTTTCAGTGAAACTACGATTGCTTAAAATGACCGTCAAGACAAAAGTGCACCATACCACAGTTTCCTGTACAAACTTTTGTTTCCTATGTCTGTGATTCTCTCTGTACTAATGTGTGTGTGTGTGTGTGTGTGTAAGGTGATCTACTTGTCCTGGATTCCCTGCTAAACTTAGCCAAGGTACTGCAGCAATGACTGAATGATCATCGATATGATTTATTCAGAGGAAACCTTTGTCTCACTAAAAATTGCCGTGCACCTGCATGTAGTTTTAGCCTCGGGACACACAAACTAGCTGATCAAATGAATATTGATCTAGCTGAGGATAGCAGTGGGTGGATGCTGTGTGAGTCACTTCTGCTGGACTCTGAGGTTTGCAGGCAGGCAGTGGGTTTAAGGTCATATACGTACTGATACATATTAAATATAGACATTTTCCCTCATATCCACATGTAGGCAGACGAATAAACGAATAAAGCTGGGATTGTCTCTTCAAAATTGGTTTATTCCTTTTTGAGACACTGGTCTTATTAGAACATTGATTACAGCATGATATCTATGTTTCTGATTGTATATATCCTTTTTTTCTGGCTTTATTGTGGATATTTGTATTTCTGTTGCCCTTTCTACAGAAGGAAATTTCAACATGAGAAAGCAGGAAGAACACAGAAGAAGATAATAAAATCACTGAAGGCTGACTTTCAGTTAGTGCCTTCACTTTCAGAGTACTGGCATTGTGAATGATGGCTCATGGTCACTTATCTTTTTACTGAAAAGACTAAAATAGGTTTTAGTTTTACTCAAAGGCTGAATGAGTCCAAGCCTTTAACAAAGTAATTTAATCTTCTATGTTGCTACTGAATCCATGATATCCATGATTTTTGCAGTTAAGCTTGGTGATTACACAGTTATGATTGCTAATGAAAAGCACTGGTTTTAACTCCATAAGCCCATAGATGAAGTCTTTACGTTGATTGGTTAAGGGGTAAATACCCATTAATTATCATGAGAACTTGGATCCATTATGGAAATGTGCCAGATTTAGCCTCATGGGCTATTTTCTTTATCAGCAGTCCCTGGCAGGTTGATGGCTTATAAAATGAATGGTTTATAAAATAAATGAGTGGGATAAGATAATCAAGTCATTGCTGGGGACCACTAATTTTAGTCCTTCATTTAGATCACAGTTCTAGATCAGGAAAGATCAGGAAACATTGAAAAGATCAGGAAACATTGAACAAAATACGAAAAACAAAACTAGAATTAAATGAGATAATTAATAAAAAAACAAAATTCTTAGTACAAAGACTACGCTTACAAAATTATGAACATGGTAATAAATC
>NW_005187518.1:1687336-1694175 GCF_000239375.1 Pundamilia nyererei
AAAAGATCACAGTTCTAATATATTCATTTCACACAGTCTGTCTAGTGGAAAAGTTTAAACTCTGGCTTGAGTAAAGATTAGAAAAGACTGCATGGAGTCATAATGTCAGGTCAAGAAACAGTCCATCCAAAGCAGTGGTATTCCTTGAGGGCAAGGAATCAGGCAGGGCTTGTGAAGTGAAATCTAAAAATGAATATCCATTGTAACATATCAAAGTAAAATCGTCTCTCTTCTTTCATTTCAGACAGCGTTCTGTCATAAAGTCTCTTATCTGTTTGCATCCATCCGTTATATATCTCCCATCCTGTGGCTGCAGTTGGCTCTTGCCTCTGGAACCTGAATTAATGCAGCTTGACAAACAGAGATGCTAAAATCTGTATGGGGTAGGTCTATGCCCTTGTTGGCTAGAGCTTGTCAAGCTGAGAGACCAGCAGCTTGCAGCAGGTTGTTTGCTAATGCACACTGTGGATAAACCTCTGGTCTTTGACAGGAGACTGATTGGAGAATAATGTACTAGACAAGCTGCTGCTGGCTCTGCTTTCACTTCTCTGAAATCAGTTACCATCTGTGTGAAAATAGAGCTACCATTAGCAAACAAACGAGCATTCTCATTTGTCATCATAACAGATGTTTTTTTTTCTTTTCTTTAAACCACCTTGAACCACAGACCCTAAATGTGAACCACAGATTTAAGGTCCAACAACATTTCCAGATTAACATCTGTGAGAAATCACTTGGTTAACTAAATTTCCAAAGTTTAACCAGCTGCTTTTTTTAGACACCACATTGGTTTTTTATTATTGTTCAGTCCATCTCTAGACAAATACAGTTAAACATGTCCCATGCTCACTCTGCTGTGATGTTTTTATAAATACTGTATGTTTCATATCCATTGTTCGGTGGGGGTCCTGACTTTTCTTTGATTCTCAAGAAAGCAAACGTACTGCTCGAAGATGTAATTCCAAAAATTGTGCCATGCTCCAAAATAGGCTATTATTTGGCTATTAGAGATGAAATTGTTAAAAAAAAAAAAAGGAAAAAGAAGATCCTGAAGTGCAGGCATCCTTTGACACACAAATATTTTCTCATAGTATGAACTTGAATGTTGTTCGAGCACATCCTGCACTGGCGGAAGGCAAAGATATATGAAGTACTTTATTGGTGCTTATTCGAAGCCGTTTCCACTGTGTGTGTGTGTGTGTGTGTCTGTGTGCTTGGAGTAGGTTAGAGGAACAGTGCCTCTTATTTTAACAGATGAATTACTCCCTTTGTGTTTGCAGCAGCAGTAATGGCATCGCTGTTGCGATTCAGTAGCTTCCTTTTGACCACAACACTGAACCTTAGACTTCACATTCTCCCGAATGACATCTGTTTATGACAAGAATACTTGCAATGCTGCTGCAGTCTCTCGAGGCAACCTTCAAACTCCAAACCATGAAGCGAACACACTCGCTTACAGCATTTCTCATTATTAACGAACTTCCCCCATCAGCTTCACTGAGGAAGTGGGAATGTCAGACTCTTCACTGTGATGATGATGGCTTCTGTGACTCTCATCCCTAAACTTTAACCCCCAGCACTCAGCTGTACTGAACTGGATAGAGTTGTATGTATTATTAATGATGGCCAAATTCCACACATGAAAGGGCGGCTTTGTGGTCTGCATGAAAGACCCTGTGTCTCCCCTCTCTTTGTCACCCTGCTTCTTTCTGCTTACCAGTCCTCTCTGTTTTTTGTCCTCTGCCTTGTCCTGGATTACATATCCTCATGCGCTCTTCTGATTAATTTTTTTGATCAGCTATAAAGTTGTATGTCACAGATTGAATGGCCCCATCAGTTTCTCCAGACTATTCTGGCATTGCTGGTGACAATAGTGGCATTTCACAGAACACAACAGCCGTTTGTCTCCATTTCCTCTGGACAATACTGAATTCTTATCCAGTAATATTAAATTTAAATCTTCTTTTGTGGTATATTTGTGAATTTTATATGCCCCTGTTTCAGAATCTTTGCATTTAAAAAAAAAGAAAGAAAAATCATATAGCAGATCACAACAAATCATATAACAGTAACATGTCAACTCCCACACATTTTCCTGGGCATTTTTTTTTCCTTTTTGTGTAAAATAACTTAAAATTTCACAAATAACTCACCTGAGGGTTTCCTCCTTGTCTGCCTTTAATTCAATGTACAAAATGTCACCACATCAACATGGATGGATGTAGGTCTGCTGCCCTCCACTGGATAATGCATGCCAATGCAGAATAGTAAGACAGACCTGATCCTCTGGTCCATCTATTCATAGCTTTTGAGCTAACGACTCTTTAAGGAAAAGTATTTTTGGTTTTCATTTAACCTTTACATACTACTCACTTTTAATGTCTTCACAGCGTGGTGCAGGTCAGTTTTGACCCATAATAATACCATAATACACCCATAATAATATTAGTTAAGTAACAAAAACATAACAACCATGATAATTTCAATGTTTTTATTTAAAGATTGTTTATTGATTTAATAATGTAATAATTTAAATGAAAATTAAAATGGAAACAACTTTCTGGAATTGCTGGTATTTATTATGTAAACTACAATCTAAAATCATCTTTGATTACCAATATTAATTCACCTTTAATTAAAACTTATAACACAAGATTATTTTCTTACACTGTGGATACAAACATAATGTATTCACATTTATATAGTGTTTTTCAAGTCTTACTGACTACTCAACATGTGTTTAATTACAAGTCATACACACAAGTCCTATACACATTCATACAACATTTTATTCTGTACACTTCAATTATTTTATCTCTCTCGCTGGTTAAGGGTAAAAAATGAACCCAACAGGAATGTCTTTGTACTGAATGAGGAAGCTGGAGCACCCAGATTTGAAGCAGAAACCTTGTGTCTGTTAGGTGACAGTGCTAAGCACCATGCTGCTCTATTACACATCTTGTGTCTGTGCCACGGCTTCCTCTGACCTCTGTGCACCATATACGACTCTTACCCTGTTACACTGATCCGTCAAAGTCCAGCAACAGCCTGTATGTGAGAACCTGGGAAAGGTGGTGGGAACACAGACAATTATTGTGACAGTGTCAAGGTCCCCTTTGAACTTTGCACACACTTTTACGGTTTCAAGATTCTCTAAAACTATCATTTTCCCACATTTGTGGGTCTAAAATCCATCTGAATAGATATGGAACAAATTTGCAAAATTGTAAGGGTTAAGAATTACAGCCCAGTCTTGTTTCAACTGAGTAGCTTCAAGTGTCGTTTACGCTGTTTTGCCAGATTTATATTAAAAAAAAAAAAAACTATTGATGGAAAGTGCAGAACAGACATTTATAATTTCAACAAAAATAAATCAAAAACCAAGACAACTTCAAAAAATTCTGTTAAAATACTGTAAAATACAGGTTCTACACTGACCACAGCACTTCTAGCATCAATCAGTGATATTGATCAGATGAAAAGACATGTTGTCAAAAAAAATGCAAAAGCTGTCTCCAAAAGCCTGGACCCAGTATTCTGTAGGAACATGCAATCAGTGTGAACACCTGTTTATAAACTTTGGGAAAAGTCAGTGTCAAGCTGCTAAACTTTGCTAAGTACATGTTTGATATATTTAGAGAAAAGCCGAGGTTAATGTTTTATTATTTTTTGTCAAACTATTAGATCAAGAACACACTTTCACTCTTCTGTTTTATGAAGCAGGAGACAGATTGATCTGGACCTGTAATCACAATTGAACAACTCAGATATTGATGAATCTTTGAAAAGTAGAGCTTTATAACCTCCATAGTGCATCAGCTGAAACCTCAATTACTGAGTTTCAGTGTTAGTTTCAGTTAAAACTGAAATAGGAATCTATTAATGACTTTGTGCAGTAAGCGGCCTATCTTGCATCAGTGTCATACTTTCTGCATCTGCAAGTCATGCACTGGTGTGCATATGATGTAAATGTCATCATCAGTAGATTCAGATAAACAAGGCTGTTGCAAAATAAACATAAATGTGAACCCATAATTTCTGCAGCTGTCAGAAATACTTGTTTTTTTTTCTGCTTGGAATCACGTGGTGGATGTATGTAGAGCCGTTGCCTTTGTAGTTCGGTTTCCAGGTCAGAAACAGGAGGAGGATGTGGAGGATAAGCACACATCCACATCCAGACTGAATGCAAAGATGTACATAGCCTCTGGGTGTGAAAATTTAGCCTAAGAACCTAAACCAAGCCCAAGTGCTTTATACTGCTATTCTCTGCAATTACCAGCAGGAGGTGACTTCTGTGGTTGCAAAAAAGCTTTGTAAAAAACAGCCATTGGCTCCACTACTCTATGTTCTCTGTAAAAATGTTTCAGTATGAGTTTATAGGCTCAGTTGCTTCAAGTCATACTGAATGAATGAATAAATCTGACTTTTATTTTTTAACTTTGTGGAATTATTCATTTACTCAAGCATTGTTCAAGGTTTGTGTCCAGGGACAAACATTTTTAGCTGTTTTGTTGCTGCAAAATCATGAAAAAAGATTGTTAGTGTTGGGGTAAGGGCTGGGGACATGATGTCATTAGTTAGCAACCCACACATAAAAATATGTATTGTGGTAACCAGCATTGACTTCAACATGTTCTAAAGTAACCCATTACTATAATCACATCTCTCATGTGTAAAGCAGTACTATAATGCATTGTCGTATGACATTCAGTGATCATATTGCACTTACTAATCAAACCATTAAGTCACTACTTGAACTGCATACGTTCTTCAATTATCTCATGCGGGGAGAATAGGAAAAAAAACAGATCCCATTTGCCTTTTATGCATTTTTGTTCAACAATTGCACTGACCTCATTTCAGGAATAGGACAAAAGTGGTAGAGCCATTAACAGTCTTTTAGGAACGATTCATGTTAGGAGTGTTCCTGCCTCTTTACAGGAATGCGATGTAAAAGAGGAAACTGCTTTTAGTCCAGGAACAGCAATCCACCACAACATCAAAGCTCTACACCCACCTGCAAGAGCATCATTTATACATGACGCTAACACTAAGCTTGTGTACACTCATCCCAGTAAAGCAGCCAAAGGTGATGATCAACAAAAGAAAAAAGCAGAGATAAGCAATGTTGGTACATTTTACTCAAAAATGTAAAGATATAAAGATATGTACTAAATTATTAGCTCATCCAGCCATAACAGGTGAGCTCATGTGATGGCGAGGCATCAAGCCATCTGTCCAGAAGTCACAGGAACCATTACTCTTCTTCTGACAGCGTTGGCCAGAATTCAATCAAAATTTACATACAATGATCTCCTAATGCGTCTTCACACAATTTACGCTCATGGTTGAGGTCATATTTGTCATTTCACTGGCAATTGTCCTTTTTTATAAGAACTACTACACCCAAGAGTATTGTAATGTTTATTAAACGAGAGTCTGTATGTGCCCCTCTGCCATACGTTCTGACCTACATTAGAGCAGTCAAGAACTACGGCTGTTGCATCGGTAACATAAGATTCTTGCTGTTGTTACATTTTGCATTTAGAAAATGATGAAGAACTTCTTGGAACACCATATGATGTGACAGCGGGAAATAGTCATTTGCAGCACATGTTACTTACCACCTGTATCCTGTGACGTGATGTTAATCATGATGACCGTGGTCATGATGACAGAAGGTATGGTTGGTGCCTTCCTATCACTGTTATACTAACATCAGTAATACGGACACTGCTATGACTCGCTGATATATGCTTTTTAGTTTAGTTACTACTGAACTGTAGTCATCAACCCTTGACGTCAGACACCTTCATTTGGTGTTGAATGAGATTAACTTGTCTGGCAAATTAGTTTGCGAGTCTCATTGGATTTTAAATCCCATTCATTTGACTAATATAGCCAACAAGTGACAAGAAACGTTATCACTTTCTTCCTGCACTTCACACATTACACTAACCTGTGAATTGTGGCCAGATGAAAAGCTACATTGAGGTTCTGCTTTTTTTTTTTTTCTTTTTTTTTGAGTAACAGCCCCAACACTGGTGATGTTATTATGTCTTAGACTTTACTTGAGAGCCCTGCATACTAGCAGATGCAAGAAATAGTGGCAGCAAAGGTGTGATAAATTTAATCTCTAATCAGTGTCTGTTTAGTCCTTACGAGTTGCTGCCATTTTTTTTTCTTTTGTGGATAATAAGAAGATATAAATACAGTGGATGATGGTTTTTATGTCACAATTGTGGCTACATGACTAACTTTGAAGTCTATTCACATAAAGTCTTTGAAAATCATTACACAGTGCTGTGACGTTGGTGAACGGGCATCTTTCACCATTTGGATTTTTAAATTAAAACACACTCATTGCCACAGAGACTAAGAGTAAATTATGATTAAACTAAGGTCATGAGGCTATAGACACCACATCAGAACCAAGTAATAACATTTTGCTGTAACACTTTCCATCTTTTGAAATTAGAGCCTAAAACTTGTTGTGTGAAATGTCTCTGTTGGGTGAAAATGTTAGAGGAGACTTCACTGTCATTAATTAGCTTGATGATTGCATACATATTAATTAGTCTACTGTAACTCTCACAGGAGCAGGAGTGAAGATTAAAGACCCGTCACTGTACATCTTATTGTATTGTTGTTGATGTTCAGCTGAGAGAACAGTCCTCCAGATATTATGGATATTATAAAGGTGTAACTAGAAGAGGTGGGTGGATTCATCCAAATATCGATAATATATAGTAGTATATCAATGCTGGTAATGATATCAGATTGATACTAGCGCAATAGGAGCGATACCTTGTTTCTGTCATCTCAGTTAAGTATATTAC
>NW_005187518.1:1694267-1728105 GCF_000239375.1 Pundamilia nyererei
CTCTTCCCCTACATAAGGTACCTTTAAAAGTACCTTATGTAGGTACTTTTAAAGGTACCTAAATAAGGTACCTTTAAAGTATTACCAAGATCAATACTGTTACCAAGTATTGATCTTGGTAACAGATCAATACTATATCAGTTTGGAGTATTGCAAAGCACAAGATAATCAGCAATATGATCCTGGGTCCTTTTTAAAAATGACGGTAAAATGTAAGATCTCTGGATTAAAAGTACAATCAATGCAATGTATAATAAGTGCTAAATAATTATTACAGCTACTAGAGGGTTTTCTCAATGGAAATTCGTTGTGGGCCACTGGGTTATGTCGCTCTTTCATATGACACACCTGGAACATCTGCTGGAGACTGCTAAGCTAAATTAGAACATAGGTACTGGAATAAGCTGCTTGCATAGCAAACCTATATAGAGCTGAAGTCATGACATAACAAGCAAATTGAATTCTGTGCCTCTAGTTTTTAGTGAATCAAGCTTTTACAAATTGCTTTCGACACTCCTCTCAGATGTAATTTTGTCATTTACTTCACAAAACGGAATATTTTTACATAATCTAAGACAAACTGGCAGCCATAAAGCACTTAATAAGAATACATTGTGCTTAAAAAATATAATCAGCCCACACAAGAAACACCTACAAGTGTTACAGTGCAGATACTTAAATGATCATGATCTGGCTATCATCCATATCCTTAACTCACCAGTGATCTCTTCTGACAGCTTGTGTCTGGCCAGCTGTTATTACAGTCATGCATGAACTATGGCCCAGAGCCACTCTTCAGGGCTCACTAGTTACCTAAATACTGACCAAATAATATTTAATGTTTCTCTTAAAACAACTCCACAGTTATGTAAATGAATGAAACCACATTTACGTCACGCTGTTCGAACACTTCTGTCCCTCAGTTATTTTGACTATCAGGGATTTTCCAACATGTTTTCACACTATTGGAATAGAAGTTTCAGTTTCCCTTCAGCCTGCTTTGACGTCATGTTTTTTTCAATCTCAAAAAGGTGGCGTCAGCAACCTGTTAGTTTCAGTGTGACATTATTGTTTAGATTCGAAGTCAAGAACTTTTTTTGCTTTAAACGTCCACTTTACGTAAGTCTGCTGTATCGTAATAAATATTACTTCAGTAATATGTGTGTCTGTTTTTAACTATCAGATTTTGATTTTCTGGTTTGTAACCTGGATTTCGGTGTCACTGTTCTGATCAGCCTCTAGATAAACATGCTTCTTTTTTTTTTAACTCTTTAGAAACTCACCTGCCCAGCACCAAATACCAGTCAGACGATGCTGAATATTTGTGGGGCAGCATTCCACTGCTGATAAGCCAGCTACTTCCCTCAAGTGTTGGTGTATTTAAAAAACAGCGTTAAAAGAAATATGAACTCTGGACATCAAAATATTACTCTGTACTACTGTTTATATTCTCCCTTGAGCTGTATTGGTGAAATGAACACAACTTAAAAGATTAGAACATTTCCATGTTCCATGTTTTTCAAATTTCCCCCCAGCAACTCTTGTTCTTTGTTCACGGAGCCAGACAAAGGCCAAAGATCACCATTATTCAGCTCTTTGATAGCTTCTTGCTAACAATTCACCTTGGGGTTTTGCATACCATTTAGTGTTAATGTGGCCATGTCTATCTAATTATCAGCAGTGTGTGAAAATAAACTCCAACAGGACGGTCTGCTCCTTACATTCACAGTGACCACTCTCACAGATGTGACAATCCACATCACAAGGCTTTAAGTCACATTACCCTTCACTCCCCCGAGGCTTGAGTGCTATTTGTCTTCATATAGGCTTTGGCTTGTTGTTTCTTAATGGGATTTGGGTAGGGGCTGCCTGCAGGGCCTTTGGGAAGCCCACACGATGGTGAAATCCACACATTTCCCATACCGTCGCCTCAAACTAAACCTATGGGAAAATCCTCAGACTTTCTAAGGAAAAGTCTGTTTCCATGTGTGTGTAAATGTTTTAAAATATAGTGTATTCTTTTGGCTTAAGACTGACTCATGGGTTTAGTTCATTATTGCATTATAATCAAACTTCACGAGTGTGTGGTGTATCACTGATGGGGAGTTGTGGAAAGATTAAACTTCTATTGATCCAGAAGAATTTTCCAAGGCATCCTTGGAGGTGATTATGTCACAGCTGTGGTTTAATCGTCACTGCTTCCAGGCGCTGATTGAAATCAGCGGTTACTTTACAAGCTTACAAGCAGACATAATGATGACTGTGAACACACTCACATGCACGTACAAAGACATGGGATGACTTAAATAACTACTTTTATTAAAAGCTTATCACATGGCGTTTCACTGGGATTAAAGTTTGCAACACAAGCCATTAGTTGTGCATGACAGAAAAACAACTTTCCTTCCTGCTGGGTTTGCATGTGTTTCTGGTAATGTTTTGGCTGACTCACAAAAGTGGCCCAAAGAACCAAGTTGCTGAACAAGGAAATTAAGATTTATCTGATTCGAGGTTTCTATACAAACAAATAAAAAATAATCACATTGGAGACGAAAGCCCTCCAATTTGTCACATATAGGGGGGTGGGGGGGTTCACGTCTCACATGAGGCATTTCATTGTTCTCTATCCCCTTCCCTCGTTAAGCACAACCAGCACGTCGGCCACATATTTCCTAATCATTATCATAATTAACATCTTATATTGTAATTCAGCTTGACTTGTTAAATCCTAGTTGGAAATATTGAAACTAGTGAAATGTTTGTGATAAGAGGAAGGGGGGAAAACATCATTGCTAATGGATACGCAACAAGCTGTGTGTAGAAATCACAAAAGGCTGGCTTTTCCCGTAAGTTATTTAGAATGAGTCAAGCGGTAGTAAGCCCAAAGATCAGTGATGTCGAAACTAAGGTGTGGCAAGTCTGTATGAGTATTGAGGCTATCAACCACGCTGACTATGCGATAACAGCCGTACTGCACCTTTAACTAAACACTGGCCAGAGTATTTACTGAGTGACGTAAGACGCAGACTGCGTGACGAGTGTGGGCAGGCAGGGCAGGCTCTTTGTCAGGTATCCAGAAGTTAGTATGCTCACACCGGAAATCAAAGCATTATGATTGGGAGTCTGTGATAAATTCCTTAAAACGATTAATTAGCAATAAAAACATCTAGAATTAAATTGAATATGATTTAAATAAAAAAAGATAATGTATTCGATGAGTGGTAAAAACATAATACGGTGAGATTTACTGCATGGATCGATATAGCGCTTTTATTTTGAAGGTGCAAACAGGAAGCAGTTGTTTTCCGCTACATTCGACTTGATTGTGAAAAAGAAAGCTACGGACGCACGGTGGCTACTTGAACGAAAACGGGGGAAGCTTGCTCAAGAACCGGTAGGGCTGTATTCGGGACCTCAGCATGCCACAATACAAATGGTGAGCGTGGGCGCAAAACAACTGTATTCACCTCCTGAACGGCGATAGTTGACAGCCACGCCCGGTTTTCAGCGACCGGAGCCCGTACAAAAGTGCTGGCGGAGGTGCAACGGTGAGCGGTTTGAAACCCAGCAGGGCGGCTAGCGGGCTCACAGCGGAGAGGAACCAGCACCAGCAGCAGCGGCGGCGGCGGCGGCTGTTTTAGGCACCATGAGAGAGTACAAAGTAGTGGTTCTCGGGTCCGGGGGCGTCGGTAAATCGGCACTAACCGTCCAGTTCGTGACGGGATCTTTCATAGAAAAATACGACCCCACGATAGAGGATTTTTACAGGAAGGAGATCGAGGTGGACTCCTCTCCGTCCGTCTTGGAGATCTTGGACACGGCTGGGACCGAGCAGTTCGCCTCCATGCGAGACCTGTACATCAAAAACGGCCAGGGTTTTATTCTGGTCTACAGCCTGGTGAACCAGCAGAGCTTCCAGGACATCAAACCGATGAGGGATCAGATCATTCGGGTGAAACGGTACGAAAGAGTGCCGATGATTCTGGTTGGAAACAAAGTGGACCTGGAGGGGGAAAGGGAGGTTTCGTCCGGTGAAGGGAAGGCTCTGGCGGACGAATGGAACTGCCCGTTCATGGAAACTTCAGCCAAAAATAAGAGCTCTGTGGACGAACTGTTTGCAGAAATAGTCCGACAGATGAACTATGCCTCAACACCAAATGGCGACGACCAGTGCTGCTCGTCTTGTGTTATTCTTTAAGGAAAATGGACAATCACAAAGTTTTCTTTGCTCGGTTTTAAGTTTGCAATGGTAAGTTGGAACACCATACACCGAAAGTGTAAACCTGACACGGTTGATTGTTCAATGCAGTGACAAGAACTATATATAAACAGCGTACTTATTACCAACTTGCCCACATTAAGTACTGTTTAGCGAGCAGCAAAGCACCGGATGTAAGCTAAACGTGTCTTCATTTTAATGCGTAGCCTGAAGTTTGTTTTTTGTCAGTACTTAGCTATAAAAACTCAGCAGTACTTTTTACCGGTAACGTACAGTGGGACACTTGCAGTCCATTGTTTTGCTAAGCAGATAGGGGAAGTCTCTGATTCATTTGCAGAACTGGATGGGGCATGCCAGTGGCACACTTAATTAGGTTTACAAACTTTTGTGGCTCAATCGGTGCAGCTACAGTTCGGAGCTATTAAAAGAACTGCCAAATGCCATATTCCAGAATGGGGTTTACAGGGAGATTCCAGTGTTTTTGTGTGGCCTACATTTCAAGAGTCAGCAAGTTCGAGATTAGATTTAGCTTTGGAGGAAATCAGTTTTCCCTAGAAGTTGTTCTAGTTCATTCATGACACTTTCTTTTTCTCCGCCTTTCTTGTTTGTGGCAGTGTGTTGCAGCAAGTCTGTACTGTTGAGCTCTTCTTCGTGTCTCGCCCTGGCCTTGGAGGAAAATGAAGGGAGGAATGCTGCAGGGGGACGAGGAGGAGGGGGAGCAACTGAGACAGGGAGGGGTCCACTCTTCAGGAATTCTGCTGGGTTGGAGTATCTGTACTGCACGATTGGTGTCCGCCATTGATGTCAACACAGTGTCAGATCCAGAGTTTCAGCCTCATCCCCCCCCCTCCTCACCAGTTCCAACTGTACTTCCAACTGGAACTACATCCCAATGGAAAAGATGGAAAGAAACACTTAAAGAAAACTCATAAATGGATATTTCTGTATGAGAAGAACACAGGGAGATAGAGTATATATTTTGTTAAGTAACTGCACAGTCTGGGACAGATAAAGAGTTGGGCCACCTGATCAAATTTGGAGCAACGTTCCACAACACTCCAAATCCTGCTTTCTTTTCCAAAGTCAGAAGAAATTGACGCCACGTCTCTGGTGGTGGAGAAAATGTGACGAGTGCCACTTCATGTTTTTTTTTTTTTTTTTTTTTTTTTTTACTTTACTTCACTTTCTCTTTAAGTGTGTGAGACGACCCTAACTGAAGTGACACAAGGACACTGACCCGATCGCCCTTGTGTCAAGTGCCTTTCCAAAACAAATCAGCTGTTCAGATTTAGTGCCAACCCACAACCAAAACAACCCTTCAACATCACAATCCACAAACTAGTGAACTCTTCTACTGGATAGTGTCGTAAGGATGGAAGCTGACGATAAAAAACTACAGCAGGCTTCTCTTGAATGGAATGGCAGTTTTCTGTTTGTTTTACTTTGGCCTTTTTGAAGTCTAAGGTGTTAATTTTTGCAATGTCTGCTTGGTCTGGATGAACCCATGTCTTGAAATGCACAGGTACTGGAACCCCTTAGACATGATCACAGCACCCGACACGTAATTTCCAGGCCAATCAATTCAAAGGAGTTCTGTTTTGTTCTGTTCCTTTTGTTGTTTTTAACAGGAAATGTGATAATGTACCATTGACAAATCTAACCTGATTGTAAGTTTAATTTCAGACCAGCCATTTAACAGTTGGCTGTTTTGAAAAAAAAAAAAAAAGACTTTTAATACAAATGGCTTTTTTTAAAAAGAACCCAGGCTGTGTTTTCTTTTTTCTTTTCTTTTTCTTTGGGGACATCTACTCATTTCACCACATGTCACGAGAAGTTCGGTGAAGAATTTAGCTTAAACAGCAGCTGAGGTTTGCTTAAAAGCACACAAATAATTTGGCTACTAGAAAACCCTGCATTAAGCTGTTGCTGAAAAAGTAAATGTTCAGTGTGCTTATGTTACAGTAACATGACCCCCCCTAAAAACAACCCAAATTTACACGAGCTGCTTCACGGTTCAGCATGTGTGGTGGACCTACTCCTAACAGGAAATAGAACTACAATATGAAAACGCTGCAAAATTGCTGGTGTTTATTGCTCTTTGTGTCACAAACTCGATGGGCAGCTATACAAGCTCAGCTACTTGCAGCGTTTGTGGAAACATGAAAGCTGCTTTTCATTGCTTCAGAAATCAAGCTTTGGCTTTCTACCGCTGTTGTTTCTCATCATTAAAAACAAAACTTGTCATGTGGTTAAGACAGGGACCACTGTTACGTAAAACGAAAAAAACTGAAAGATAATAGAACGTACATACATGACTAGTTTGAAAGAGATGAGTAGCTCCTTTGTGTTTACATGAAGCTTACAAAGTAAACTTTGGGATTTAGGGGTTTTGTTTTGTTTTTAAACTAGTAAAGTAGCTGCACAATCATCGTAGGTGAATTTGGTTGGATTCACCAACAAAATGGACTCGGATTCTCTATCCACTCAGCATCTTCACAGACGTTAATAGAAGAGGCCGGGCAATGCTACACCCGGGAATTATCTCTTTTTAACTGTGTGGGTGTAGCAATGTTCCAGTCCGGAGGTTCAGCCTGGCTGCAGTGTGTGTGGGTGCTGTGGTGTGATGTGGAGAGGCGGGTATGAGTGAGCAGGCCACCGTTCTGCCTCTGTTTACCTACGGGGATTACCTAGCCCCGGCTGGCTGGTAGACCACAGCATGACTTGAGGTGGGGGAGAGAGTAAACACACACAAGACGAGCTTCGCATAAAGTCCGGTCTTTGAGAGTGGATGAGCTCTGATTTTTCAGCCTGCACAGTATGTTTGTAGTGTTGCAGCATTTCTTATATGTGTCTTGTCAATCTGAGCGCACGCTCCTGCTCATCACCGTTGCTCGTGTGTTTATGCCTGGTAGCCACTGTAAGCGCTGGTATCATATGCATTCTTTGGCTTTGCCAATACCATGTGACTGTGGGGCATGGCGAGCCAGGGGTGCAGTGGAGTGCAAATATTACTTCTAACACCTACAATTGAACACTGCTGCACAGCAGATGAGGCTGAGATCAATACTGTGGTATTAAAATGTTTTTGTTTTTTTACCTCGCTCTGAAAATTTTATATTGATATGACATTGTAGTTGGTGTATGAGAAAACAGACGAGTAATCAGGTTGCTTAGTCTGCTCTTCTGCTTTCCATTATATTAGGTAAATATGTCACACAAAAATCTATCCTCAGTTTTGTTGCTTTTTAACTTGTATTGAATAAGTAATAGTAAGTTATTGGCTATCTTTTACATATATATATGTATGTATAAATATTCTTCGTATTCCTTTTCAAGTTTGCCCGTGTGAGTGAAAGCAGCTTGAGCGTGTACGCACACGTACTCTAAATTTTTACCCCTGAAGCTGAAACGACATCTTCACACGTTAATGTTCGGTTTGAGCGTGTGCAGAAGAGCTTTGTTTTTGTGCAGTTCTTGATAGCAGTTCTTGACTCTCCCCTCCGATCGACCACAAGCCGTGGCTACTTTCCAGCTGTGTTATCTATGTGAAGTCAAGGATAATAGCATGTTTCCTCTGAGGCCCTGATACAGATTGTGCAATTAGGTAAGAACAGAGCTGAAACTGAACTCTGCCTTGAAATGATATTGTTGAACCGGTAGTGGATGAGATGGCAGGAGTTTGTACAGCAGTGCCCCAGTTACTGTAAATGTACACCACTCTCCTCTGTTGCTGGTATTGCTGCACAGTTTCAATCTCTTGCTGTGGTATAAACATCTGATAGTAGAAGAATTTGCCCTTTGTAGAGAAAAGGGCCCGTCGAGTTCCAGCTTCTTTTTATCTGTCTTTTTCTAGGGAGCAAGAAGGTGAAAGTTTCACTTCCTTCATTTTGTTCAAAACTCAGCACTGGTGCTATCTCCGCGTTCAGGGTTGAATTGGCTTCAGCCGTTCAGATATCCAGTTTCACTTTGTTGCTGTTGTCGTCACGTTCTGAATACCTGAGTTGTCGCGTTGTCTTCACATCTTGCCTATTTTTAAAGGTTTCAGTTGCAGTCGGCAGGAAATCAGTGGCGCAGGTTTACAGACGGTCCAGTTTGTCAGCGGTTCCCGGTCATGAGTGATAGTCATGTGATGTGGTTGCCATGGTCAAGGAGGGGGTTGGGATGTGGTATGGCTGTTCAGGGTGGCCTCGTGACCTGTGAGAGTTTGGTCACTGCTGGAATGATGACTGTCGGCTGAGGATGGGTGGGTGCCGGTTTGTTTGAGCACTTTTCTCTCATTTGCCACAAACATATACTTTCTTAGGTCATGACAAGAAGCATGACTGAACTTTAAAGAGAATTTCTGGAGCGTAAAGATAATTGTAAGGTTTGAATATGCAGCTCTGGTTGCATTAAAGCAAAAATATCGATTTCTTAATGATTAAGATAAGTGTGCTGCTTGTTGCACTGATGCAAGACTTCTCTTTTTTTCTTCTGCTGTTGGAAGCAATAGCTCTGACAGGAAATGTTGCAACTGAGCCAGTGAGAGTGGGTGGTGTGTGTTTGCATTTTTTTTTTTTTTTTTTAACATGGGACTTAATCACTATATAGGCTCCTTGTTGAATTACAGGCTTCTCATTCTCTCCCAGCATCATCATGCTATTTTTGAGGCCCTGTTGTGTTCAGGAGAGCGGTTTTGCCTTTTTTTTTTTCTTGGCAGATGTGCCTCTTGTGTACTATATTTGTCTAAAGCAATATGCTCTGAAAACCATTTGACTTTTATTAGGCTTGCTCACTTGACCCTCATACAAACACACCGAAACACAAACAAAAAGTCTAATTCGCTTTAAATGCAGCAGCATTTGTTAATTTATTCTGTGTGACAGTGTTATTTCCTTTTGTGCAGGGCATTACCATAACAACGCAGGAATGTCCATATTTGTCTTATCATTAAAGGTTGTTTTTTTTTCTTTTCTTTTTCACTCACACACACATATACACACACACACACGCACATATACGCTACACTTAAGCTATTCTCACCTCCTCTGATGTACTAACTTCCTTAGCAGGAACAGTAGACTGGTTTAGACCTAATAGTTTCCTGATCAACCATGTATTAAATCATTGCAGTTGTTTTACGTGTTCTTCTACCTTTCCTTGAACTGGCATTACTTGTGGTAGTATTAACAGCAGCTTCTGAAACACTCATAAGTTAGACATATTGCTGTAATTTTGAAGTCTAACCTCTTTACTTTTCATTGTCTGTTTACTGAACAGGCTGATGTTCGGTAAACTGATGGCAAATCATCTCCTTCTCTCAACTCTGCCTGTAATTCAAGGAGTGGCCTTCTTGCTCAGAGGTGACTGTACCAAGATGGGAATGCCCCAGAATTCCTCCCATTCCTCTCATTCCTTTAACTGTAATGTCTGGACATGTCTTTAGCCTGAAATAAAAGAGCGAAGGATAGAAGTCGTGATATGATAAGAAGCGGTATAAAAGTTGTTCTGCATGCTTAATTTCAGTACTTTGGCCTTGAGTTTTATCTGCTAAAGATCTCTGATCACAGCCCCGATAGAACCCTGTGTGATCCAGAGGCTACAACTAACACAACAATAGAGAAAGAACGAGCAGCTGTGATAAAGGATAAAAGATAGAGACCAGGGTTTGTCTAAACAGGCCCCCCAGACACCGCCCCACTGTGTCACAAGATTGATCCCACTGGGCACGCAGTCAAACTGCTCCTTATATCCATCTTTAGATAATCATAGCACAGTTGCCTCGGATCGCACCACAGCTCAATCTGAAAAGGAAAGTAGGCCAAAGGAGCCAGTCAGACAGGACTAGTCACTTGCAGTGTCCCTCGTGTGGATTAATAGATTTTATTCAGCGGTGTTAGCGAGGACAAGTAATGCTTAAGGACCGGATTTGTAATTGAGCTCAGTTTCATTCAGTGTTTTAATTATGATGGGGGAAGAATCAGGTCATGGATTGTGTGGTGGCATGGCACAATGGATTTTGATCTTTCTGTAGGTATAATTACTTATATAATTAAAATCCAGAGCTGAAGAAATGAGTTCTTAAATAAGCATTAAGACCTTCAGTAACACCTCTGATAAGTCAGTTTTACCTCTGACCCGAGTAGCTCAAACTTGATACTAACGTCTGTGCTCTACGACCGACTTCAGATGAAGCTACTGTGGTTTGGGTGTGGTTTAATGCTTGGCTGACAGGCTGGCTTATCTCTCAGATGACTTACAGGAAGTGAATGTCCTTAAATAATTTCTTGGTTGTGTGTTTCATTCTTTGATCAGATGTTTAGGAATGGCACATGATGCAACATTTAGACCAGGCAAGCTGATGTCGTGGCCAAGTCGTGCTATTTGTGTGATGCTGGAACGTCTAGGGTGAAACCACAGAGTGCAGTTAAAGGTTTAAACTACTAGTTGTGATAAAGGTTATGGAGATTTTTTTTTCTAATACAATAATACCCACACCCCTTAACCACTGCTAGCAACATCACATAGAGATCTTAGGGCAAAATCAGCTACAGCACGCTATCACTAGATCTGGATTGGGTTGGACTAGCTATTTTTAAACCCATTACCAAGTTTATGCATAAAATCCCTGCTTACCTCTTAAAATCTACCAGCTAGTGCTGCCTTGGGATTTCCAAAATCAGGGTGCCCAATTAAAACAACTAAATTTATGAATATTCAACATCCGTCAGTTTTAGATGGAATTGTCTGTGCAATCGTCTTCTCTAAGCAGTGTTGTTTTCAGACTACACAAAGCGGCGGTTTTCTGTGGGAAAAAGGCTTAAGTGGGTTTTAGGGCTCTCTGATGTGCCCAACATGGAGAAATATGTTATAGCCTAGGCTAAGTTTAAACCTCTGAAAAGACTGAGTGCAGCTGACTGCTTGTTGGGAATGCTTAATGTTAGCTTCTTCTGGTGAAAGACATCTTGTCTTCCAACAATTATATAATCATTCTTCTGCATTTTCAGTTCTGTAAATCCAGCATGGTTCCAGAATTTTTGCTGTTTCACATAAACACAACTCGCTGTCATCTTCTGTTGCCCTCCTTTTTTTTTCCCAGTCACCCCAATTTGGTAGAAATGTGGTTGTGGGAAGAAGTGACATCCAAGGCCTGATGCTGGGTCATGTGACTGTGTCCTACCACACTGGCTTTGCCCTCCTGTCATAACAGCAGATTCAAAATTCTGACTAACATGGAATGACATCCATGACCTTCCTCCCCCATTTACGAGCCACTTATATTCCCCTCTTTACATCATCTTTACCCCATTTCTCAGCTGAGTTCCCTACTATTCACATCATGACGCTGTGTGCAGTGAACTCTACCACCCGTTCCTAGTGATACTTTGCCCTCATGTCAAAATGATGTGCCTGACAACGAACACCCTAAGTGTTTCAGTTTAGGGTGTTGACGTCTGTTAACGTCTCTTCTGCAGCTCTCCATTGGTCACTTTTCTTGTGCCTGTTAAACGTCCAGATTTATCATCAAACTTTCCTCCTGAGGCAGGTTTATGCAACAGCTCTTTTATAACCTCACCAACCGAAGTGCAGAAAAAGAACTCTGTGGGAGAGAGCAACTACAAACAGAAGACCTGAAGTTTTTATGTGTAGTATATGTGTAACACACTGTTGTTATTTATCTTCCTGTCAGTTTGGAGAGAAGATTTGTGAGGCTCTATTTCGGTCCAAAGTGTGGTAATAATGGTTTGACAGTGCCAAAATGTTTTTGCAAGCTTTCACATAAGCATCACATTACCAGCTCACCCACACAGTTAAAAACTTACTGTACAATTTCAAATTGCCTTCTGGATCCTAACCAGAGTGTGTTTGTTTACATTACGGAAATATTTTCCATATTTGGTCCTGGCAGGAAGCGTGTGGCAGAGTTGAGTGTTCACTGAGTTTACATTGTAAAAATTGCACAATAGCCCCGCCCAAGGATGCCAGCGTATCTGTCTGACACTCAAACACAACACTGCAGGAAGTAAGTGTGACAGCACAGCAGTCAGAAACAAATATTCATATCTCACAGCCAAATCAGTGTTAACACGTAGCGCTGTGTTATTACCACATGAGTCACACATCAGTCTCTTTCATTTTCACCAAAACCACTGTGATATTTTTGTGCTGACAAAGGACAGAGTGTACATGTTCAATCTTACCTGTTTGCAGACTGACTCGTTCTTCCTACATTCATGTGCATAATGCCCACACAGCTGTCATTACATGTTATCCTAAAGATGCCCTAGATATGACCCCCTGCACTGAATTGAATTCTGAGAATTTTGGATAGGCTAGGCTCAGAGGAAATTACTCATATCCTGTGTGGAGCTGTGGAAAAGGAAGTCTCCTATGACACCAGGAGTCTCCAGTCTACTGACCCACATCAGTGGACTTTGGATTCAGCTATTCTGTAGCCAGCAGTGTTGCATTGCAGTGTAAGGCCAAATGAAAAAGCAAAACAAAAACAAGTCAGTATCAGTAAGTGAATAAGACGTCACATTGTTTCATTGGTGCAATTATTCTAAACATGCCCCGGGGAGTTTTTCTTTCTGCAAACAACATCTGTTAGCATTCAGTGTTTCCCTACAAATCACATCATTTGGATAGTTGAAGCCTTATACAGTTGATATCCTTCATCATTACACATTTGCAAGGTGATCGTGTTTGTAACATTTTGCGTGTTTGTAACATTTTGAAAGTTGCACGGCTCCTATGAGCTATTAGTTTGTTTATTTTTTGTAGCGTTCCCTTATTTCTGTCCCCCGGCATCACATTGCTGTCACTGGAAAAGTGTGAAACTGGTGATAGAATTAGGATCCTCTTATACAAACGTAGCTGCTTGTGTTCACGCTAATACTGCTTAAGACAGAACAAAACATGAGCCTGCTTTTCATGGGCTATGTAAAAGTAGCTTTGGATGACACACAGTTGAAAATATTCTTTATTTATCTAACAGGCCTTGGTGCAGACCCTCAGTTGGTGTACTTCCTGCCTTTTTAACTCATCTGCCTTTAAGGCCTGACTCGCTTTAAACCAGAGCTTAAAGTGCACATAGCCAAATGCTATCCCTGATAAGATATACAGTCAACACGGCTCATACAGTATATGACTCAGTCTATTTTCTAATTGAAATGTAATTGCTAATAGTGTCTTTATCTTTCGTGCTTGTACACAAATTCCAGAAATTCTTAACATCTCAGAATCAGAGTTACATCCCGGAGTTTGTCGTGACAACAGGAATAATAGTGGAGCTATGCTATGCGGGCGTGGTTAATATCTAATTCGAGGACACTGTAGCCATTGGCTGTTTTCTTTCTTCCATATAAACAGATCACACTCTTAGTAGTGTGATCTCACTTAGCCAATATCTGCCTGTGAAAATTGTACCCAGGCTTCCTCAGTTCATTTAAAGAAGGTGTTAAAATGATATTTGCAGTCTGTTCAAATGCAAATCTTGCTGTGCTGCAGGCACAATAATATGACTGAAAAGCATGTAGACAGTTGGGAGCTGCTCATAAATCTGGAACTTGCTTTTTTTTCTTCTTCTTGCCTTTGGCGCCCATTGCTATGCTAGGGAGTAATTTGCTGATCAACCTGTACTTAAGCTCATTGTCTGGCTGCTGAAATGTTCCCAAAAGAAACTATGTTGTTCCCTGAGAGGCTCAAACTGAGCGGCTTCACGTGGAGCCAGAGCGTCAGACTTGAGTTTTAATAATTTGGCTACTAGAAGCAGCACATAGAAGAGTACCACTCCATATAAGCGGCACACTTACACAGCACAACTCGTGGTGCTGTATGCCATAATACGTGCCACATGTGTCATCTGATGTGAGACTGAATGGTGTCCAGTGTTGGTGATCAGTGCACTGACAGGAAGGAAGGGTGTTTCCATCTAAGACTTCCTGTCCTGTTGTGTGACTCAGTGTCGATCCTTGTGCTGCTCTTTTCCCTTCACTCTTCCAGGGCATGTCTAAACCTATCCTCTCTTACTTGTCACCGTTTTCTTCCTTTAAAATGTTCCACGATGGGTCCAGATTTAGTAAAAACATGTTGCCATCAACATGTTTTTAGATGGCATGGTAACGTTTGATTAAAGAGAAACTTTTGTATTTTGAAGTTTTACCATTTTTGACCATTTTAACCTTTGTGTTTAGCTAAGAGGTTATCTACGGGACGATTTCCTGGCTGGGCACGTGATAACAAGACTCTGTAAAAGGCACCGTGTGTTGCCAAGAAATAGTCCAGCACACAACCCCATCATAAACCACAAATCATTACTTTGTACAATTTTATTGGGCTAAACAAACAAGATATAATTTGTGAAGTGAGCCGTGGACATAGTGGTTTACTTTGAGGAGAAGCTTTTGTTTGCCCGTTTCCATTCTGCATGATAAGCTAAGAGTACCAGTTGCATTTGATGTTTTCACTTAACACTTTGTAAGAAAGCAAATAACCAGATTTCCTGATCTCAAACTGTTTATTGAATTTGCCACCAGATTAGGTTAGCAGGACTTTTCTAAAATGGCAATAAATTCATAAGAAAATAATGCTGTCCTAACTCTTGTATAAAAGAATTAATTTAACATATCAGTCCCTTATTGGGACTCAGGTGTTTCCAAGTATTTAAGGCCACTTGAAAATACCCTAGTCCCACCAAAGAGCTGAACTTAGAAATAGAGAGAGTTTGATAAAGAGTCCATTGTGATGATTACTTAGAGGTATCTAAGTACAAGCACAAACTCCTAGCATTATTTAGTCAGCATTATTAATAACCACTCTATATTTCCAAGATAACAGACTGGGTCCATCTTTAGGATTGAGAACATAATGACTTGTTGAACAAAATGAGCATGGGAACCGGCATGTTCAACGAGCAGTTTAAAGTGTTTCCACAGTGACTTAAGTCTAAAACGCCTCTGGGCACTGATATATATACAGCAAGCAATCGAGGTACTTGTGTGCTTAATAGTCCGTATACTACGCCCTGACATTTCTTGCATCCTTTTCGTTACACCTCTGAGTTGTCGTGCTGATAACTGGGATGTTTAGTTAAAATCCTCCAAGATGGCAAATAGGCCTAAATGTTATAGTTTTTCCCAGAGTGTAAGATAAATGACAGAGGGAGGGGAAAAGAGGAGAAAACACAGGGGTGTTAAAGATAGGAGGAGCCCAAGCAGCACGTCTGTCATTCCATTGTGGCAGTTTGTTAAATAGCAGAAGGAGAATTTTATCTGTTGATGCCATTAGTGTCACTGTGCAGTAAGATCATATGACATACGGTCATTACTGCTCTTTATTTATTTATCCCCACACACAAGCTCATACATAAATTCCATCGTGTCGCTCGTCACGCCGATCAATCAAACGCACTAAAACCTTGAAGCAAAAACAAATAGATGCGCAAACACAGAACTGTAACTTGCGCTTTCCCTAGAATACGCCCTTCATTCACATTTCTGAACGCTCTTAACATGCTGCCAGTCCCCCCAACCCCCAACCCCACCACCCTTCCCCAAACACCACCCAGTTACCCCTGTATCTTCTTCCTGTGGGCTTGCCTTCACGTGGCATTTCAGGGTCTGTAAGCCTCAAACCATATGGGCTCCGAGGGGCTTAGTGGACCTCCAGCCAGTCCCCCCCTGGGAGGACCTACTGTCTGAAGTGAGTTCACGGAGGGCGTCTTGTCCTCTCTTCAGCTATTTCAAACTCTCTGTCCTGACAAAAAATAATAACTCTTGGTTAGCTACTATTGTTTTAGTTTCTCACTTTCTCTGATTCAGTCCGTCTGTTCTGCCTGTTGGATTTTACGTAAGCCCAAACATTTTGCATATTTGCAAATATAATTCACTGCTTGTCACAGGGCAATGTTAGTTTGTTGTTTAATTATTATTTGGTTTGTGATTTGTGGATCTCAGCAATCCAGGCCGGGCAGATGGCTCTATCGCGTTCACCGATGACTCTCTGTCTCTCTCTTCCTCTTCTTCCTCTCTATCACGTTGTGTGCGTGCATGCATGTGTGTGTGTGTATCTCCGCAAATGTCTGCATTCGTGTGTGAGCCTGCACGTCTTTGTATCTAAGTGTGAGTGTTTGTGTGTTGTTTTAGGAATATCTACTCTGTGGACCATATGGTACAACACTGCCTGCTGGGCAAAGATAAATCCCGCATGCAAAGGCAGCAGAGACACCAGTGCACACACGTTCACACAATTAGCCTATTCTCTGTATCATGTACTTGTATTGTATATTGTAATTAGTCTGCACCTTCACGTCTGTTGTTGTATAACAGCGATACCCAACAGGCCTGTCTTGTGATCATCTGTCAGTCTGTCTGCTCGTCTCGCTCTTCCCTCCTCCTTTTCTCAGGCTGATTTGCTTTCTACCTGCCTGCCTATACTTGTCTACATCCCTTGATTTCCATCTTTCTCCAAAGCAACTTGCCCACAGCCTTGTGAGTCATCAGCCCTTTCCTGAGTTGTAACATATAAGTCCGGTAATATACATTCTTCCCACACATCCAGTGGCTCACATTTAATTTGCTGCTTCAGAAAGTTTTGCCTCTTTCTCTCCATCTCCCTCTGTTTGTTTCTCTCCCTCCATCTGCCTGACTCTGTGTATTTATATCATATTAAATATCAACTCTTCCACTTTTTCTTAGACCTTGCCAAAAGCAACTAACATTGCCCTCACCAAGTAAGTTACTAATGTCTCTTGATAAGAAACAAAACATGAACAATCTGCCGCAATTAAGTGTAGCCAAAAGGAGATGAAAGGTAACTTTCATATCACATCATGACATTAGATTGTGCGGCTCCTCTTTCTTTGTTGTATTCTCAATAGACCAACTGCAGGAATGATGTCATGTTGTCTCTTCTCAGCTGTTCCCTATCACTACAAAAGTATTTGTATTTATGTATGTATTTAATGACAATCGGCATGAAATCTATCCATGTTTTCAAGTTTAGGAGCTAATATTGATATGATCCTGTTGTGCATATTGCTGTCTGTGTGGCTGTCTGCCTGCGTGTGCAAGGTCACTAAAATCAAAATACTCCAAAGCTCCCACGCTTCTCCGCTAGTCAGGCTTTCTCTCACAGATTAGGCAGATCACATAAAACCATTTACCTCAGTGTCTCTGTACACCAGGGTAAACAATGAAACATGTTGTTTCCTTTAGAAATGTGGGGGGAGACAGACTGTAAACCCCCTGTGGCACAAATCCTCCACCCCCACTGCATCTTGTGCCACAATGTCTGCTAACTGTCTAACGTGGCAGCATGGATGAGGGCACAGCTGGGAGAGAAACTGAAAGAGACATACAAAGAGTGAAGCAGTGCACGAGACAAGGCATTTGAAAGCTGGTTAACTGGGATTGTTTTTGATGGTTTTCAGCCAGTCAAAGAGATACAGGCGGGGATGAAGTAAAATGCATGCACTGAGGAGGGAGGTGAAGAATAGAGACGTGCACAAGAACAAAAGCAATGGCATTTAATATGAAACAGAATTTCAGAGGTAGCCCACTAGCTTAGTCACCATGACAACAACACACTTAAACCACCATTTAATTGGTGCTGTCTGCACTTGTCTGTTGTATCTCAATCCACTCCTTCTATGTACAGTATATAATTGCACAGTGATTTGTGGGTATCACAAACAAGCACAAACCCACTTATCTATGGTATATATCATTTTCATGGTTTGTAATGTAATACAGTAGTACGCATCAACTTTCATCACAGTCAGATCATATTACGGTTGAGTATTTGGATCAATAAAATGAGGATGGACGATTAAGTCCAGTGGTTAGGATCACTGTGCCTGTGATACATACTGAATTTAATATTTATTTTGCCCGATGTATTTATTGACTGCAGTTGGAATGATGTTTTTCAGAGATGTTTGAGACACTGTAGATGAGTCTGTAGCCATAGTTCAGGTGCAGGCTTCTTTTCAGACAGAACAATTTATTGTAAGAGTTCGTCCATGAACTCTGAACAGGGTTGGTTGAATCAGGTCAGAACACTGTTTGATGTTTACACAGACAGCACACAAGAGAAGATGGTATGCTTCAGGTGTGAAAACAGTCAGCTTCTCTACTGAAAATACTCCTGCCTGGACAAAACTTGCAGGGCATATGACGAATGCTGTGAATACACCAGACAATTACTTGAGCAGTTCTCACGTTATCACAAGCCGGCAACATTCTGTAGTAGAAAATTGTCTGGGTATCCATCCACACAACCATCCATATAATCATGCATACATACATTTTTTTCCACTTATCCAATTCAGGGTGATAGGTCATCAGTCTATAGCAGGGCCAACATAGAGAAACAGATAATCATTTATATTTACATTCACATACAAGCCAATTTAGAACTGCCGAATAACCTAACATGCATGTCTTTGGACTGTGGGAGGACGTCAGAGAGAACCCATGCAGGCACAGGGAAAACTGGCATTCAGATTAAAACCCAGGACCTTCCGGCTGTGAAGCAGTGCTAGCCACTGCATCACCTTTCTGCTGCTATCAGAGGAAAAATCATTTAATGTTTAACTAACTAACAACTATCATTTGCATTTTCACCTAAGCCTTATAATGTCTAGAGGTTTTAGCAGCTTAAGGCTCAATCTTGCTTGCAGTAGACGATGTGATGAATACATTTGCCACACACTCAGAATCTGTGTCTGACAAGATACTTTAGGTTTTAACATTTCACTTTAATTATGCCTGTCCTCCATCCTCTTTAATATCATCAGGTTTGTTAAACACACTCCAGAAAATGTAGGAAAAATGAGAACGAGAGGGACAACTAAGAGCACGATGATATGATGGTAATGTGCATGGCTAAAGACAATTTACTGTGTCTCAAGGTGCAGAGCCTTAAATGTGTTTTTCAGGCTCCACTGTGAGTTATTTGTCTATTTTCAGAGAACTGTAGGCGGTACGGAGTAAATGTTCAAGCCAGGGCATGATGGAGCTATTCTCTTAAGATTGTAACAGCTGCAGTGACAGAGAGGTACAGGCATGGTTAGAGGACAATAAGAAGACAAAAATCATATGTTTACATAGGATGAAAGGAGCCCAAATGCTCACTGTGCTATACATCTATGGAGTAGATTCATAAAAAAAAAACCAGTAATAGAAAGAAAAGCCGGCATAGGATTTAACACAGCGTAACCACAACTAACCCTGTCTTTAACTGTGAATGGAAAATGCATTGTTTGTTAACTTATGTAGCATTAGATGTTTCCTTAGCAAACATTTCTACCCATCCTGTAGATCCTGATCAGGGCAGTGACATAAATTGGATTTTCAAAAGGTCAGAAGAAAAAAAAGAAATTATTTAAGAAAAAATATTCTTTTAAAAAATGTTTATTTTTAACCAAAAATATAACTTTGGGTTTTTGCTACCTCAGAGAATAGGGGAAAGAATCAGTGGAAAGCACAACCGATAACAAAAATTAGGAGAAGGTAGAGAAGCTTTATCAAAAAACATACAGTAGGTGTTTTGATGTAAAAACACCCAGACTCAGCTGTGCATTCCTGTGAAGTGAATTCATTCCCCATGCCTCTTGGGGAACACACACCAACACACTAACGGACACACACACTCTTTCTTTCTCTCTCTCCCTCACATACTGTAGAGTTTTGTGGCTGTGTCTGAGCCTGCAGTTGATAAGATAGGGTTGGGTTACACAGCTTGCAGGCAGATACCATTGTAGCCGTTGACAGGAAGCTAAAACAGGGTGGAAATGTGTGCCTTCAAATTTGTGTCTATGCGTATGTGCAGCTTGCTTGAACATTTGCCCTCTCCCCTCCTGGCCAAATGGTTTCCCATATTCACTGTTTTCCCTTGATGAATGCTTCTACTCACTCCTGGACTGAGTAGGCTCTTGTGCGCTGTGTGAATGAGTATGCCTGCCCCAAAAAAGTCTAAAAAATGAAAAAGAGAAGCCATACTGTAGGTCACTCTGCATTCTGCCGTTTGGCCACCAGACGGGACAGTAGGGCGACTGTCCTAGCTGGCACCATTGTATTCTGGTGAATGGAGGCCCTGTCAGAGACCCACAAACACACTGACCTCGCTTGTTTTTTTTAATGCAGCCTCTTGTTCAACTTCTGAGTTAATGTGATCACATGCTTCATTCATATCATTCTAATGTGATTACAATGTTAATATGATAAGGGAGTAAAACACATTTTTCATGTGACGGATTTACATGACCAACATTTTGATTGTAAAGTCATGAATTTGAATGTGTGTTGGGAACAAACATTAGTTATTTACTAATAACTAACTAATGTGGACTAAACCTTTGTAATAAATGGAGTGAATAGTTTATCAGATGCACTATCGCTAGGACTTTCTTCAAAAAGCAACCACTTTACATTACAGCTCATAGTTATAATTTGACCATGACCATGGCTGTGTGACAGTAAAATGTCCACTGTTGTTGTCACCTGTAGACATGAGGCAGAAAACAGCAGCTTGAGAAACACAAGTTTCTTATATGTGTTTAATGGTGTACAAGGACCTGTTTTACGTCTAACTGTGATCTTTTCCAAACCTTAACAAGGTAGTCACCCGAAGTGATTTTCCAACAGTCTTGAAGGAGTTCCCAGAGATGCTGAGCACTTGTTGGCCCTTTTGCCTCCACTCTGCAGTCCATCTCATCCCAAAACATCTTGATTGGGTTTAGGTCAGGTGACTGTGGAGTCACTAGCAAAGCACCCCCACACCATTATACCTCCTCCTCAATGTTTCACAGTGGGAACCATGCAACCCTGTGTGGCATTTATCCAGGCTCTAATCTGAAGTGCTGTCAATTTGCGATTTCTGAGGCTGGTGACTTGGATGAATTTATCCTCAGCAGCAGAGGCGACTCTTGGTCTTCCTTTCCTGGGGCAGTCCTCACATGAGCCAGTTTATATTCATTTATATTCATAGTGCTTGATGGTTTTTGCGACTGCACTTGGGGTCACACTCAAAGTTTTAGTAATTTTGTGGACTGACTGACCTTTAGTTCTTAGAGTAATGATGGACTGTTGTTTCTCTTTCCTTGCCTGATTCAGTCTTGCAATAATATGGATACAAGCATCAAATGGTGGACTCCAAGGGCTTTTTTTTAAATGCAAAATTTTATCTATAGCAAGCTATTTATAACATATATTACCGTATATATTTTTTTAGACAGTTTAAGTTGATTTGGACACACCTTTAGTATTTTACACAGTAGATCTATGCATATGTACTGTTAACACAGAAAGTTTTTTTTCCATACCTTGTTCAGTAAAAGTACACACCACCTATTAACTACTAAATTCTTTCATTTTTGCTCCAAACAAAGGCAAAGAATGCAATGAATAAAAAGAAAACAAAAAACTATGAAATTCTAAAACTTCTAAGACTCACCTGATACTGCTGAGGCTTGAGGCTTCAGATATTTGACAGGAAACCTGTATTCTCTCCTGGTGGTGTGAAATTTGAAAGTGTAAGTTCACTGATGCTCATATGTAAAACAGGTGAAGTGACGCCAGAAAGCTTTCTTGCATTCAAAGAGCACCATTTAAGGTAAACTGCTCTTTCATTAATGACGTGACAAAGGCTGGTCATATTACATGCAATTAGTCTCTAACACGAGTATCTTCCATTATACTTACCACCATGCAGGGCAGAGCATTATTAGACTCCACGTGGCCTGTTTGAAATGCTTGAAGTCTTAAAGGCCAAGCATGAGTAATTTACTATCCGCTAGAAAATATTAAAGATCATCACAATTATTATCATCTTTGTCCAAGTAATTTTATAAACCCCATCTTGTTTTATGATAGATAGATAGATAGATAGATAGATAGATAGATAGATAGATAGATAGATAGGCATTGACAATGTCAAGCAGAAGTGTTTTTTAATTTTTATTTTGTGCCTTTCTTTCACTTTTATAAGAGATAAAATGAAAAGCTTAAGGGTCCAGAGAACTGTAATCTATTTTTCCTGCTCCTACACACTGTGAGTCATCTATTCACACTCATCTAACCCCTCCTTTATCTACGATAGCACATTGGAAGAGAGCCTCTAGTTCCAGACGAGCTGTTTGACTGTGAGCCCCACAGACTAATGGAACCCTTCATCGTGACACCTTTTCCCTTCTCAAACAGAATTAGAAACCTTTATGTAAAACAGGCCACAGGGTCCATTTTGCCTACTGATGCCTCTGGAATGCAGGTAGTGTTTGGACTGAACACATTCAGCACTTGCTCTAATAGCTACCTTGGACAAGTTATAGCGTCTTATTTCACCATAAAACCCGGGACCCATGTTATTATACTGTATATTTTTCCCTCATGTTTTACATACAGAAGGGTGTGAAGAAATAACACAAAGACTAGAACTGTGAGAATTTGGCTCCTGAGTCAACATAGAACTTATTATCTCAGCAGAGAATGTGTATGGTCTGAGCTTTTGCAATAAACCCATTTGACCTTGTAAACTCCAGATCCTCCCAGAGCTTTAATCTTTATTAATAGATATATATATTTAATGTGCATTCATTGACAGTGAATTTTCAGGTCAGCCTGTTTTATGTAAATAGAGACAATGGAAAGCTATGTTGAAGGAAAGGGGTTAATTTTATGTTCTTGTTCCACAGTTTTTCATATTTATCATTTAATATTCTGTTCGCTACACACCAGTTTATTTCGAAATGCTTGTAATCTCAGTGTAGTTTCCTTAAGTAGTAAAGAAACAACAGTTTATCATTACTTCAAGAACTGAAGGTCAGTCAGTTCAGAAAAATTGCTAAAACTTTCAATGTGTCCCCAAGTGCAGTCGCAAAAACCATCAAGCGCTGCTGAGGATAAATACATCAGAGTCACCAGCTTCAGAAATCACAAGTTAACAGCACCTCAGATTAGAGCCCAGATAAATGCTGCACAGAGTTCCAGTAGCAGACACATCTCTACATTAATTGTTCAGAGGAGACTGCGCGAATCAGGCCTTTATGGTCAGTGCTCAGCATCACTGGGAACTCCTGCAAGACTGTTAGAAAACCATTTCAGGTGACGACCTGATGAAGCTCATCGAGAGAATGCCAGGAGTTTGCAAAGCAGTAATGAAAGTAAAGGGTGACGAATTTAAAATACAAAACATGTTTTGAGTTATTTCACACTATATTTGTTTACTACTTAATTCCATATGTGTTCAGTCATAATTTTGATGTGTCCAAACTTTCAACTGTTAGTGTAAACCAATATGCAACGTTTCCAAAAATCTAAAGTATGGCTCACTATTATACTATTAAATATTATTATTTAGGACTACCACTTTAAGACATGAGCTCACTGCTTTTAATGATGAGCTCATCCTGCAGGGTCTTTGTTCACTCAGTCCAGCATTGCTTCTGCTAGAAAAAAACCCCAAAAAACCAAAACAAAAATCCATCCACCTTCTCCTTACTGAGCTGACTTGTAATTCCAACCATTCACCCTCACAGATTCCCCAGTTGCTTTGGCCACACTGCAGCAAAAGATGTAAATATGCCAGTGATGTCAGTCCATATGCCCTGATGATATCATTGTTTTTATTTATTGTAAATGTCTTCAGCACCCTGCAGATTTTAATTATCTGACTGTGACTTCATGCTACCGTCTCAATCTCGGCATGTGCACTGTGTCAATACATCCCGTCGGGCATTTTCAGAAAAGCACATTTAAAGAGGGGCAGAGAAAATTTCCACTGTGCCGCTTTCATAGTGTGTCACAAGTGCTGGAAAAAGAATCGACTGGGCTGTGAGTGTCATGTCTTTCCTCCAGCTGCTGTTGTTTGCGTGTGTGCTTTTTTTTTTTTGTCACAAGGTAGGTTTATGTAACAAAAACCCATTCGCGTTTGCAACTTTGACCAAGGGAAACATAGACCCTCACAAGAAAAAAGAAAAAGCAACAATCTGACAACTATGACAGCGTACGAGGAAGAAAAGGTCTTGGGATGGAAAACCAGCTGAAAAACATGGAATTTAGCCTGAGAGGAAGATGGTGTGAGCAGATGATAGAGAATGAGATGCTGCCAAATTTGTCAGCAGCAGACGTGGCACGTTGCGCAGAACTGTCATTCAGCTGTATTCTGGCATGCTCAGAAACAGTAGATCTATGGCAAGCTGAGGGGTGTGGGAGGGAAGACTGACAAGAAATGGGGGGGGGGGGCTCTATTTAGAGATCCTCTCTGTGTTATGACTGAGTGACAGGACAGTGAGGTGTGTGAGATGGCTGTATATTCAAGTGATTTTTAAGGACAGTTTTACTGAGCCTGCTGCGCGCTCATGTCAAGCAGAAGAGAAATCTCAAAGTGGATTTTTTTTTTGTTTGTTTTTTGGCTCTCAGTGAAAATTTGTGTGCGCAGCATTTGGAATGAAAAAGAGCAATTTTGTCTGTCCTTGAAAATACAGTCAGATACATTTACGACTTCCTCAACTGCTGAGAGTTCAGATTGGCCTATAGTGGCAAACATCAATAATAATCCGCATCAGCAGTCTTTGACTCACAACCATGTCACCAAGAAAAAACAGAGTGAGGAGAAAAAAAAAGAAATATGGAAGAGGTAACAACATGGTGTGGAGATGTCGGAGGAAAATGGTCTGGAAGAGGACTGGAAATAGCCTTTGGTGCAGTATGACTAACACTTTAATTGCAGAGGGACAGAGATGTGGTCCTCTGTTTTATGTGCATGTGAGTGTGTGTGGTTTGCCTGTCTGCAGTGTGTAGCCATTTCCTTATTCATACTCCAATACAAAGATACTGCTTATCATGCAGGTTGGAGAAAATTAGTTTCATGACTGTGTGTTCCCTGATTTACCTGCTTGGGTTATAAACTTGAGTGTGTGGTGTCTTCACCCTATAAGAAAATTAAACAAAGTATGTTGGGGGGGGGGGGGGGGGGGGGTTGTCATTGTTTGTCGACCTCCTGCTAAACACACCTGCTCACACACACCATAACTCTACAATACATAGACATCCCCACTTCTTCTTTCTTTTTAGCGGTTAGCGCTCTCCTCTTTGCTTTGCTTCTCCTCGTGAGGCTCTATACTAATGAACAGACAAACCGAAGCTTATGATAAAACATAAGTCTGTCGCTTGCATTATATTTGCATGCACATTTCTGCGTAGATATAAAAAAAAGGTGCCAAAACTGAGACTTATGTCTTGGCTGTAGGAGATCCCAGAGGTAATCAATTGCCTCTAATAATTCTCAGTTGTTGCGGCAATTTACCTAAAACACAAAGATGAATCAGTATCTGCAGAAACAAAACAAAGAAAACTGCACTGTAGAATTATCACAGGAATATCAGGATTCGCAGTTTTCTCACAGATTCAATAAAGGGATTTCATTTTTCAGTGTGGTGAAGCTCTGTATCAGGGTCCCTCCAGCAGTGTAAGGAAAAATGAATCAGTTTCCCACTCATGTGCAGACATTTGCAATTCTTTCCCAGAGCCACCAGTCCAGAGTTATCACGAGGAAGTGATGATATCACTGCTTCCTGCTGGATTTGTCAGTACCTCTTGTTACGTGTGTTAGACTAGACTGTATATAAAAGGTGGATGACATGTGGATGAGAGAGTGGAGTGGTCACCAAAACTGGAGGACAGACTTCTTGGAAGGAACATACAATTTTTTGCTTGCAAACTGCTATATATTATTTCCCAGATAATTACATATAAAAACAACTTCAGGAGGAATAAGCAGTAGACGTGAGCATGCAAATATAGTGATTTTATTTAACCAAGGAAGACTCAGCAGTGCAACCAACATTGCTAGTTTTGCACACATGCTTGGTGAGTAAGACCATCCATAGCCCCATAAATACACCTGGCAGTTAGGCTAATTTGAAACAATACCTGAGTAAACCCTCATTTCTCATACCACCTCATCCTCCTGTAAACTTTGTCCAGACCAGCCCCAGACTGTGTGTTTCTGTCATCTGCATGTCTGAAGAAGGTGTGGGTTATTGCATCTATGGGAGGACAGGCTTCAGTTTTATTGCAATATAATAGGTTTATCTAGATCTAGTCTATTTATTTTTCATGCAAACACTTCTTATAAATTTTTATGGCCATTCATAAACGGAACTGCTATCAGAGTTCTGATTTGCCTACGACATATGTCAGCACGCCAACTACAAAATAAGTTAGTAAATGCTGTAAACATTATGCCTGCTAAGCATCATCATATTCCTATCACTGTGAATATATTAATATGGAACAATAGCATGAATGTAAAATCTTATAAAATTCTGTCTGTGAAAATGATTGCACGTGTACAGTATATACCAGAGACATCTTTTGAAACAAAAGAGCAAACCTTTTTGCAAATATTTGACTATACAATGTTTATGTATTTAAAAAGTTTCATCACACAGTGCTGTTCCAAAGAGCAGGAGATGATGACTGGGTCCTTGGAGTCTAGACGGTGGTGCAGAGTAAGCAGATGGCTGACAGAGACTCTGGATGAGATGACCGGGACAAGCCAAATGAAGTGGAGAGATGTTAGATGCCTGAAAGGCAGAGTGACGGCTCGCGATGAATAGAAAGAATAGGCAATAGATACAGACTGACCTGTAGAGCAGGGACATTGGATCACTGGACAAAAGTAGTGATGATTACATTTTAAATGAGGTGAATTGGATAGTGTGGAGCATGGAAGTGATTATGAAAAGCAGCATCTCTAGGCCATATCATCGAGAGCAAAGAGTCTACATGTACGACAGGAGAACTTCATTTCTGATCTTAAAAACATTTAGTCCTTTCACTCTTTGTTTAAAATCGAATAAGCACAAAAAAAAGCACCATCTTCTATAAAAGATGTCTATTCACGACCAATTCCGTTCCAAACACTGCTCTGAATACACTAATCAATCAATCAATAAATAAATACAAAAAACAAAACACTATTATGTGTTATTGTTTTCAGTGAATGGAGAATCTGAATGGACTGAATGGGCAATAAATGGTCTAAATACCATTTAAAAATGTTTACGCATAACAGTGAATAAAGTGATGCTTAAAACAAGCAGATTATATATTTGCTGGCCGCTTTGTTAAGTACACCTTGCTAGTACGCTGGCTACACTATGCTCATGAGGTAATGGACAATCAGCAATAATAATCAAGAAGGCTTTGATGTTCAAATGTTGCTTAATTGATACGAAGGTGCCCAAAGGGGCCCAGAAAAATATCCCCAACATCATCCCACTACCACCAGCAGCAGCATGCACTGTTGCAGGATGGATCCATGTTTTCATGCTGCTTATATCAAAATGTGACCCAATCATCTCAATATAATCAAAATCAAGACTCGAGATTTTTTTCCAGTCTTCTGTTGACTAATTTTGGTGAGCCCATTATAAAAATTGTAGCCTAAGAGGTGGTGGTGTTGGAAAATCCCAGTAGATCCACAGTTTCTGAAATATTCAGAACAGCCCATCTGGCACCAATAACCTTAAAATTCACTTAAATCACATTTGTTTTCATTCTGACACAGCTGAGTATAGATTTTGTATGATTTTTTTTATTTGTGGGTTGTTGTTTTTTTGCTGTTGACATTTGACAGTTTAGCAGTAAAGAGACGGGAAAGAGGGGGAGAGAGCAGAGGAAGACGCATGGCAAAGGGAAGCAGGTCAGATTTGAATTGGAGCCGCTACATTTTAGCCTGTATGATTATTTTAAAACAAAGTTTTAAGTCATATGATTCATTTCTGAAGTATCTCTAGAAAGCAGTTATGTTCAAAACCCTGAGTTTATTATTCTATTTACAGAATCAATGGGGTTAACTGTAAGCTTATCATCTCTTTAAAGAATGAAATCAATACAACTATAAAGAAACACAACAGCATTTCCCGATTTTTCTTTCAATGGGTTTTAGATCAGCTGAATCATATAAGCGTGTAGCTTTAGATAGCATTAGATAACACTAGACATACTAGAGAAATAATTGGAAAGGTTGGCGATCTGAGCAGGTTTGAGTCCAAATCGTCCCTTTGATATGTGACTCTTAAAATCTTCCTCACTTCGCAATCTGTGGTGGCACAATAAGCGCCAGTGGGACTTATAGAACTTAAGACTGAAAGGCAAACAAAATGTCTTTGGCATTTCAGAGCTTTAAAACAAATACCGTTGATTACAAACACAGAAATGACAGAAATGAGAACAGTTGATGTGCACTTAGATCTACTAAAATACCAGAGAAGCTGCAGAGCAGACAGCTGAGCATAACAAATGCATGTTTGTTTCAAAAATACAGCAATCATATAAGACCAGATGGCCTGAAGGATGCAAGATGTTCAAAATTGTTTTATAATTGATGAATATTTATATGCTAGTTTATTGTCAGTATGATGTGACAGGAATATATTCTAACAGACTCTAAGACTAGAGAAATAGCTCAACCAAGACAGGATAAGGACACCTTTTGAATAAACTGGAAATTCAGTCCATCTAAATGTAATTTTCTCTCACTACTATCTCACTAGCTCTTGTTTCTCTCAGTCAATTTAAATGCCTTCAACTGATTATAGCTGACATTATTTCAGATGGCGGGGCAGTTCTATACTCCCGAGCCACCCCGCTGATCTACCAGGAAGGCTGATCCAAGTGAAAAGCTATCATACACTAGCTCTGTGAGAATCACACACCTTTGGGTCTGACACATCTCCTCTTAGGACACTAGTTTGAACATTTTGCAGCTGTCATCTCCAGCTTTGATCTAATTTCGCGTTCTCCCTCCATGCCCAGTAGTGCATGTCTCAATGCAACTTGCCAAACAAGATGACATCATCATCCTGGGGCAAACAGCCAATGGAAACCCACAGGGGAGAGTCAATCACGGGTCATCGCAGTAATCTAGGCCAATCAGCACAAGCCAAAAGGCCTGTAACCATGGTGATTAGCTTGGGTTCAAATATGTGTATATGTGGCAGATACCCCCTGTGTTGGTTCCATATGTACCAATGTACATAGTAAGCATTTGGCATCGTAGACTGTGGATGAGGATGTGTATTAAAAGGAGACAGAGTTATGAGCCAAAGTGGACTCAATCATGGGACAAATAGTGAACTGCTGTCCTAGTTTTGTAGCATATGGCTTATACATGTGATCAAAGCATCTATCAATATATCTAAATATCTATTTTTCTTTTTTCTCCAGCTCCTGCTGGTTACACACTTTGTCAGCCTTTGTAATTTATCACTGTGGCAATTACAGTCGTTACCTCTTCTCTGTATTGTTCTGCGAGGAGGATGGCTGAGGAGACGTGTGGGTGGCCGTGAAGGGTGAGGGGGGGGGGGAAGCAAGGACAGCCAGCAAACAGCACTGCTCAGTAGGAAAACTACAATAGGCTGTGAGTCAGAGGAAAAACAGGAGCGAGGAACAGAGAGGTATGCTCAGGAAAGGTCAGCTTGTGGAGGGCTTTTTTAAAATGCCAGAAGACTGAAAAGCGGATAAACGCTGTGCACAGTTCGTCTCTGTGACTTACATCTTTAATGTTCATATTTGGCTCGGAGGAATTCAAGCATGCACAATAGGATAAACAGAAAATAGAGGCAGGAAGTGCTACTACCGAGGCAAAACATAAAATCTATCAAATGCCACAACAGTATGACTTCTTTTCCTAGAAAACTTCCAAATGTATCAAAATCCATTTCCTTAACTGGTTATTCAATTTGTGGTCAAGCAAGGTAAAGTTGGAGCATATCCTGATGTAACTGAGCAAAAGCCAGGGTGCATCCTGGTCAGATCGCCTGTCTATCACAGGGCTGACACAGACAGCCAGACGACCATTCACACTCATATTCACACCTATGTTCAATTAAGAATCTCGTGTTAACCTTAGTGCTGTTAGCGGTGGGTTGGAATCTACTGGCCTGTGTGGAGTTTGTAAGGACTCTAAGCTTCCTCACAAAGACATGGACGTGTTTTACACATAATTGGAAATTAAATATAAGGTGTTACTCTTCACAGTTTACTTTAATTACTCGTCTGTCCTACTTCCTCATGTTTTGATTATCATTAACAACACAGTGATCACAATGGGAAATTATCTGACCCTTACATTCCTCACCCAGGAAACTCTGTTTTAAATCCTTATTATGTGCTTCACACCCACGGTAAATTAATCATCATTCAAATAGTTTAACAGTTGGTTGTTTGAGAGATACCACACTTCTACTTCATTCCTGTCACACTACAGGT
The DNA here is from genome assembly GCF_000239375.1 of Pundamilia nyererei. Classification (NCBI taxonomy): domain Eukaryota; kingdom Metazoa; phylum Chordata; class Actinopteri; order Cichliformes; family Cichlidae; genus Pundamilia; species Pundamilia nyererei. Next base: position 1,724,745 of record NW_005187518.1, read on the forward strand.
TAATGAGATTTCATCTGTGGTGCTCACAGACTTGGAAAAAGATCTATGAAATTAAACAACAGTGTGTCTTTAAAAACATGTCCCTATCTGCATAATGCACATATCTTGTTTTGAACAATTGGAACTTGTTGTTAAGACAAAAGAAGCTCTTATCAGAAACCACTGACAGAGACGTCCGTGATTGTCCAGAGAAACCTGTTTCAAAGCATCGCCTGCAGTTGTAATTCAGTTCTTCAAAGCAGAAACCTAAAGAGAATAGCAAAAAATGCATTTTGGGTTTGTTTTTCCTGAAATTATTAAAAGTCTTGACATGAGAAACCTCCTCCCGCTTAAATTGAGACACTATTGGGTCTTGTATTGAAGAAAAAGCCCTAAGGTCGCGTTTGCTGAAAATAAGAGAGCTGATTTCCCCATGTAGCTTTAAAATGTGATTTCAAAACTTAACACTTGACACAGCAAAGTGCTGCAGAGATCTCTCCCTGGCAGAGTCTGACACAGTTTTATGCAAATGCACATTGCACTGGTTAACAGTTAAACCCTGCAGGTTAAGCGGCTTAAATACGAAAAGAATGAAGGCTAAGGCAATAATCCTTGGCACTTGGCATAACAAGATACTCTTTTATTTCTGTAATTTACACTAAATTCAGTCTATAAGCCTATTAAAGCATTTATGTGTGAGTTTTTCTTTTAATCTTGGTTTTTTTTTAAATTTACATTTATGGATTGATATTCTTTGCCGTAATTGAGGATCTAGATGACAAATCTGTTGCTGACAAGTATGCATATACTAGAAATACTATTCTGTGCTAGCATTTTGCTGATTTATAGAAGAAACCAACACTGAGGCAATGATAAACAGCACAGTGCAGCAACAATGGAGCTAGTTTAGCAAGCTGCTGCAGGTATTACTCATTTCTGGAGAAGACTTCATAAATGCATACGGAGCATGACCAAAAAGACATTTGTGAGCCATATTAAGGGAATAGGGACAGAGAACTCATAGGTTAGTGGCACTTGTACTTTTAGACCTCCACGTTTCTCAAACATATATATTTGAGCCATGATTTAGATTTCGGAAACACTCCTACAAAACCCTGTGTGTGAACACATCTCACCTTGATGCTTAAATCAACACAACCTGTCTGTTTCAAGATGACATTTAAATTCTTCCCTGATTTAAATTCATCAGAAGTGTCTTCAGGTCTTAAGTATTTATTGGTGGGGTGCAAAGACCAGAAAGAAACCCTCCTTTTCTTCCTTTCCTCAGTAATCCCAGCTGCTTTTCTAGAAACAGTTGCCTTCTAGTAGCATGACTTTAACGCTCTCTGTCAGAGTTGTCATTTTCACTCGCACCACTTTAACCTTAGTTCTGCTTGTTGTACCTCTGCTGCTCCAAATCGTTTTGAAGCATGCTCTGCTCAGACAAGCACAAGCCCGCACTGAAAGACTGAGATAATGCTCTTGCCTTATCAATCACTACATTTAGAAAGAAAAACTTGGCATCTAAGATCAGCCAGACATAGCTTATCCCTAAAATGTTTCTGTTTTTTACACCTCCCTAAAGAATTTATCACTAACTCCTTAAACTCTACTGATTTTTACTTGTTCTCCGTTTATAAAAAGATTATTTGGGATTTGTTTTTTACATCCTCTGACACAGGGGGGTTGTATTTGGATCCTCCAGTTGGAGGAGAGTGTCTCTAATGGTGAAGTCACTATTTTTATTTTTAACCAGACAGTCTGAGGAAATATACAGCTCTTTAAACAATACAACAGGATAGCCTGCCGCACTTCCTCAATATAACATGATGAGGAAGACCCACATGGGACCTCTATGACAAATACAGTCATGCAAACATAAAATACACTCATGATGATGCAGATTTTACTTTGAATTTACTTAATAAACACTGTGCTGGTGATGTTTCTTGTGGTGACATTAACATGGTTCTGGATTCATGTTGGTAATTTTGCACTGTTGCGTAAACAAGTGACTAACAGCAAGAAAGAATACCATGACTATTATACACACTTTTTGAAATGTGTAAATGCAGCAGAGATGACAGTGATTCAATTATCTGACATGTGACTTACTCAAGGTTAAAGATTTAGTCTCCTCTGCAGTATTGCGCAAAAGTTTTCTGCTAGGAAAATGAGAAGGAGGTGCAACGGTTTGTTGACAAGTGCAAACATTCATGGGAATACAGTGTATAAGAGTTTGTACAGTTCTAACCAGCATAAAAGTCAATATTTGGTATGACCATCTTTATTATTCAGCACAGCCTGATTTCTCTTAGGCAAACTTCTTATATCTTTAGGTAGTCTTCAGGAATATTTCTCAAGGACATTCAAAGCTCTTCTTTAGATGTGGGCTGCTTTTTGTTCTGTCCTCTGTCAAGATGGTCCCACACTGCTTCAATAATGTAAAACTCCAGGGAGGCCAATCCATGACTGATAGTGTTCCACTGAGTGTTTTCTATCCAAGTATGCTGATGCTACATTGACAGCATGTTTGGGATCATTGTCATACCGAAAGATGAAGCTGTTGTCAATCAGATGTTTCCAGAGGTTGTGTCAAAATATGTCACCACTTTTCTGTATTCATGATTCTGTCAGTTTTGACAAGATCGTCAACACGACTGGCTGCAGCCAAACCATGACAGCACCTCCACTGTGTTTCACAGATGACTGCAGACACTCACATCTCTCCTGACCTCCTCTATACGTTGACAGTGATACAGTGTTAATCAGTCATTTTATATTTGGATTCATGACTCCATTAGATCAGTTTGTGTGTATTTGGCATACCTCAGCCTTTTCTCCCTCTTTTCCTTCCTTAAGGACTTCAAAAAGCCACTCAGACCATTTCTGATGAGGCTTTGGTAGGTGAATCAACTGAAGCTCCAGATGCATCTCTCAGCTCCTATGTCAGGCCTTTGCTGGATTTTCTTTTCCTGTTTATTGAGGATATGACTTTAAGCTGCTGTTTATCAGTTTGGTTGGTCTGATATAAGTTTTTTCTTTTTCTCTTTTGTTATGCTTGACACTTTGTTACGGCCCTAGCAGGGCCTCCTCCTGAAGTTGCCTGTGTGGGCGTGTCCTACCATCTCTCTTGTCTTGGGTGCCACCTTTTTATTTTATACAGCTGACTCCCATCACCAATTGAAGGTATTTAAGCCCAGAGAAAGGTGAGCTCTGGGCCAGAGTGCCATTTGAGCTGTTGCAGCTAGTGAGCTGTATTTTGTGATTGTTTGCTCCTGCTTGGTGGGGAGGAGTGTGTTTGGTTACTAACCCTTTTCTGACTTACTTTTCAGTTTACCGACCGACGTTTGAGTTTTGTTTTGTTTCTTTAAATGGTGAT
>NW_005187518.1:1728125-1733142 GCF_000239375.1 Pundamilia nyererei
TGGTACTCACTCGCCTCCTCTTCGGTCAGGTTCAACGAGGTGATCACGTCTTCAGCTTCATCGCCCATTGTATATATCAGAGTGTTAACCTGGTTTTCGTCCGATTGTAGCTCGAGTCCGGATGCTATCCTGAACCTGTCAAAGCGTCGGATCCATTTCGGCCACTCTTCTGGCTTTGAAAAGTCGAACTTCGACGGCGGTGATACTTGAAAGGCTGCTGGTGCGGCCGCCATGCTGCTAGTCGCGAGATGCTAGTTAGCGCTTCTTGCTAATTTGTTAGCTTAGCTCTTACTGTGGCTGTTATTGCAACCGTGCAGGGCGAGTTCTCTCCGGTGAGGAAGTTTCCGTGTTCCGTTATGTTCTTCTTCTCTCCCGAGCACTTCTGACACCATGTTTTGGTAGCTCTCGTGACTTTAATAGCAACGCCATAAACGACACTGGGACAGCTCGATCTTAACGTGGCGACTCCGTTTATTGCCAAACTGCAACATACAATACACACGGCACAACCACCAGAGGGTGCTGCATGAACCATTGAGTTAGTCCTTACCATAACAGTGATAGCGGCTTGTCTGTCTCTTTTAGTTGAGTTATTAATAGAAACTTTAATAAAACTCTTTAATTTAACCATTTTGCCTCTCTGTCTCCTTCTTGCGACCCGGACACTTTTTGTTACTTTCCCTAATCGCCTGGACCCTTTTAGGGGAACGTACCACACTTCTTTTGTTCTCCACTTGCCCAGCTTCCTCAATTTTTTAAGGGCACAGTACACACCATGCCATGGGGGGGCAAATAAACATTTTGAAAGGTTTTGAGAAGACAGAAGATAATCTGGTAAAAGGAAAAAAAAAGAAAAAAGAAAGAAATGAGGGCTGACTCAAAAATGTTGCACAGCACTATATGTGTTTAAAACACAGCAGTACACAACAATACTGACAACTGGCTGTAGGAGCAAGCTTTGCAAAATTCTGTAGGAGCCATTTTTTTTCTTTTTGTGTATTATTGTGTAGGGGACACTTTTAATCCTGAGCATGTTATTATTTCAACACCACCTTGTCAAACAGCAGCAGGCCCACTCTTACGGATGATTCACAGGTTATGGAGAAAGTGTAGACACGTGTTTTGGCGGACTGCAAGCATACAGAGTGTAGCATGTGATCAGTGCAGGCTATAAATAACTTGAACTCGGTTTACACTTAATAGGTTTCCCAGTGTGTGGAATGATGGTCGACCTTCTGAAGTCTCCTCAGAGTACACTTCAGTTTTAAGAGCAGTGATGAGCAGTAAGCGCGACAATCGCGCCCCTTGTTGGTCAAACACATTAAGTACTGGCAAGCTGAATGCGCCCTAATCAGTAAGCACATAACATTTGACATGTGCTTAGAAGATTTCGTGAGCGGTTAAACTGTGAGTCAAGTTTTTGAAGTTGAAAGTGGAGCATCTTGTTTAATGCGTTCGTATAATGAGAGAAAAAAGAGAAAACTTATTCCGCTGACAGTATTACGCAACGCAAATACTGGTTGTGATTTAACCACAACCACGGGTTGCAAAACACATTTTATTTGAGTGGGAATGAAAAACTATAAATCCTTTAGGGGGCTTTATTTACTCGGTATTTTTAGAAGGCTTAGCAAATGCCATTGCAAAACAACAAAACGGCGGGGACATTCTATGAATTCCACTGCTAGAAGAAGATTAAAACGCCATGGGTTTATTATGGAGCAAGAATTTGGGGGTAAACACCGGTGGTTTTACAAACCGGGAGGAGGGGGTATATTTTCCCGATATTTCCAGCTGCCTCCAACAGCTTTGACAACTACCTTTGCACTCATCCGTGCTGTGCAAATGATTTCCATTGACTGTTTATCACAGATCATCACGACTGAGAAGGCCTGTTGCAGTTGCATCACAGAACACACGATGGCGCACAGCAGCAACAGGTAAATGTTGTTTATATGCTTTCAGTGGCCACATTCCGTACTCCACTCTTTAGAGGTAATACGGCGCTTTAGGTATTTAGATTTGTTTTTGTTCCCTTTAACGTCACGCAACAACATCTTTTGACTGGCCCCGAATGTACTCTTAAGCTTAAAAAGCGTCAAAACTTTTCATCCGTTAATGACGTTAGACTCCTTATTTCCAAAAAGCAGCAGTTCCAAACATACAAAATAGATTCCTTTAAAAAGAGAGAGGAAAATACTGCTGTCAAACGTGTTTGCTCCTCTTTTCATATTGAGCTTGCTGAATAAAAACTTTTAAAATCTAACAACGCTTTATTATTTGATTCATATAAAGTGTTTCCTGCTACTTTACTGTCAGAATGTTTTCACGTTTACGATCAAACCGCACTGTCTGTCTTTCATGGAAGTCTCTGCTGATCCGTAGTATGAATCGTTATGAATCGCCTAGCAGGTGAATTCCTGTGAACTTGGGAGTGCCATTTTTTTTTCTTACTGTTCTTGCTCCCCTCCCTTCCCCTCCTCTCAGTCATAGAAACTCCCCAGCGCGCACAGAAGCGCTTCAGACGCGTTCAGTGCCCCGCACGGGAGTCGGTTAGTAACTTTCGTAACTCCGGTTTCACAAACCTTTTGTTGATTCCGCGCTGAAAGCACGTTAATTTTATCCGTTTCGCTAAAGAGGGCCGCCACTCGAGAGGGCAGGGAGGATGAACGGATTCTGCATTGGATCGACTGATTAAAGGTAAGTTGGAGACACTAATTAACCTGTGCAAAAAATCTTTTAAAATCTCGCTGAAAAGCTCTCAGTTACACGCCTCTTTATAGCTATACTCATTTTTGCAGACAGAAAAACATAGTTAAAAAAAAGAAAATTGTGAATAAAGATTCTGAGAAGATTAAAAACAAATGTGGTCTGTAAAGGCGCTGCTGCTGCTTAACATTGTTGTCCTTTTATAGTAGTTTAATTGCAACATTGTCTTGTAATTGGGGCATTTCACCTCAGTGAACATTTACAAAAGGGCTGTTTCTCTCCTCACTGGCTTGCTTATGTGTGTTCTTTAAGTTTAGCTGCCAGTATCAGCACTAAATCCCTGTTAATGATTAAACTCTGGGAATTTGGACACCACACTGAGTTCTTTGATATTGATTGGTATCTCTCTCTTGTTTGTTTTCAGGGTTTTTTTCCTCCCGACTCCGTGAGCTTGTGAGGTTGGACACGAATAGGGAAAAAGAGACGCTCGCATTTCAACCATGGATTATGGCAATGATGTAGATTTGTCCAACAATAATATCATGCCTTTGTGGAAACTCCGCACTGATAACAGTAAAAGGCCCCAGGACTCAAGCAATCCTAAACTGCGGCCCCACAGTTGCCACATAAATGGGGTCATGAAGACAAACTTCACCGAGGAGGACAACAAATGTTCCTTTACCTTGAGCCAGCCTGCTGAGAGACTTGTGGTCACACCCCAGTGTGTTGACAATAACACAGCGGTGTTAAAGCATGTTTTACATAAACCCTCAAAGAAAAACAGAGTGGTTCGAAGCATCAGCATCAGCCACTTCTCCAATGGACGCTTGTTGTCCAAATTTAGGTCTGAGGATAGCAAATCTGCTTCACTGGACAATAGGGTATATAATAGGAACTCTGATGGGGTGAAAGCGAGTAATGGGGAGATGATATGGCCTGAAAAGCATCTCTGGGATTCACAGACATGCATGTCCTGTCCGTTAAGTCAGAGTTCTCAGAAGGGCCAGATCGCATTTCAGAAGAATTCACCTTCAACAGAAAATACTCCTCTTAATGGTTCCTCACCTGTCTTTTCACCAGACACTCCTAACAACAACTACAATCAACCTGAACTGTCCTCCCTTTCATCCACATGCAGCTCATCTCCTCCAACCCATCGCATGCTCACCCCCTCCTACAGCTCCACCTCCAGCATCCCCTCCCTCAACTCCTTAACCTCCTCAGACCCCCCAACCCCTCGATCTCCATCGCCAGAAGACAGAGGGCAGGCACTGCTCAGTCAGTCCCAGTCATCCTCACCTATATCCCCACAGGACACCAGGCATACCTCTTCATCTTCTTCCATGTCCTCCACATCACCCTCACCGTCACTCTCCCCATCCATCTGTCCCTATAACGGCATTGTCCTAAGCACCCATAGCGCGGCTGCTCTCAAGATGGGCACCCAGCAGCTTATTCCCAAGGGCTTAGCATCCGATATTCGGCAAAGCAAGGCACCTTCCCCTGGGACACAAGCTCAAGGATCGGCAGGGCTGCTGGGATGGGATCATTCCAAACGTTCCTTGAAAGCCCTGAGCATGGTGGAAACTGGAAGCTACTTTTCTACAGGAGGCCACAATGAGGGGGAAGATGGTGAAAGTGAGAGTCCAGGGGCTCTTAGAAGAGGCTTGAGGAGTACATCGTACAGGAGAGCAGTTGTGAGTGGAGTAGACTCAGAAGTATCAACAGCAGATCCCAAAGGCCATCGGCTGTCCCAGCCCGTCATCAGAGGGCTAGGCAGGGATAAATTAGATTCACTAGTTAGCCCAACAAGTCCTGGCTCTATCAGTCTGCCAAGTGTTGCAACCAACAAGCCTGACAGCCCCATGACACCCAAAGATGTCAGCACCAAGAATTCAAAGCCTAGCCTTGGAACGGAAAAGACTAAAAGCAATGGGAAAAACAAGGTGAGTAAATCGGTTTCAAAGAAGAGAGTGGGTTCAAATTGTACGTGTTAAGAAATCGCACATATTTAACACATTTGTCATTCACTTATAGGGGAGTAGGAAAATTTAAATATTCAAATCAATGTCTTAATATCTAGAAATTAATTTTAACCGTGTTGTTTTTTCAGAGTCAGTTGAAAAAACATGAAGTTTATATATAATATAATTAATAGAATGAATTATTGTGTATTTTAGTATATTCAGGTGACTTCAGAGAACAAGCTGTAGAGAAGTGCCATAAGTGATCAATTTTAGAAAAGCAAGCCTTTAGCAAATGATATTTGTCAATGAATACTGTGTGAACTTTTGGCATTACTCCCCCC
>NW_005187518.1:1733162-1769125 GCF_000239375.1 Pundamilia nyererei
CATTAAGATTTCTCAACTCGGCAACAATCCCTCTGATGGTTTTATATTTAATTGTGCACAAAGATTGCTTCATGGTGGACTTTTGTTATCTGGGGGAAGGGGGAGGGGTAAAGCTCAAATTGGAAAATTACAACACAACCAGTAAAAGTACAGTGGAACAAGCTTGGTGGCAACAGCCGCAGAGGTTAGAACAAGGCCTTACAAAGAAACGATTAATGTGGTTGATGGAAGACATGACGCAACGTGACACATACACTTAAACACACTGAGGCTCTGTAATTAGAAAGGGGTCACTGGAGGAGGCAACTTGCAAAAGGGTACGGACAGGTAGTGAACAGGTGAAACAAGTTTCTTTCTTTAATGGTTTGCATGTGTCCCTACTTGGTTTTTCAGAGTTCATTAAACTCATTATGCTGTTTTTTGTCTGTTTCAGAGTCCAGATAAGAAGAAGGTTTTGACCAGTCAGCTGACTTTTGACAGCGAGGGTGAGAAATTCTGTTTGCGTTTCTGTGTTATATTTTTGCTATAAAAGATCAGAATAAAAAAAACCCTGTGATTTTGCAGAGGAAGAGCTTTACCAGAACTACAAGGAGAATGCATTACATAATGACTCAGATGAGGATCCCGATTCCAGGGAACCCAAACCCGATAACAACATTGTAGTGCAGTACAGGCCCATACGTACCTCCTGGAGCCAGCTTAGTGTGGTATGACATAACACACACAGACACAATAGTAGTCTCTGTTCTTCCTCTTATATTTTAAACCCTTTCTGGATCTTGGAGTGTGGTTGTGTAGTTTTGGAATGCTAGTGCTCCAAAGAATGCTGTCATATCCAGTTTGGCCACCATCTGTACCCATCCTCCCACTGTTTTCTGCTTTCCTTTGCCCCTCACTTTGTTTATCAGGGAGTACAGGAGCAGTTTGTCAAGGGCTTGTGCAGGCTGGGAGTCAGACAGTCAGCCAGCCCCACAGGAAGTCTTGGAAGCACTTCTGGGATTAATGCCAATGTGTTGGCAAACTCTGTACGCTCGTCAGACTGCAAATATGCCTAAAATGTTGCCTCCGGGGAGAGTTGTGGTGGCTTTGCATTACATAATGTAGTTAGGGATTGGAATTGAGGAGAAGAGGAATATAAGGGGAATTGGCTAATTTAGCTTTCTCCTAATGCAGCCCCATCTGTTTGTTTACTGGTAGAAGATGGAACGTGTGGGAGCAAAAGCAGGCCATAGCCCAGATTGAGGAATTGAGGATTGTACTGTCTGCACATGGTCTATAATAAGTAGGAGATTGGACTGAAGGCTGAAAACATTGTAGAGAGACTTTTTGTTTTGTTTATATTTATGTCAGCCAGACACTAAAGTGAACTGGGCACAGACTGCCCAGGATTCTGGCAAAGTAAGCGTTCTTTCTATCACAGCTGCTTTACAGCTGTTCATCTTTGTGAATGTGTTAGAGCCTGTGATCTAGTTCTGAAGAATTTTCTTCACCCTACAGATTCAGGAATACTTGTGTGATTGGTCACTGTCCTGGTGTGACGGGAATTTTTTTTTTTTCCAGTGGAGGCGAGAACCGAATGTACAAGTTGTCATCTTGTGACTCTTGCTTAATCCTGAATCTGAGCAGCTCCACCCTTCTACTATCAGTGTCTCATCTTTTTTGATGAAATGTCACATCCCAGAATTATCATGGTTCTAAGAATTACCATTCACGCTTTCAGAAGGTGCGGCTGTTTTGGAGCTAACTTGCGCAATTGTTTCTAAATTACCTGAAGGCAACCTGATCAAGTGAAAAAAGGAATAAATAGTTGCCATTTTATAATGACACCTGATTAATTATGCTCAATTTCAACCAGAGAAGGACGATGCTCAATTGGATAAAACCTCTTTGCTCATACAGAGCAGTTCAAAAATGGGCTGCCAGGAAAGTAGGAGCAATATCTAGTAACACTGATGGCTGTATGTGTGAAAGAAATCAAATAGTGTGTGTTTGACCTGCTTCAGGTTTATTTGTTCTCAGTGTTTGGAGAGCTGCGGGGCAGATACTCCTGCAGGAGTATCTCTTCCTTATTGCTTTGCACAAAAATGGGTTGAGGAGCTAGTGCAAGTAAGGGAAACTATCTTCAGGATTTCTCATTACTTACATGTATCGGTAAAGTATAATGTGGTTGAGCCCCAGGTCATATTGATTAAATCTGGTGTAACGAAAGAAGGTGTTTATTACTCAGCCTCATATTCAGTTTGACAAAGCCACAGGCTGATTAATTCAATAGCACTCCGCACCCAGTCCCTTTCAAAACGTTGCTTTGTTTCATTCTCATTCAAACATCTTTCGACCAAAGCTCTCCAGCCACATACCAATGCAGTTTCCTTTCAGCTATATTCCACTTTCAAAATGAGCAGAAGTGGTTCCTGTTTAATCTTAGTGTTTGGATCCAACAAATTTCTATGCTCCTGTAGTGTTTCTTGCAAAGACTGCCTTTCTTTGTGCTTCTTAGATATGAAAAAAAAGCCACAGCCTACACCTGTGCTCTGATTGCATGTAGTTAAACAAGTGTCTATCAAAAATGATGCAAGAAATGTTTCTGACTTATTGTTCTGTTTAGGTTAAGAAAAGTGGCCTGTGTGAGCAGATAAGTCAAGAAGAACGCAAAAGACAAGAGGTACGAGTCGTTCTTTCTAGCTCATTTTAAGTTATTTTTTCCGATTCATACTTTAAGTACTTAGATGCGTAATTAGTTTAAACGCATACCTCATGTGATTGAAACCCAGGGTCATCGTTACCAGGACCTAGTAGGATGACAGAATCCCATATATCTGACTTTTATGTTTCCTCTCAGTTGATGTGTCTCTTGCTCCTCCTTAGGCCATTTTTGAGGTGATCTCGTCGGAGCACTCCTATCTCCACAGTCTCGAGATCCTGATCCGCATGTTCAAGGATTCTCCAGAGCTCAGGGAGACCATGACCAAGACTGAACACCATCACCTGTTCTCCAATATCACTGATGTCTGTGAGGCTAGCAAAAAGTGAGTGTTGCTGTTTTGTAAGTACATTTGTTATCAGATGAGCACCTTTATTCGTCTTCATATTTGGTAGTCATGCTGTTGGTTTAAAGAATTTGTTGGTTTAGAGCAGGCGTATCAAACATAAGACACAGGGGCCAGAATTGGCCTGGGAAAGACTTCTGTCCGGCCCACTGAATGGCTTTGGAAAAGTGAAGGAGGACATAGAATTTACACTTTAAGTTGTTTTACAGCTTGGCCTACTGATAAAGACCCCCCCCCCCCCCCCCCCCATAGTAATTTGTACTACACTAAAGTAATTTATTAGTAGATAAACAATTAAATACCATAAAAGTTCCAGTTTTTTCACTTCTATCTAGAATATGTATATTTTTCTACTACTACTTGCTTGCTCATAGGGCGTCATATGAGTGTTGGGTTTTCTCTGAATCTATTATTGTACGATCTACCTTACAATATAAAGCGCCTTGAGGCGACTGTTGTTGTGATTTGGCGCTGTATAAATAAAATTGAATTGAACTGAATTATTATTGGTCCACAGTAAAATAAATAAATAATAAACAAAAGTACTTTTTTTTTTTATGAATTCACAAAAATCTTCAGTTTTGTGATTACAGGTGAGCTATCAGAAGTTTCTCTGTAATTTTACAGATTTATTTATTCTTGCTGACAGATTTCTTTCATTTAGTACAGCAGCATTTCTTTATCATGTTAAAAAAAACTGAGACTTATTCATGCAATTGCACTTGCTTTTCCTGAAAGATTTTCAATGTGTTGTTAAATGTTTTTACATTTATACAAAGGGGAGTTTCACTGGTCCGGCCCCCTTAAGATCAAAGTAGGCTGCATGTGGCCCACGATTTAAAGAGTTTGGCATCACTGATTTAGGGGAATTGGTTGGTTGTTTAATTTTTAGGCTTCAGGTGTCTTTCATCACCTTGGTTTTGCTTAATTAGCTGGATAATTTGGCATGCTTAACTATCCAGTGTATGCTAATACAGACTTTCAGCTACTCTCCTCCCTTCAGTAAGGGTTGTTTTCATTGTCAAAGGATTTGTGTTTACGCTGCGCTGAGCTCTTTTCTGGATGCGAGTGTAAGTGAAGTCGCATGCTGATTGACGAAAAGCAGACATGGAGAAGAAGCAAGGGGCAAATTGAGTGAAACGACAAGGAACAAAGAAGTCTTCCTCATAATTATGGTTGCATTGTTAAAGTGAACATTCCTCACTGATTGAAAGCACTGAAACAGGCAGCATGTCTGGGGGTTTTTATGCGTCTATGAAAAATTGCTGCTATGGATCCTCTGAGGTTACCTGTCCATTATGACTTTATAGTTCACTGTTTAATAACATTCCTAGCCACGTAGCATGACCTTCCAAAATTCGTATAAAGTGATGGAAACAATCATGCATGAGAGGCCATGAAAGCTGAGACTGATGAAAACTGTGATGGCTCAGCAATTACTCTGGTGGATCGGACTCCATTATTTCTACGAATGATTGGCAGAGCAGTTCCTGGCCGCCAGTTGCACTTCCTCGAGTTTATCTCCGAGGCCACTTTTAGATATGACATCATTTCTTAGACGCTTTCCATGATATCAATATGACAAAGGTTGAACGTTCAGCTGCAATTCAGCCTGTTAATATTATCACATCAGTGTTTCTATATGATGGTAAAATTCTCTCAAATCACTGTTCACTTTTAGTGCAGTCCTGTTTCTTCCTTCACCTGTTTTAGAAACATGTGATTTCACTTTGGTTAAGACCACAATTAGCACAAGATGTACAATACTTTTAGGTAAATCACTTCAAAATCAAGAGTATTTTGAATATGATAATCCTGATGTTTAATTTTCAAGTTTGACTCTTTAATCAGATTTGCATTAAAATCTCAGATTAAAAAAAATCTGAGCATGAAATGAGATTATGCTGTCATTTTCCAGTCTCCTAGGGCGCTTGTTGGTTTGGGGCTAAAATGCAAAAACAACCAAATTATCTTAATACTGCTCAGTGAGATGTGTGTGTGCACATATGCATAGAAACTACCAGTTATTCATGACATTTGATGACGATTACAACTTTACATGGAAGATTTCACCCCTGGTATATAGTACACATATACCTGGTGCATCTCCAGTACGCATACGTCCTCCTCAATATTTTTACATCATACTGTAAATATGTTTGAATTTCTTGAGAATCATCTTACACACAGGCCAGACACAGTAATGAGAAACTACCCTTGATACTTGGGAAGGCACATCTTAAGATACACAGAGCCCTGTAGCACTGGTTAAACCAGATGCTTTACTAGGAACAGCTTTGAGGTTATTATCTTAAAACATACCTGAATATCAATCTATTTTCAGCCTTCTGTGTAGTCTGTGTGTGATAGCAAGTAGGAGGGCTGTTGTGTATTTTATATGCAGATGTGTTACTGATTATATTTGACTTGTGTTCTCGGGCTATTACATGCTTTAGTCCCACCACATTTCATAAATCGGACTGTATTCCTAATGCAGCATCTGTGACGCAGTGTATAAAATGAGGAATTCTTCTGCACTTGGAGGTAGACCAGATTTCATTTCACTTGACTTCACTCATGATCCTCGATTAGAGGTCTAAGCTTGAATAATTAAATTATTTTACACTGTTGATTTGACTCATTTACCGTGACCTCGATCCTCCTGAGGACATCCATCAGGAGATGCTTTGCCTCAGAATGAACAGCTTTGACCTGTAAATATCCCAAATACATCGTTTAGGATGTGAATTAGCATGTGTTTCTTTCTTTTTTGTTATCTCGTGTGCACATGCCTTCATCAAAAGGTTAAGCGTACTGGGTCAGGCATGGGCACAAGGCTACATAGCCACAAAAAGTTTTTTTTTTCCATAGATAGTCACTGTGTGTGTATGTGGAGTAGGTATGGGGGGTCTGGTTAAAGGCTCTAGAGGTGCTTCTGCAGATGAGCAGGAACCTGTTCCAGCTTGGTCAAGGTCCACATCCTGTGTCTGTGCAAGTTTCCTGTTTATCACCTTAGTTGGACATGTGGCATGCCTTTTGAAATGGCCATCTGCTGCTGCTCAGGAAGAGGAAAAGCCTCTGTGTTATGGCTAATGGCTTGCTATGTCTATTTTAAGTGGTGGAGAGTTCCTCTTTTGTCATCTTATGGTGACTTTAGAAGTAAGTTGTTGGCAGCTCTCCTTGTCTACCGGACTTTGTCATTTTACTATTCTATATTATTCCTCAGTAGGGAATGACTCAAGTTAGTGAGTCACACTAACCTTTATTCTTTCACTTCCACTTTGGTGTCTAGGTTTTTCAAGGAACTGGAGAAAAAACATGAACAGAATATAGTGATCGATGACATCACTGACATCGTTTGCAAGCATTCCCAGTCTAGCTTTGATCCATATATTACATACTGTTCCAATGAGGTCTACCAACAGAGGACCCTGCAGAGGCTGGTGTGAGTGACCGAGCAATCACACACACATACGCTCTTATCTTATCATTCGTGGATTTGATCCAACATGGCTGTTCCACTTTTGCCTCGACCAAGTTCACTTTTTTTCACCCAGTGCTGCATCTGCCTCCTTATTCCCATACAGCTCCAAGAATCCAACATTTAAGGAGGTGCTGACCAGGATAGAGGGCCACCCTGACTGCAGGAACCTCCCCATGATCTCCTTCCTTATCCTGCCCATGCAGAGGATCACTCGCCTTCCCTTGCTCATGGATGTAAGTGCACTGAAAACATACAGCAGGGCTAGCTTAGGAATTACAAGACTGCCTCTTGCACAACAGTTTGTTTATCTGTGTTGCCCTTGTTAAGTCAACACATGGTTTGTTCTAGTGTTAAAGATCTTTCTTTGACCTTACATAATTCTTTAATAATCTTAACTGATTTGTAATGTTTTTCTTCTTCTTCACTTTCATGCTTACTTTGGCAGAGCATTATTCCATTTTTGCTTTGCTTCCCTTTCTTCCTTTCGCTTGTTCTGCTTTTATCCCCCTCTTCTCTTCCTTCCGTCATTGTCTCCTTAGGGACCTCTTGGGTTTATGCTTGTACATTTGGAGGGTTTGGATCCTGAGAAAGTTTGGTTTCCATTCATTTCTTCCCACAGCTTCAATATGTGATCAGGCTGCTGAGAGTGACGTGCATGAGTCCAGTGAGCTGTTGTGGGTTGTTGTGAACTAATGACTTTAATGTGTGTTTTTAATTATACAACCTGTGTGAATCCATGTTTTACAGACAATTTGTCAGAAGACAGCCAAAGACTCACCGCAATATGAAGCTTGTAAGAAGGCTTTACAAGCAGTTAGCAAGGTGAGGGCACTGTTAAACAAAAGTTCAATGTTAATGGCTTGCACCTTTGTTAAATTATTTAACAAAATTATTATTGACGTACGGTTATTATTTAGACAATTAGTTTGTAAAACTAGAGTAACAGTTCCTGTTCTGTTGTATCACTGTGAGCCACAACAGGAAATGATTAATTACTATGCAAAAAAAGCTAATCTAGCTTTCTTGTACTCTTAATTTTGATATGTGAATATGAAATGACAAGCAGAGTGCCTGCATGTTGAGGTTTTTACACATTTTATGTGTGTGTGCATTAATAGGTGGTTAGAAAGTGCAATGAAGGAGCTCGGACGATGGAGAGAACAGAAATGATGTACACCATCAACTCTCAACTGGAGTTCAAGATTAAGGTATGTGGGTTTTTTCAGTTTTTTGGCAAGCAAAAATATTTTTGATTAACAAACGACAATAATAGAATAGCCCTTTATTGTCATTGTACGTGTACAACAGGTTTGTTCATCACATAGTGAATTCTGAAGTAAGTTGGATAAAAGAGAAAATAAAAGTTTAGAAAAATTATACCTTCAACTGCTGAAAGATACATTTTTTTTTTATTGCTTCGGGCTTGGTTGCCTAGCAACAGACATTGCATTCATACATTTTGGTATGAAGGCTGCTAGAGCTAGCTAGATAAGGTTGCTAGAGGAATATAAAGGGAACTGTAGTTAGATAAAAGGCAAGTAATTATCGCAGAGCTGAATGGGTCGGGGATGGTTATTGAGCCGTGGCAGAGTGGAGGACGGACCCGTGGACAACTGGATGAGTTGCTGGCTGTGAAAAGCATTACGGCAACTTTAGCTGAACGGAGCAGAGTACAGAGTGTGGAGAACTAATCCAAGTAAGCGAACGGTGAAATCTGCAGCAGACCAGCTGAGTCAAATGGGTTTCAGGTGTGAGGAGGTAAAGGGATGCACACTGTGGAAAAATTTCAGAAAAATTTACAACTTACTTTCTTCAAGAAATTCCTACTGCTATTGTTGCAGCATGGGGTCAAAATGACCCTCCCTAGCAGTTCTAGGGTTAAACAGATACTGGTGATGGATGTGTATGCACCGATATCACTAGAGTTCAAAGGCAGTTAGGGAACGGCAACCCTCTGGAAAGACTCCCATGACATTATCTGCTCCTATGTTCTCCACCACATTCAAGAAAACCTGGCTGACTAACCACAAGACTAACTGGTCAATGATAACACATCTCACTGAGGCTTTCCTGTTATGGGAGACTGCAGGGAAATAACATGAGGAAAGAGCTAGTCTGTCACCCTTAACTGTAACAGTGTGCTTGTCCCAGTTAGGCTTCATTAACATAACATGTGTTTTGATGGCGTGACAAAGTGGAGTTTCTAGAGAAAATTCGTGCAGGCTTGTGAAAAACATACAAACTCCACACAGAACAGCTCTGCCTGGGTTTGACTCATGTACCTCTAACTGTGAGGTGGTAGTGTTAACCCACCATGTTTTTGTATAGAGTTGTATGCTAAGTGTATCACAGTCAGTTTTAATGCTAATAGGCCACATCTGCTGATCATATTTAGCAAGTGATGCATGCTAACATGTATGTACACGTATCTGTCAAAAAGAAGAACTCACCCCTGTATTGTCATGAGTATCGACAGTAAACACGGGGTTTGGTAGGTTTAAGTGTGCGTAAGCCATGTGGGAAATTGCTGTTGGCACATTTGGAGCGCACGGATGCCTAGTGAACCGTTTTTCATTCTCCAGCTGTTCATCCCCAACATTACAGACATTTTAAAATTTCTTTGATTAATTAGATTCACCATCTTCCCCTGTTCACCATATTTTCTTTCTAATGCTCCTCTAGCCTTTCCCCCTGGTCTCATCCTCCAGGTGGATGGTAAAAAGAGGGGAACTGACGGCATTTGTGGACAACAACATCTTTTACAAGCGAACATCACGGCAGCAGGTCTATTTCTTCCTCTTCAATGACGTCCTCATTGTCACCAGGAAGAAAAGGTGAGTTTCGTCGAAGTTGTAGAGAACTGCCAGGCCATGCATGGGAGGGTCTGCATCTGATTTACTTGGTGTGAGTTTGAGCTTGGTCTGCTGGCTCTGCTCATAATTCACATGTCGTGGCATGTTGAGTGTGAAAGTTTAACCGTAAGTCTTCAGGTTTTCACTGCGTGTGAGCACTGTATGTGACCGAGATCCTGAGTGCAGGGTGTGTAGATTTGTCTTCTCTGTCGTCATGTTTGAACTCGTCCTGGGAAATGAGCCTGTTTAAAAAAACAAAACAAAGCAAAACAATATTTCTGTGCAAACCGAAAGCAAACCACGAGAAGTGTTGGTAGCAGGGTTTAGAGACTGTTAAAGGAGTTTGATGCCACCAATTGGCTCTTGACATGTCTTGTTTCCATGAATCACCTGGAGCTGTGAAACCTGCTCTATTGTCAGACCCGTCAGTGAGTCTGCTTTCCTCTTCCCCTATTTCCTCTAGTTTTAGGCAATACCATGGAGAAAAGAAAAGAAAAAGAAAAGCAATAAAGAGGACATCCTTGATATGACTTTCATTTGTGTGTTTGTGTGTGCATGCGTGCGCCTGCTTGTCTGTTTTTGCCAAAACAAAAATTCCCGGCCATCTCCTTAGTGTCTGGAAGTAATAATCCCGCCACTCGCAGACTAAGAATTCCTCAGAACTGTAAAAAAGAAAAGAAACGTTCCATATGATATTTTTCTGGGAATCTGATCTGCCACGGCAGACTCCAGCAGTGTGTGGTGTCAAGCCTGTGTTTGGAAGACGGATTCGGGAAAAGGGAGGGCTCCGGAATCACAGTGTGTATTTATGTGTGTGCGTACGTTTGGATGGGGGAAGCTGTTATAATATTGGTTTGTACTGTGGAGAGCGCTGAAGTCCAGCTGTGGCACGCTACTCTGCTGCACTCCATCTGCAGTAATCCAAACAAAAGCTCACCAGGGGCACACAAGGCTATCCAGGCACTCCTAGATCACAAGCGCTCGTAGGTATAATGGCAGAATGGCCTTTCTGTTGAAATTAAGACTTATAGTATGAGTGGTATATTTTGCAAGTTCAGTCTTGTCTCACTTTAACATTTTTAGGATTCTGTCAAAACCACAAGAAAGGGGTGAAAAGGTCAGAGCCAAAGCACTTACTTACACAGTAGGCTAGAGAAAGCATAGGCATGACCTTAGAGCCATTTGAGAGTGTATATATAACCCTGCTATCAGAAGAAAGAAAGGCTAAATCTGTTTGCCTGTCATTTGACTCCATGTATTCAAAAGTAACTAAGCTGTTTGTAAGTTTTTAGTATGCTGTGTGCTTACCGATGTTCACTATTATTTTTATAATCATCTTAGATTTGTACAGTTCCACACATAAAACATGATATCTGAAAAAAGTTAGTTGTTTTTGTACATCACCCACTGCTAAATCTGTAATGGAGAGGACAATATAGCCATTAAGAAGAGACGAGACAATCTTCTTGTTTTATTGACTTTAAACTATGGACCATCCCTTTGTCAGGCTGGGCCTTGTGTCATGCACTGGTAAAGTGTTGCTCTGCTGGACTCTGGCTCGCAGGAACACTTACATAACACTCCAGCTGGCTTCGTTCTCATCCCCCCCATGTTCCTGTGTAAATGCTGGGCATCATCTAAACATTAATTCATGTTGAGATTTCCATCTATTCTTTTTATTTTTGCTTTTTTTTCTCTCATTCTTTTCCTCTTGATCTTATGGTTTGTTTGTGTTTTTTGCTGTATGTGCCTGTGTCTAGTCTATTCTCCTTTTTTTTGGGTCATAGGCTCAGCTTTCAGCATTATACTCTTATTTTGTGTGTGGGCACGTATCCATTTACATGGAGTTCTATCTCAACATGTTTCTAAAGGTTTATATTAGTTTTGCTTGTTTCTTGAACTGTTTGTTCTTTATTACAGCTGTGATAATGAATTTTTCCTGCTACTAGAAGGGTGTGTGTGTGTGTGTGTGTGTGTGTGTGTGTGTGTGTGTGTGTGTGTGTGTGTGTGGGTGTTCAGGAAAAGGAAAGCCACAACCTGGGTTTTCTTTATAAAATTGTTTAAGAATTTAACGTTTCTCTCCCACATGTTGACAAAGCATATCACGGCGATTCCCCACCTCAATTCATCTGCCATTTGGCAATGATCTGACACACATGCAAAAAAACTCAAACCTCAAGCATGCAGTTTCCCCACCCATCGCATTCCCAGTGTCATGATGTCAATGGCATTCCAGGCATTTCACCTGTAGGTCAGTCAGGAGCCAAAAAGCTAATGATGCTAATGGCGTGTTTGATGTTTTATCTTGTTAACGCTTCATTTTTGTGTGTTTGAAGAGATTCAAATTCCAAACACTATTTTAGTATCTCTAATTGCAATTAATGGTCACATTTGAAGATTATCTTAGATTGTTTTAGGTGATTAAATTCATCGATTTTATTTTTCAGCCAAAAAAAAGATAAAGTGAAATGCAGCTTAACTTGTTTGTCAGCTGAGTGGAATTCAAAGGCTTTACCCTTACATACGAAAAAAAAAATCTGTGTAGGAATTGAAAGACGTTTGTTATTTCCATTATCCATTCTGCCCATAGGCATGCCCAGATCACGTTACAAGTTACAGACAGCTGGGAACAAACGTTTGGTGGGCCTTTATCAGCTTGTTTTGATGCTCAATTTTTTTTTCTTTAAAAATTACACACATACAGGAATGTGTTCATACACGTACACAGAATAGCTCTAAATGGAGAGCACCGGACCTTCTTGAGAAATAACAATATAGCTTTACGATAAAGGGTTCAAAATATCTTATAATAACTGGAAAATTTGCTGAAGCACGCAGGCACGCACGCACGCACAAACACACACACAGACACACCTCTGTTGCCTCCATCCTGTCACTCTTTGTCTGTCCCTCTAGGGTTCTCTTCCTTTTCCTACTTTTCTCTTATCAGTAACACTTTCCTGCTTCTATTTGTTGCATTTGCTCATATCCCCATTCCTGGATAAGTGTTGAAATGACAATTAATGTGCATGTCGAGGTCAGAGAGCTCAGGAAAAGCATTTTTTTTTTAGATAGAGTATTATATATAATATAATATAATATAATAATGCAGGCAAAGCAGAAATATTGACATAATTCCTGTTCCTTCAGTCGTGAAGGGCAGCAGGCCTGTCACTGTTGAGGGCAGTCTGACTTCCTCAAATATAATCTCCATTCCTCAATGAGCATAGGAGATAACAGAGGTTAAAACTGACATTACATAGTTAAAAATAGGTTTTGGTAAAATGCACATTTTGAATCTGGAACGATAAATGGACTGTTTAGGGTAACTCAGCATAATGGTAGATGATTATCCTGCTTTTGTAATCACTCGAATTATACCTCTAATGCTCAGCAGAGAACATTTTATTTTTCAATATCTGACAAGTATGAAAAATCTAACCAGTAATCATGAAAAGTTGACTTTTATTAGTTCATTTTCAGTCTTTTGTTAAGCTAAGCTAACTAACACCATTCTATAGACACGAATTGCATTCTAAATCTGCAGGAATGCAAATTTCCCGTGGGTATCATATTATTATTATTATTATTATTATTATTATTATTATTATTCCTTTAAACAACTCCTTTAAGAAGTTGTGAGAAGTGTCTAGTCACAGTTAGATTTGTGCTTGTCTTACATCCATCTTATACACAGACACACAGTGCAGTGTCTCTTAAAGCTACCTCTTCCAAGAAGTGTTACGTAGTGGGGAAAAAGGTTTTAACTTGTGGGTGATAGTTGGAGAGTAGGTGTCGGTTAAACCTTGTGAGCCTCCCAACCATGACTGGATTCTCAAAGAAGTCACAACCCTGAGTTTCAGAGTTTTGTGTGGAAAATCCATGGAGCATGCCTCTGCTGCTTGGCTTTGGCACTCACTTTACATCATGTATAAGTCAGATGTGCTCACTGCAGGCATCTGTTTGAGTTTATGTAATGCACAAGCTAGCTGCTGTCCAGTAGCTTCTCGGCTTGGCTGCTGTTTCAGTCTCAGGTTGATAAAACATGAGCTGGACTTCAGCTCCTTAACACTATGAATACACACACACACACACACACACACACACACACACTTTCTCTTCAGGTTCAGTGCCATGTCAGGGGTGCAGTGTTTCACAATCAGCTCCAGATGTTTCTGACCAACTGCAGCTGCTACTAGATTTTTTGAAAAAGTCGTGGGAAATGTAGGCATGCAGTTAAACAAGCAAAAACAGAGTGCAGTCGTAGGATATATAGACAGTTGCACATTTGGACTTTTGATTGGAACCAAATCTGAGGGATAATTGAACATTTTCGTCATTAAATACCATAGTACAGTCTTTCCCACTTCATGATTCATAGAATGGTATGACTTGCTTTGTAAGTGATGTGGACTAAGTACACTGAATTTTCATGCAATGATCACTTTGTTGGCTCTGTAATGATGACCATAAATGATTAAATTCTATTTTTCTGTCTTTCTTGTCAGTGAGGACAGTTACACTGTCATAGACTACGCTCTGAGAAATCAGATCAGTGTGGATTTTTGTCAACCCAGCGATTTCAACCGGTCACCGATCAGAAGCACCACCAGCATGCTGAGCTCACGGCAAGCTGGCGCCAACCACCTCTTTCGACTGAGTTTCCCTAGCAACTGCTCTGGTGACAAGGTGACCATGATCGTTGGAACAGAGTTGCTGTAAGTGCTTTTTTTTGTAACCTTTGTCCCTCTTAAATGTGCTGTTTTCGTTTCACTTGTCACAGATTTATGAGGTATGGCAATAAGGAACTATGAGTCATTTTTGACTCTCATTAAAACACTCATGTGTATTCTATCATCATTTTGGGAAACTAGAGTAGTCGTGTGATTTCACTTTGAACCACACAATAAGGCTCAAGCTCTTAAAATTTTAAGACCAGCATGTCTACTCTTCTCTGCGAGGGAGCTTGGATCAAATTTCTGCTCCCTTATCTTTTCTGTATGTGCTCCAATACACCTTTTAACTTCAAGCAAAGAAGATTCATGGTTCTTATTTTATAGTCTCTTTTTGCACCATTACAAGTCACAGGGATATTTTGTTACTTAAGGAAGAGATGGGCGCACTGTTAAATAAAGTCTGCTGTTCCATTATACAGTCGTACTGTCTGGAGTTGTACTCTGAAACAGACCGGCTGTATCAGATGATTGTTTTGTTGACTTTATTCCAACCCAATCATGTATTCTAAATAGAAGCGGCTCTCTTTATTTATAGTCTAAGGGGTTGGTTCAGAAATTTGTCGCGTGTGCCACTTAAATATTTACTCACAAATACAGTCAGTGTAGCTGGAGCTTTGGATTCTGTGTCTTAGTACAACAAAAATATTTAAAGGCTGCTTGTATAACCCACACAAACAAAAGGGATCAGCTATGCACTGGGCTTCCTGCAAGGTTTATTTGTTCTTTTGAGTACTGGGAGCTGCAGCTTATGCACACATGCGCACTTCGATGAATGCACAGGCGTTTGCGCACGCATCTTGTTGCTGTGGTTTGATACTGTAAGGAGTGTTTTCATATGTACGGGGCCGGTTCCCCCTCATTCCTGTGTAGTTAGAGAACCTCCCTGTCTGTTGTCTTTACAGAAGCTGTGGTTTCTCTGTGTAGGCTGTGTATATGGCACGTCTACACTGCAAATTGCAACCTTAAAAATGTCTTTCGACTTGTACCGTTTACTGTTTATAATATTATTGCCTTGTTTTGGTGACTACAGGTGTGCAATTACATTTTATTGATAAAAATACTACATGTTTAAACCTGGATTTAGTCAGCAATAACTAAACATGGATACCTTACAGCAAGCCATCAAGTCAAGCATTCAAAAGATTAATAGTTATTTTTCAGTCCTGATGGAAGTTGGCCAGTACAGGCAAATAAGTGCGAGGGTTTAAAGTTCCAGGGTTAGATGACCTACAGAAAATGAATCTGTTTTCACACTGGATGAGTGTTTTTTTTGGTTATTTCTAAAGTTACAACCCCACCCTAATACCATTCTCAGCTCAGGGTAGCAGATTCTGCCGAACTGCCGACACCTCTTGCGTCAGAGGCATGCACACAAGGTGTCACTGACGTACCGGCTGTAATCTTAGAAGCAGAGCGATAACAATTCTCTCTAAAGTCCTCATTAAGAGGTTTGGGGGGTGGCAGCTGCAAGTCAAAAATTTGTCTACCAGGAGCCTGTTTCCCCACCAAACATTGGTTTAGGTTCGTAAAAGTAATTCATAATGACTGTTATCGGCAAAACATTAACCAAGCGAATTTTAAAATGACAAGTGCTTTAAGCATCCATATGTGAGAGACCGGTCTGGTTTTATTTTATTTCCTTTTGACTTTTTGCTTTCACTTTAATTTCAGTTTTTCCAGAGTAACTTTGCTTGTTTCAGTTAATTTTTTACTGTTTCAAAATGTTTAGTTTTAGCTTAGTTTCTGTTAGTTTCAGTGATAGTTTGAGCCTTTATTAATTATTGTATGGGAGGCAAATGTCTAAGAAGAGGTAATAGTGCCAAATTAAGAAAAACACATCGATCAGTTTCAGAATAAAGTTGAAATATGGAGATTAAAGTGGTCGTTTCAAGTCAAACAACTCCCAAAGCTTAAACTCTCTACAAAATGCCTCGTTTAGAGTAGTTACTGAAATCAGTGCTTCATAAACCAGTTTTAGTAACGAGGAAATAATTTCTCTTTAAGCACATAAACACAGTGTGGTGATAAGTTTAAGGACGTTGGAGATATGGTGCAGAAAGCTGCATCAAGTCAGCAGGAAAAACAACACAAATTTGGAAGTGCAAAATAAAAAAGCTGGCAGTGGACAGATGCAACGATGCTGAGTTTTTAATTTTTATTTTTTTATATCCTCATGCAGTCAAGAGGATATGTCTTTTGAAAAGTTGGTCGACATATTTTACCAACAGGAGTTTTGTACGTACAGCAGCAACTGTAATGACTTTAAACTTGAAATGCTATTTTGAGAATAATCTCCAAATGAGCACAAACTTGTTAACTCGGCTCATCGTTTTGCAGACTAAACATGATGTGATTAATGAAGAAAATATTCAACAGATTATTGGGTAATAAAAACGACTGTTTCCAAAACACAACACCTCACACAGTACGTCATTAAAACAAAAGCCTTCATTTTAAATGATTTGTTTCTGCACTTTTACTAAGTGCAAAAACCTGGCAAAGTATCTGCAGTAGTATTATGTAATAGTACTATGTGTGAATGCACGGGAGGCAGATTCAGTGGACTTCCTTAAATGCACCGCCTGCTGATGCCTTGACCTACTACTCCGGCATGCATAATTGTGATCCCCCACCCAATCTGAGTGCCTCCTCTATGTAGTATAGCTTGTTGCGGAAACCCCCTAGACTCCCTTTTTGATGTATTTGGGGCCCTTGGCTCAGATGATGAGATGTGTGGGTATGTATGTGGAGGGTCAGCGCTTCAC
Source organism: Pundamilia nyererei (assembly GCF_000239375.1). Lineage (NCBI taxonomy): Eukaryota > Metazoa > Chordata > Actinopteri > Cichliformes > Cichlidae > Pundamilia > Pundamilia nyererei. Next base: position 1,750,047 of record NW_005187518.1, read on the forward strand.
TCACTGTAGTCCTGAATGAGCTAAGAAGAGAGGGGGGGCACCCTGGCAACTGTCCATTGTTACAGTGGTTTCTAGTCATTGTTGAAGTTGTTGCCTAGCAACAATCCACTGCCAAGCGGGCTATTTCCCACGACTATCCTTCCCCCTGCCTGCAACTTAACTCTTCCCGATTCTTCCTCACCGTCCTGTCTCATCACTTCAACAGCAGCCAATGTCTTCGCTTTGTTTTGTTTTTAAATCAGTGGATAAATTCCTTTTCCTCCATTCATTCATCCCAATTTGGCGATTTAACCCAGCCTGACACACAGTGTTGTTTCATTAGCCAGCCCGTTTACGAGCTAAATGAAGCAAATAAGACAGATAAATAGATGCTGGGCCTCGGAAACTGGTGTCACAGTGGACATTAACATGACTACAGGATCTCAGAATATAAACTTAACCACTTTTATAAAAATTTTAAACACAAGTCCATAAAACATTGTTCAATAATTCTGTTCACCTGGGTGACTTGATCTTCATTTTGGTGAACAGTAATGCAGAAACTTTTTGAAAGTACTAGTTTATCTATAAGACTCGATTAAATGACGTAAAATTGTGAAAATGTTCCATTTAAATAAAATTCTGACATTATTTGCATGACAAAAAACAGTTTTAGGTTCTCATCGAGTAGCCTGCATGCCAGTTTGTGCAGCCTGTGAATGCAATAAGAAAAGATGAAGCATCCACTATTCATTTCATACTGGATACAAAGCAGCACAGGAAGAGCCCCAAAAAGCATTTTTGTTCAGTTTAAACATTTGTTCCCTCCATCATAGCTGACTTCCAACATAAGTCACCATCTTTTGAGCAGATTGAATACAAACATTAAAACAGGTTGATGTGTACATTTTTCTTTTGTGGCTCTCACTCACATGACTGACATAATGAAATATTATACAATAATTAGCAAGGTACGAGGCAGTTTCTTAAAGAGGCAGTGCAATCAAATAATTTGCATACATCGTTTACACGTATTGGATGAGGTTGGTCCCAATCATGTTTTTTAATCTTTCCAAAGTGAAAGCCTAGACATGCAGCTGCTAACTGGATAGGGTGGGGCAGGGACTTGATTTGCTTTTCCTGTCACTGTCACAAAAGTGCTAACGACAAAATGCAGGTCTGTGCATGATTTATCTGTTAATGAGTGTTAACACAAATATACAAACATTAAAAAAAAACAAAAAGAAAAAACCCTTCTCTATATTCTCCATATTCCAAAGGGAAATTCCACACATTCTGACTCGAGGCAGGTCTGTTTTTATTGAAATGAAACTGTGGAAATGGACTGTTATTGTCAGTGTGGTTATTTCTGCTTTCAGTTCATTTTTTCTCTACCTGCCGACCTTTTAAGATGATGCCTTTAGTTTAATTTGAGTATTTTGTGCAAGGTCTAAGAAGCTTACATACAACACAATGACCTCTAACCTTAGCAGCGATGTAATGCATCAGGAATTCACACAGACAGCTGGATTTGAGATGGCACAGGGACCTCAGTGTGGCTTGTTTTGCTGTCTGTGGCAGTGTTTATGATTCTCCTCTTCTCTGTCTGTGCCCTCTTCCTTTTCTTTTCTTTTCTGTGTATCCTTTTGTTTGCTGTGCTCATGTCAACGTGTCTTTCCCATGACCTTGATGCTGTGTCTCGTCGTCAGTGAATAGCTCTTCTCTATTAGTGAAACAGAGACGCTACAGAGGTCTGCAGCAAAACAGTTCTGCTTGTCAGATATGCAGCTACAACACAAAGCAGCAGAGACTATGTGACAGTCTCTACCAGAGACTGTATTCCTGTTGCACTCTGGTTTTCTTACTCTTTCTACTTTCATTTTAAGTGATAATAATGAAGAAAAAAAAAGTAGTTGCAGATTGTTCCCCTTGGTTGGGGAAATTCCCTGGCTGCGTTGCTCCGTGCTGAGATATGCCGCGTTTCAGTCTGAGAAGTAGGAATTGTACCCAAATACTGTCAGTTAAGGGTGGGAACAGGAGCGATCGGAGTAAAAAAACTGACAGGAAGGAAAGAAGATGTAAAGATGAAAAGCAGTAGCGTGCTGCTGAAGTTGTCAGGGGATGGAAGATTAGAAAGAGGCAGTCATTTCTTCTTATCTGTAATATGTAAAGACATTTTACAATGGAAAAGGAGTGAAACAAAGTCCTCTGGATTTATGATGCTCGCCATTCTCCCGTTCTTTGAGAGGAATGATTAAAGTTAGAACGAGTGTTACTAGCAGGAGTAGGCAGGCAAAACATTAAACGTTGCCACATTCCTCATAGTTCAAACTTAGTGCCAGTCATATTTAGCTGTTATCTGCTAGAGCCTGTGCTTGTTATATTTGAACCCATAAATGAAAGTGGGTTCAAACAGGCATCTCAGCAGCTTTAGTGCGAGGTGACTTGCTGTGATTGTTTGCACACATGTATCTGTATCTGGCATGCACCTCCAGCTGTCAGAAGCAACAACTAACAGCTGTCTTTCCCCACAGAGCAGCTCGAATGAATGTAAAGAACCTGCATCTTTAGCACAGAAATGAACAAAGGCAAAACTCTGTCCTATTTTTAAAAAGGCCATCAAGTGACAAAAATGCAGGGTTGCTTTCAAGCACACCGACAGGTGATAAAGAGAGGTGATTGGTTCAACAGTTGATCGTTATGAAATGTATCCACCAAATCCAAAGGTCACACTGTGTGACAGGCATTGATATTGCAGTGTGGGTACGCCCCGTTCTCTTAATTTCACGATTTTATTAAAAGTAATTGTTATCCAATCTCTACTGACCTATATCATTGTCAAGTTAGTTGTTGACATGGCCAAGATATTTCCCCCCTGAAAAGAACCAGAACAGATTGAAATGCAGTAATGATGTCTGACTCATGGGCTTCGTCTCTTCACGTCCCGTTTGAGGCCCCTGTGAAGAGGGTCCATACAATTGTGCATTTTGTTCTCATCTGCAAGATCCAGGGCCAGCAGTGCTGAGTCACAGAGGGCCTCAGCAAACCCCCGCAGGTTCATTTCCGTAGGCTTCTTTATCTCATCCTCTCTCCCCTTCCAAATCCTTTAGAACAGGTGAAATGAGAGGTGGATTTTCATGGAACCTGATCTGTGCAACTCCGCCCACTTTTCCTCGCTGTGAAACTCAAACAAGAAAGAAAAAAAGCAAAGCAAAGCAGGGCAGTTCTTTTCTGAGAACAAGCCTTTGTGCTTGTTCCCTTCAGTTCCCTCTGACTACAAAACACACCTCTGTGCCCTCTCAATCACACGGGACAGAGGATAGCGAGGGAACACTAAGCTTCCTGTGCGGCTCACACTAGCCTGTAAAGCTGTTTGCGTGCAACTCCACCTCATTTTATTTTCTTTAAGTTGATTCTGACTGCCCTTTGTATCTATGATACAAAATCTGAACAATAAAGCATCTTCGACTGAAATGAAAGCAGCGAGGAACTCCCATAGTAGAGCAAAATTTTGAGAGTTGTGGTGTTATTAAACTTTGGGAACACTATAAAGTCCTTTAATAGTTCCTCATGTGCCATTACGTTTTCTTTCAGGAATGAGCGTGCTCGGTGGATCAGTGCTCTGAACAATAATGACAACAATAAGAAGACTCAGGACCGAACCAGTGAGTTTCCACAACACATAATTCACATGGACGCTCTGTCCTGACTTCTCTATTTAGCCTGTTGCGCCACCTTGTGGTTATGAGTTGAAACAGTTTCCTCATGCTGAGTTGGTTGAAATTAGCCTGTCAAAAGATATTTAAAGTGCCAGTGTGACTTCTCTAAAATGATTCGGATGTGCTCTTTCAGATCTCATGCAGGTGGAGATGATCAGAACTTACACCGCCAGGCAGCCAGACGAGTTGTCTCTGCAGGTGGCTGATGTGGTGCTTGTCTGGCAGACTGTAGAAGATGGTATGTCAGCTCTCTCTGCCTCCCTCATATCTTCATATATCCTCACTCATACTCTTTAATATTCCTCTCATTTTCCACCTTCCTGTTTCAACGGTTTCCTTTCATCATTTACTTTTACATACTCTCCATCTCTCTTTCAAAGTCTGCATTTACTTTTTCCACATAATGGATCTGATACCTGTTTGAAGATGTGGTTTCACATCTGTGCAAACACATGGAAGCCTTTTTCACATTAAATAACAGACAGAACCAAAAAAAGAAGAGCCAGTAAAAGCATAAAGTACCACACAACACATTCTTCTGTTTTCATTTAAAGCCAGTTTCTCTTCTTAGGCTGGTACGAAGGCGAGCGGCTGCGTGACGGAGAGAGGGGATGGTTTCTAAGCGAGTGTGCTGAACCAATTACATGCCAGGCCACTATTGAACGCAACATGCAGAGAATGGACCGCCTGCAGGGCCTTGAGACTAATGTGTGACAGGACGATGAGCGGACTGCTTAACCTACATGGGGCTTTTCCCTGGCCATTAGTGAACCCTCAACACACCAATGACCTGCCTTTTTAAGCACTGAACTCAGACGAATGAGTTCAATAACCACACCACTGACCTGTCTCCAGGGGACAACTGGACATCTATGAGAGCCTTGCGGCTGCTAGGCCCTCACAGTGGAATAAAGATGGGAGCCACAATCATCAATAAATATCAGCCACACTGTCTAAGTTTCAAAGGAAAGACTAAAAACAAACACGTGGAAGACGGATTTCCCTAATAACTGATTTGTCTCTGTGCAGGTGGGACATTTTGACAGTGGGATCTGTCACACTGATTAATTCCCTAGCCTGGTTAGTAAAACTTCACACCCACAGCCAAAGTCACTGCTTTTTTAGCACCCTACCACACAGCAATAGCTGGTATGAAATCTGTAAATGCTTTTTTTTTGTTGTTGTTCATTTACAAAGAATACGCTTTATAATGTGCAATTAAAATGAGAGTACAGTAATACTGTAAGAGGTAAAACAGGCTAAATTGTGTGAAACTAACAACAGCCTGGCATGCGCTCTGTTAATGAGGCTTCTCAGGCCATGTGATTGAAGCTTTGCCAGCATCTTGTTGATTGTGAAAGTGATAATAAGGAAGGAGGGTGTGATTGGCAGCTTATGTAAAGTGTGTGGGTTAATGTGGAAACTCCTGTGAGTGTTTAATCAGCCTCTGATGGCATGTGAAACTATGACAATATTTGCAACAGAATACAAAGTGGTGTACGTTGAGCTGCAAAAGAGAGACGGGCTATTTGTCTGAAGCTTAAGGCACTTTGTGTAAATAGCAGAATCCATTTTCTTTTTTTTTTTCTGGATTATATTGAAAACAAAGTAAACTGTATATAATCTCCTCTCTCTTATGGGTTAAGTGCATAACAGAAGGTAGTCTGTCTACCCTCTTGTCTCCTGTTAATGCCACCATCATGAATCAATGATTCATTCATGTCACAAATATTATTAGACGCTCCATTCACTCAATGATTTTGATTGTTTGAAATATTTTACAAGCACAAATACACAAGATCGGTCTCAGACACAGGTATATGCAGCAGCCAGCTACAACTTTAAAATCATCTTGAGCTGTCTGTGGCATTCATATAGGTGTTGCTTTGACACATACTTAAACTGCCCAAAGAGTAGTTTAAGTACCGTATGTGGTATAACACAGTATTAGACAGGTGGCTTTAATGGCGTGGACTGGCACTGATATTGGGTGTACACCCTCCCACCCCTTCATATTTATTGTGTTATAGAAGGATGGTAAAATTAATTTTGTGTGCTGATGGCAAGATCGGAAGATAGAGAACAGCCCTGCTCTTAATGGTATTGCCCAGCATGAGTCATCTTTTTAGTGTTGCCCAGCTAAAGAAGAAAAATGACTTGGTCAAAGGATGAAGATAACACCATCTATCAAGCCAACTGCTCTGGACTCAGTCCAAATGACAACCATAACTGTTGAGCCACACGAACCAAGCTATGGCGGTCGGCAGTGCTGCCATGAGGAAGGACACAAGTATCCAGACTTTCAAAGAGAACAGCTTTGCATTTGCTCTCAGGGAACATTAGCTTTGGCACCACACACATAAGCATGAGCCGGTCTTGTTTAAGTCATTTCCTCTCTTGTATCTAGTGTAAATTACCTTTGTACATGTAAATATGTAAAACGGCTTAAAATGTGTAATGTATGTTTTCGTAAATACAGATTATATTGAAGCAACTTGCTTATTCAGCCTTCTATATTTTTAATCAGCAACTCCTAATAAAAGCTGAATTGCCCATCATTTAGTCTGATCAATTACTTTTTTTTTTTTTTTTTTTAACATCAGCAGAGACCACTCTAGGAATAAAACTTGGGACAATAAATTAGACATTCTTTCTGAACATTTAATGAAGGATAATCAGATAAATCCTCTGGACATTTGCACCTTTCTCAGATTGGAGCTATTAAATCGAGGGTGTGAAATATCATATTACCCACATGATCTTAAAGCTCAGAACAAATTATGTTCTCTCATCGTAAAACCAGCAATATTTGAGATTTTCCACATGTCAGCCCGGCAAGGCGGATGAAGTTAAGCAGCATGATGGTACACCTTCTCTTTATTGCACAGGCCTGTGGCAATAGGTGAAAATAAACTTATCCAAACAAGAGGTTCACTAACAAGATAAAGTTACAGAAAGAATTCAAAGAAAGACTGGTCCTTTGATCTAAGAGGCGAAAAAAAAATTATGGGAATCAAATGCAGGCCTTTTTTTTTGCCTTTCTTTTTAATAGCAGTGGCCTGTATTTGGCCTTCAGGAGCAGCAAAATTTCAATCAAGCAGAACCATCAAGAAGACCAGCTGGTTATCATAAATAATCCAACTAGACCCTGTGTCCAAGGACGCAGGCAGTAACTTCATGGCATCTTCTTTTCAGAGACAGCCAAATCTCTATCCACTTTTAATCATCGTCATCATCTTCGTCATTGAAGTAAACGTGCTCTCCTCTTGGGGCCGACGCCCACGTTCTGCCATAGCCCCTACTGCTGCCTGTGGGCTTCTCCTGGGTCGTGATGAGGTCTATGATGGCTGTGATCACAGCACAGTCTTTGGATTGACGGTTTTGCCAGTCTACAGGAGCAGGATTACAAATTTTGTCCTGCAGCAGAGAATCCAGCTCTTTCTTTAAACTCTGCAGGACAGACAGGAAGGAGAGATTAATACAAAAGAAATTTCAAAAAGACAGATGTGTTGTTGATGTGCATGTGTGTGTCGTTTACCTTAACAAGGTGAGCAATGCGTGCAGGGGATCTAAAGACAATCCACTGGTCCACTGCGATGGTTTCCTGGTCCTCGTCTTTTTGGATGGTAATGTCTCCTCCAAAGAACAGCAGTGAGAATGGTGACACCTCAGTGCAGTCGTATAGAAAGATCTGAGGGAGCACAGAGATATCAGTAACGCGCGACGACAGGGCCATTACAACAAACACGTCAACACATTTGGTGACAGAGAGCAGCATCATTACGGCACACCCTGCCTGACAGCTATTCTGTGGTGTGGGCTGAAAGTGTCCCATTAGTAAGGAGAGGCTGTGGAGTTTGAAATGTGTTTCAAGAGAAATGTCATCTTGACCCATCTGTGACTTTAACTTATGTATTACACCTCATCCATTTTTCTTCTGTTTGAAGGAGACTGATTAATGATTAGGGATGGCACCGGTTCTGACATAAACGTTAGTAACCAGACCGAAAAGCAGCGCACATTTCGGTGCTTTTTGTTTCCTGAGATGTCACACACTTTGGATTCTAGCCAATCATTTTACCTTTCCAAGGATAGTAGGCGAGCCCAGGTACGTACGTTCTTTTAGAGCAGAGCTACAGATTAAAAAATGTTTGATAGAGTGATATATATGCCCGATAGCTGCAAAAAAGGCTAAAATTGTTATCTTTTTACAAAACAAAACAAAACAAAAAACAGCTAAACATGAGGGGTTTTTGGACAAAGTTTATGTTTTCCGTTGTTTAATCACTGGTTCCAACCAAAGGAGGTATGCTGTATCAACAGAAAAGGCTAACTTGGTTATCATTTTGCAGAAAAAAAAAGAGACTTCTAAAAATAAAAACATGAGAGGTTTTTGGACAAAGTTTGTGTTCTCTATTCTTTAAGCATCGGTTCGAGCACTGTTTAAGCACCGGCACCGTTTCAAAAGTACCGGTTTGGCACCGGTATCGGATAAAACCTAAACGATACCCATTCCTACTAATGATAATGCAAATTATTATTTTTTTAGTTATTTATAGTTAAATTCTAAAGACTGCTGGCAGAAAAAGGTGTCATATATAGGTGCACTATAAATCACTCTGTGGGTACACACTAACAAAAAACTCCTTTGCTCTCAGGTCAAAAGTCAAAGACGCGGGATAAACAGCAAACAAAAACTATTTCAGCTTTGAAGGTTGAAGACCATAGTATTAAAAGGGAGAAGTAGAAAAAGATGGAGAGAGAAGAGAGAAGAAAAAGAGAAAAAAAGCGAGGAGACAGCAGAGACGACTGCATTTACTCCATGAATGTGTAATGTTATGTCTCACCGAGGGCAAGTGCGTCAGAGAAGATAAAGTCTGGACGTCATCCTTCAGTTTTATTCTTTTTTGTCCTATCTACAGCCCTGGACTTCTGCTTTCTTCTCAGGGTAAACAAATAACCTTGAAAATCTCGCACTCTCAGAATACCTTATTTTTACCATGTCATTGTGCTCAAAACCACTTACATGCGACAAGAAAAAAAAAATCATTTAATGGCAACAATAATGACAGTGAAATGCAGCAAATCATTTATTTTCCCTTAAAGACAAAGAGAAAAAGCACAGGCGGCCATCAGAGAGGACATAAAAGGTGTTTTCCTGCAGAATAGAAACATTCACAAAAAGAGAGCACAGAAAGAACAAAGACAAAGAGATGCAAGGGAGGGGAAACGGGTGTGAAGAGGGGAAGGAAAAAAAGAGAGAATATAGAAAAAGGCAGCAGTCAGCAAACAACACTGACTGTTTTGCACCCCACCACCAACTACTACATTGTATCTGGAAGCTTTGAAGCACAAGAGCCTTTGAGAGGGACTTGAAAGGCAGTGTTTTAATCAAATATTCATTAAGTGCAAAGCTGGTGTGGCACCACTGCCAACCTTTAACCACTGGCCCTCTTTTCCACTCATATGCACCATTCGAGGGACACATGCAAACTCAAGAAGACACAAAGCAACACAGACTCAAATGTAAAAATAAATAAATAACATTTACAGAACAATATAACATTTACTAGGAGAGATAGATTACTCCACTATGTGAGATACTCACACTACTTGTTCTCATCTTTAGGTGATAGATAAGCCAAGTATAGTTGAATTCCGTCTCTTCGGCATTGACAGATTTTGGGTGGATACACACTTTTCCGTCAGCCTGAGTGTACACTTTGACACTGCAAAAGATCAGATGTGAGTGAGTCTAAGTGTGTGTTTTATAGAGCTGGGAATATTCACATTCTTCATACTTTACAACATATTTTTTATTAAAATTGTCATCTTAATAAATGATGAAAAAAAGACAATTTATCACAGCAGAAGATGGAAAACAGTTAAAAAAAAAAAAAAAGAAGAAATTGCAACAGTTATGAACCCCCCCCCTTTGATTACATTTTTATAGACAAATTCTTCCAAAAGTTTGGATAGAAATAACGATTATATGCAAACACTACAATCTGGTGTGATCTCTGAGGCAGAGATGAGCAGTGGAATACCAAGGACTAGCAAACTAACAGCTCACGACTGCGCTGTCAATGTCCATCAATTATTTTTCTTATCTCAGTTGTATATATACACCACAGTAAAAAAGAAAGTACACCTTTCAAGGTCTTATGTATCAGGACATATAAAATGATACATACAATGTAAAATAATGCAGAGAATATATCTGGTCCATCTCTTGATTCTAAAATTATTTAAATGAAACCTCAGATGAACAACCAACACATGACTTTTTACACTTATTGTTATTTACTGAACAAAAATCTGTCCAAAATGCAGAAACAGCGTGTCAAAACCTAAGTATTTCTATAAGAATTAAGGAGGCAAGTAGGAACCAGGTACTCCTAATCAAATGTGACTGATTAACTGATCATTAAGTGTGAACACCGCTACATAAGTGTTTGCAGTTTGTTGGTCTGTGTTAAAACAATAAAACGGTGGAAAGAAATCAGCAATGATCTAAGAGTCCAGCATTCCACAGTAAATTATTCAGTGGAAAATATTCGAGACATGTTATACGCCCTGACAAACTCACCCCGAGGTCATGCACATGACCTTGAAATGCACAGAGGAAGTGAAAAAAAAAAATCAAACTCCTCCACCTCAAACTCTACCAGCCTCAGATAGTATGTCAAATGTTAAAGTTAATGAGAGTACAATTAGAAAAACACTAATTTTCTAAAATTAGTGGAGAGTCGTGTATCGCTTGCTTGTTGGCTTGTTTGGGTTGCCAGGAAAAAGTAATATAGTATAATTTTTGCTAAAATAACTCAGAATTGAGCTGTTCAAGAGCTAAATTCTATCAGGTGTTTTTTGGCTTTTTAATCCAACGTATGCAGAATGCTGAAAGTAACACTGTGTTTCACACACCAGTATGTTGGCCAAAGAAAACCAACTGTTTCACTACAGGGAACAAGCTGTTTGAAACGGAAAACAACAAACAGTGCTTAATCAAGCACTGAATTCATTAAGTGGAGAGCCGTGGTGCGGACATAAACATTTAAAAACTTGCTTGGTGTTACGAATTACTTATACAAAGGAAATGACCCTGGGAAATGACTGTGCACCTAGGTCTAAAGCTGTCAACGAGATAAACAATAAAAGTGACAGCCTGCTGTGAAAGAGTCTGTGCCCCTGTTGTGCGTGTCTGTCTTTTGCACGCAGGTCACAGCCACCGCTTATGACAGCTGCCTTTGGGCAATTTTATGATGACTGCATTGATCTTGAGCTGCAAAAGTGCCTTTGTTTTTGACAATCATCCAAACGTGGCCTCTGCACAGCCTGGGGTAATTGTCACAGTGCCCTTACAGAGCACTCTTACCAGGACGTATGATGAGATATTGCAGTGTGAAGGCTATTTTTCTCTCTGGAGATCAATAAGACTGATTGTGCACCTCTCTATCTTGGCCTGTGCAGCCCTTTCCTGTCTGTCATTGCTCATCTCCTCCTTTGGATTAGCAAACTTACCCTGGCCTCTTTTTGCTGTGAGATGGTCTGATCATGGCCACCTTAGGGTACAGACCTGCTACAATCACTGCCTTGATTAATTTTTCATTGCCTGAGGGGGAAAAAAGTGACAGATAAAGAACAAATGAAAAAGAAAATATTAAACTTAAATGCTTCATATCATACTTTGTTACTGCTTCACAGCCCAGATATCATGACCAGTTAAAAAACAACAAACAAACAGAAAAACTTCTTACTTACCCGAGTTGACATTAGATTTGGGGTCTTTGGGATCGTTGCTGCTGACAAAGCCTGCATGCATGAGATGTTCGGCAAACTGACCCTTCATGTTTTGCAGCATCTGAATGATGAAAGGACAAGTTGCTTCTAATAATACAGCACACCTTTGACTTCACAGAAAGAAGTCCATATTTAAAATATAGTCACGCAGAATCATCCCGACTCACCTGGAGTGTGTTGGCAGACAGGAAGTTGTCCCAGCAGTATTCCCTTTCATACCTGCCTCCACGCTGCTTTGCATCCTCCCAGCCCTGGGTAAATCAATGCATGATAAATTAAGATAGGATCAATTCATACAGCAGACACATCTGTGAGTACAAAATCAGGAGTCACCCATGTGGGCTGTTCTACCTGGAAAGCATTGACAATAGTGAGGTGGTCACTCTTCGAGTTTCTAGAGAGGGCCTTCCGCCTCATGTCTGCCATCTTCTCTTTACCCTAAGACAAACAGATACGTAAAAAAAACAAAAACAAAATGCACACACACACAAGTTCAAAGATAGTATACAGCGTAAGCTTTCATAAGCTGTCTGTGAACTCAGCTCTACCTACCAGGGGTATGAAAAAAGGGTCTTTGAAGCTGAGGGAAGCAGCAATAGTGAGTACAGGGTCAAGGCAGCCCAACAGAGCTCCAAACAGGATGAGCTTGCCAATGTGAGGTTCCACAGGCAGGCGAGCCAGGTGGAAACCCAATGCTGTAAGATTCTCTCTTTGGTCCAGGGCGTTCTGACAAAACAATGTCATCATATCCATAAGAAAGGGCATTCAGAAACATGTGCATAATAACTATCCCACAATTTTATTTTATTTTAACAAGTTTAACCTCATTAGCCTGAAAGCTCATTTTCATCTGGGTAAATACTAATTTCTCAGTTTGCTGCTGCAACACAAGTTACTGAATTTGTAAGGGCTTTTTAGTTAGTTACTAATATATTAAGTTACTAGTATATTATGTAATCTTTGGTCACAGCCCAGCATGCAATTGATACTCTGCTTCGTAACAATCTCTTAAAAACCCTTTTAGTTACTTTCTTACCAGTTCTGTGAGATTCTTGATGGCGAGGCTGACAGCCTTTTCAGTGGGACGGTCCAAGGCTTTCTCCAGGAATCGACCTATAGACCCAAGCTTCAGTATCTAGGGAGTGTATGTGATATTTTGCTTTGATCAGCACAAGCATGTCATAATTTTTTCCACATAATTCCCTTTACTTAATCAGGTGGGCTGTTAACTATGGAAAACATTGATTTATAGACACACAGTACTGTGGAAAAGTCTTGAGCCACTCCCCATTTCTTCATATTTTGACATTCGGTATGACCACTTTTGTTCTTCAAAACAGCCTGAACTCTCTTGTGCAGCTTTCTTATTATTTCTTTAAATAATCTTCAGGAATATTTCTCCAGGCCTCTTGATGGACGTTCAAAGCTCTTCTTTAGATGTTGGCTGTCCTCCGCTCTGTTCTCTGTCAAGATGATCCCACACTGCATCAATAATGTTAAGATCTGGGCTCTGAGAAGGCCAATCCATGACTAATAGTGTTCCACTGTGTGTTTTTCAATCAAGGTACGCTTTTACTGCACTGGCAGTGTATTTGGGATGGCTGTCATAATGAAACATGCCAATCAGATGCTTTCCAGATGGTACTTCATGGTGGATCAGAGTATGACTGTGTTTTTCTGTGTTCATAATTTGGGCAATGTTGATAATACCTCTATTACCACTGGCTGAGATTCAGCTACAAAACATGACCGAGCCTTCACTGTGTTTTACAAATGGAGGCACTACCTGTTGCTCCTCTCTCCTGCCCACCTCTGTACATACTGACACCAGTTTTAACCAAAAATGACAAATTTGGACTCCTCACCTCAGTTCTTATGTAATTTGGCATACCTCAGCCTTTTCTAACTCTTCTCTTCCTTATGAATGGCTTCTTGAAAGCCACCTGTCCTCTGAGACCATTTCTGATGAGGCTTCAGTGAACAGTAGATAAATCAAAAGGTCAGATCTACCTTTCAGGTCCTGTGTCAGGTCTTTGCAGGACTTTTTTGTACTTCTCTTCATTACTTTGAGGTGTTCATCTGCTGTAGACAGTTTTTCTTCTGCCACTTCTCTTTTTGAGAACACACTGCACATACTGAGTTATGCAAATATTTCAGTTAATAACTAATATACCTCAGAAATATTATTTTAAGTCTTTCAAAATTATGAGTTTTAATGACAGTCAGATAATAAAAAAGTGCCTAAAGTACTTTTTGAAACTGATTAAGTTATTTGTTATGTGTAGACAACACTGGTTTATCCCTTAAGTTAGGTGCCTTTTAACAAAAACCCCCAAAACAAAAACCTTAATTAATTATACGCCAGTGCTAAGTGACTTAATAGACAAAGCGGAAACCCCCCCCCCAAAACAAACAAGAAAAAGTTCCTCAATGTTTAAAGGAAAACTTTAAAAGACCTAAAAGCCTGGAGAACTACTACTAAAGACTGCTTTAAAATTACAAGAAAGTCTGACTTATTGGAGGCAAAAGATAAAGAAATAAGGGATCACTCAAGACATTTTCACAGTACTATAGATATAGTAAGATCAAGTACAGTTAGCTTTGAATGACTTGCTCATATTGCTTTTTGTGACAGAACAACAAAGATGTTAGTGCTTACTTCTAATCTTAACTAACGCAATTCACTGAATGCTACGCGAAATGAATGTGATCACATGGTTTGGTTTGGCTAAATGCACGTTCATTTCCACATTCAAAAGGAACATTTACTTGTGGCTAACTGCAGAGCAATGAAACAGCCACATCTCTATGTCTGACTAACAATGTGATGTTGAAGTGTTTATGCATTAGAGAGCCAGGTCAAGGTTAGCATGTTGTCAGTGTTTGTCTCACTTTAAGGACTGTCTGATGCATTGTGCAACTCTCACCCACTAGCTTCAAAAACCATATCACACACATACTCAAATACATCCAGCACAGAGTGGGGGAGACACACTAAAATGCATATCCAATACAGCAACTGGTGAGAACAATCACAGCAAACACTACATCTAAATGACCTTTGGCTTAATTTTCCATTAGCACTGTTTAAAATATGTCTGAGTGGAGCGTGAGGATTTCAAAAGAGAAAGCGAAAAAAAAAAAAGGTAAGCAACCAAAGAAGAAAAAGACTGTTTATATAAGAGAAAAAAAATGTGTAGAAAAGTAATTATACTGTCTGTAAAAAATGAGAGTAAGAGCGGGAGAGGGCATGAGTCAGCCCGGGATGCTCATCCCCAGTTCTCATTAGACAGGAGAGGCTGTAATTCAGCACAACACCAAAAACAGCAGCGCTGTCCTCGTTCCGCCCCTGCACTCACAAAACTCATTGAGAGCAATCTTGTCCTCATCTAAACTCCAAAACCCACATCTATCCGTCTCTCTCTCTGTCAGTCTATCCCTCTTTCTCTCCGCATATACAACCTTGATCTGCAAGCACAGCTCCTCCAGTGGTGTCCTCATAATTTCAGGTAATTGATAGGCATCCAACAGGCTGGCCCTCAGACCGTTGTACAGGTGATAGCATTTCCCCGGACACACTCTGGATATTTAGAGAAGAGAGTTGTTAGAGAGACAGAGAAGGAAAAGAGGTTAAATGTTTTACAGGCCCTGTGACAAGGGCTTACTTTAAAAATCAGTGGGATGAAACTGCACACAGTAAGCAGCTCTGCTAATTGGGCCTTGCTGCACTTTGATGTCAGAGCTATATAACAGAACAGACGTCTCAAGTAAAAGACTGGAAACAACCTGAGAGTGACTACACTTTGCCTTTCTGAGTGGCTACAGATGGGAAAGCAGGACAGAGTGGGCTTACAGGGAAGAGTGATGGAGAGCTCAGATGACAAATAGATGGGAAGCTAATTATCCCATATTGCATACCCAGAGGCACTAATATAAAGTATGCCCTCATTATATTATAATCTACAAATATACCCACGTGTAGACACAAACGCACACATAAACACACACACACACCTGCCAGCACGTCCTTTCCTCTGTTTGGCATTGGCCAAGCTAACCCACTCAGCCATCATGGTGCTGATGTTATTGCTGGTGTCAAAGTTGGTCTCCTTAATTTTGCCTCCATCTATCACATAAACAACATCATCGATGGTGATGCTGTGAGGAGCAGGCGAGAGAGAAAGGGGGGAAAACATAAGTTGCACATAATAATACAGAAAAAACACTTCAAAGTTAGGGCTGTTCGATATAACGATATATATCGTTTCATTTTACGCTATCGTTTGTTTGGTGGTGTCGCAAAAATAAACTGTTTGCGGCAATATTTTTTCATCGTTTTGATGGTCACTGTAGTGGCTATATTAATTTCTTAAAGTTCTCTCTTTCTCTTATATTTAATATAACCACACTATGGACGGACAAGCGCCTGGTTTTATGCGTTGTGGTTAGCAACAACGACGGTAACAGCATCGCGTGTCCGCTTGTTTACGTTCCACATAAACCTTTCACGATAAAGCTCAAGATCCTGTTGAGACTTTTCAAAATAAACTGAATCACGTGAAAGAGCAGATTATTTACGGATAAGAAGTAGAGAAGAGCCGCCATGTGCTAGAAAATAAACCTTAGACTCAAACGTTAGAACAGGCTTTTCCCCGCAGCACGCTGTGTAATAAATACTCACAAAGAAAACGGCGGCTGCTACAACTTATGTCTAAAAATGTATCGTTTCATACATCTGTTAAAACACTCGACTCCAGCTACATGAGGCGCAGCTGGAAACACTTCCCGCAAGACGAGCTGCCCGAGATTCACAGAATTTACAGAAAATGTTACATTTTTGTGATTTATATCATTATCAGGACGACAGAATTCTTATATCGGGATATGAGATTTTGGTCATATCGCACAGCCCTATTCAAAGTAGACTCTCAAGAATTCCTAGTTAAGACTCTTACACAATCACTTAGAAGTAAAAAATAAAATCCAGCCCTTTGGTAGGTTTCTGAGTAGACTTGTAGTCAAGACCGCCTAATCCGAGACCAAGACAAGACCAAGACCAAGTTGAGACGAGACCAAGACCGAGACAAAAAAGTCTTTAAACTGCAGCCAGATGCTATTCTATATACATATGCAGGACACCTTAAACTAGTTTTTTAATTAAGCAGCAAGGCAGAACAAAGTCGGGCCTGTATCAAGACACAGGGACTAAACCCCAATTCAACCAGACCCAGAACTGATCCGGAATTAAAACAGGACTACAACAGCAACCAAGACAGAACCAGAATCAGAACTAGATGATAGTAGCACTAAAAATCACCATAGACCTGCACTACACTTGTTTTTTTAATTCTACCAAAGTACAATATTTAGATTGAGAAAAGTTTATATAATTATTTAGCCTTGTTGTGCAAACAAGCCTGCATAACTTAATAAATATAGAATTTGAAAAGTAACAAATGGTATCTAAAAAGAAACACTAGGTACTAGATACATGTTCTGATGAGTTTTGGCAAACAACCATTTGACTAACATGTGTGTCTCAACTGCTCTTGTTCATCTCTGTTCTGTCGTCATTCTCTCTCTCCCTCTCTGTTCCTCTCTCTCCCTCTCTCTCCCTCTCTGTTCCTCTCTGTTCCTCTCTCTCCCTCTCTCTCCCTCTCTGTTCCTCTCTCTCCCTCTCTCTCCCTCTCTGTTCCTCTCTCTCCCTCTTTGTGCTGACAATCAAGCCAAACTCCAACATCATCAAATATACAGTTGAAACCAGATATTTATGTACTCTTCAGATAAAAACAAACACACTTTTTTAATTGTAACATCAAATCAGACTAAATGTTTATTTTTTTTAGGTTGATAAATATAAAAAACATATTTGTTAACTTTAAGAGTAAAGAGAGAAACTATCTGTATTTCTTAATTGCAAATGGCACCAAATTGTATTCAAAATTGAGCCACACTTATGGAGCTCCACAATTCTTTTCCTGGTGTTTTGCTCTGGATTTTTCCCATGTTACAGAAACAGGCTCTGTGTTTTGCCTTATATGCATCCACAGCTGTGCCACCAATTTACTCACATGGACTCTACTAACCAATCAGAAGCTTCTTCAGCTCAGAATGGAATCGTCTGGAGTTTTCTTATTAATTAACCATAAACTTAGTGTATATGTGCTCCTAAATTTGATGAAAGTGATTAAAATAGACAGCTCCCTCTTTTTATTCTGACATTTCACTAATTCAAAAGATATTTCAACATTTATTTATCTAAAACAAAAGTTTACTCTAAATTGATGTTTAACAGTAAAAAAAAGTTTGTTTTCTCCATAAAGTGTGTGTAAATATCTGGTTTCAACTGTGAATATACTGCTGTGTATTGAAATTCCTCTTGTTTTGCATAGATATACTGAACAACATCCAAAGCATAATATATAAAATAACATCTACCTGAGTTTTTTCTTTGAAAGAAGCTCCTTATGTCCATCGTTGTGTACATGAAACCGATTTAGAGAATTTAGATTTGAGAACGCAGGACCGAAACAGCGAGACCAAGACCGAGACCAAGACAAAAGTCCGTCGAGACCAAGACGAGACCAAGACCAAGTAAAAGTGGTCTCAAGACATCCAACTCTAGTTTAGAGTCTATATTTAGTTGAGTGATATGAGGGGAGTGCTGAGGGCAGGCAGCTCCTTAATTTGCTCTGCTCGTTTGTGTGAATGCAGCACTCTGAACGCATTAACAAATTGCCTGTCAGAGTTTTCTCATCCAAACCAATATGACAGTATTTGTAATCAATCCAAGAGATGTATGCTAATTAGCGCCAATCCAGTTGTAGGCCTCATTCCTGACTGAGGCACTGGCACACACAGAAAACAGATATATGATGGAATGTCATAAAAGGTCTGTGTTTTTTCTAAACCTTTAAACACTTTCCAAAGTACAAATGCAAAGACTGGACAAGCTTTTACCACAGACGCATGCTCTTACAAACCTGGTCTCAGCTATATTGGTAGCAATCACAATCTTTCGAACTCCAGGAGGAGGCCTTTTAAAAACCTGAGAAGAATTAGAGAGAAAAATTGAGCAGGACATTTGTGATATTGAAAGGGGACTAAAGTAGGACACAATTGACAAAGAGATGGTCCGAGAAAGAGAAAAAAGAGAAACTGAAGAATACTGACCTGTGTCTGGTTAACAGTTGGCATGAGGGAGTGTAAAGGGATGATAACAAACCGGTCTGAAATGCAACAGGACACAAAAGAAAAACTCAAATAAAACACTGACTGTCAATTTAAGATACAACTAGTCCATAGGCTGAACAATTATGTGTTCTATAACAACAAGTATCATGAAACCATGGAGAATTCTACAGCCACAGCACCCCTACTTCAGATAGGTGGAAGATAACGGATGAATGGAAAAATTGCACCACAAATAGTGACATAGTTGCTGGAGTCCACTTAACTTAAAATGACATACGTGTTTAGCAACTTTGTCTTTACATACAAATATACGCAAAATACAAGCAATCAGCAACCAGCGGAGTCAAGTCATCTTTTGCGAAAATATAAGCTGGAAGACAAATCTTT
>NW_005187518.1:1770607-1771880 GCF_000239375.1 Pundamilia nyererei
AAGGCAGTCAATGCTAGCCCATGGAGCCATGCTGGAAAGGTCAAAGATAAAATTAGTCAAATCTGTCTTTAATAAATATACAGTCATACAGACTGTACAGAGCTATAATACAGAGCAGAGTTTCAGCAAACTCGTTTTCATCCTATCCAGATTTAAACAAAGTATTCTCTAGCTAAAATTAAGCTGCTATAAAAATCGATTCTATAAAAAGCACCATGCTATTCATTTCCTCCGAGAAATGAAGGGAAGGCATAAAAAGTAGCTTCTAGGCCTTGGTTTCCCCAACTTTTTAATTAAAGCTAATTATTATCCCCAGTTCTCAACCACTGGCACTCACATGGGACTGTATGTATGTTAAAGTCTCTGCATGTGTATTTGTGAAAGAGATGAAGGTCGGCTGCCTAGCTACAACCTGACAAATTACACGCATCCAGGAAGAAACACACTCTAATTAATTCTAACTAAAAATTAAGTGACAGTACAGTACAGTAAGCTCTGGAGAGTCTACTCTATGACAGCACACACAAACACACACAAACACACACAGCAAACCACCCACATACAGTTGCACCCAGCAGGCATTCATTAATGCCTGTATGTTAAACCCCTAGGTGTATAATCACAGAACCCTGCAACATAATTAACCAATCATCACAGTCAAAAGCTCAGCAGATGGCCCATATCCTTGGTTCAGATTACCATCATGGTGAATCAGCCAGTTCTCTCACAGCCATTTGACAACGCCACAACAAATCAGCTGGTTGACTGGCTCAGTGTGGCCGTGACTGATGGAGATACAGCTTCATATGGGAAAGTATAATTATTCTGTCTGCCTCTGTTAGTCACTCCGTGTTCTTCTTCTTTTTCACTCTCTTGTTTATTTATACATCCAAAACTATTTTACTTCATTCAGTCATAGCACTTAACTTTTTAAAATGGTAGTAAACTAATCATTCTTCTCTCGTTAATAGTAGTCTACCCTGAATCGCCTCCTGGTCAGCAGGGGGGATTTCTGTGGAGTGTGCATGTCTCCCTGTGCCTGTGTTGGCTTTCTTTGGGTGCTGGCTGTAAATTATAGACGCTAAACTGTCTCTGTAGGTTTGTGTCTTTGTTTGTCTCTCTGTGTTAGATCTGTGATGGACAGACGACCTGTATAAAGTGTACCCTGCCCTTGACCTACAGTGGGGCAAAAAAGTATTTAGTCAGCCACCGATTGTGCAAGTTCCCCCACTTAAAATGATGACAGAGGTCAGTAATTTGCACCAGAGGTACA
>NW_005187518.1:1773732-1775132 GCF_000239375.1 Pundamilia nyererei
CATCGTCTAGAATTTGGCCAATTTATGCCAGCTGCACTCAAACCACAACTAAAAGGTTAGACTCACCTCCTCATTGAGCACAATATAACGAATTAGTGCCAGAATTAGGTCCAGATCAATCTTCTCATCTCTGTCTAATATCTCGAGAGCCTCAATGGTTGTGTCAGAGTACCTGTAAAACACAGGACATGGACATGGCAACATAAGTGCTCCTGCTCTCCCCTTACTTGTTGCTGGAGGTGTCACACGCTGTAATATGGCTAAAACAGGTTTATAAATATTTTTCACATGCTATGCTTTAGTACAAAAATGCAGAATAGCATTGAGTTACAGTTGATACTTTTTCTTTGTTGTGGTAATAGCACTGGTGATCAGTAACATATTAATAATTGGTTCCTTTGTTTTTTTTCCCATTTAGAATGAGAAAAAGAGAAACATCTGTGTCGTGTTCAACTATAAAAGCAGTATTTCTGTTTTTTAAAAAATGTATTCCAGTAGGTCTTAATACAAAAATGTGTTTTATGTTGAAACCATTTGAAATCACCAGAAAACTAATTTTGCAAGCACACCGACAGTGGTCAAAGTAATATTTCTGCCTAGTTACACAATAGACTGGATGCCATGATGTGAATTTAGGACTTAACTATTTTTTAATAACAAAACTAAACACTGGCAAAACAAACCAACACTGAATATGCCAAGACATTTAAAAAAATATTTGTTAATATTACGCTATTTTATAAATGATCGGGCTCCTCAAGTTCTCAGTAATATTGTGATTCTTCTTAAAGCTTTCAGTTCAGTAAGACATAAAGCATTTTGGAAACTTCAAGTTTTATTACAAGAATTCTCACTTGAGAAAAATAGCCTTTTCTGTTCAGGGTATCAACATATCGAATTCCTTACCTATAGTATTCAAACTGGATCATGTCCAGGATTACTTTAAAATTAAACTGAAATAGTTTTTGAAGTGGAATCCAGTCACGTAGACATGAACAATCTTCTGTCTCCTGTTTAGAGCCTCTGTTGTTATATTGCAGGTGTGTCTAGTGGCATCTTATCTCCATTCTGTTGTGTTGTGGGATTGTCTTAAAAATTTTAAAGCAGTTATTAGAGAGAAATTTGCACCCAAAAAATTTAGTAAGTGTCAAATTGGCAAAGCAAAGTCCTTCACAGCTGTAATTATGTTTTGAACAGAAGCAACTAAGCTACAGTGTTGCTGTGACTGTACTAAGCAGACCTTGGAACTGTCTGTGATGGTGCACTTTAATTGTAGCTGTGTTTATGTAACAAATGCATCAGACATCAGTTTCAAGCACTCATCTTTCTCTTACTGTTTGTAGATCAAAACCATAATTCTCTATATTTAATCTTCATTAAATCAGAACTTTAAAAGAAAT
>NW_005187518.1:1775758-1783256 GCF_000239375.1 Pundamilia nyererei
TTTTTTTGCCTTTTTCTGTCTAAAGAGTTAAAAAAACCAACAAAAAAAACCAATATTGGTTGACTTTTTTTCTTCTTTTTACAAATTCTCTCTTGTTTCTCTTTAAAGATCTTACAAGTTTCAATTAATGGTACTACATTTTTAAGTACTTTTAAGTGAGATTTAAATTATTTAAAATAATTTCACAAGGCACAGACGTTACCCAAAAATAATTTTTTTAGAAAGTATTTAACAGAGCTACAGTCCATACAGACGTCCACTTGTAAGCAAAGTGATGTGCGAATTTAGCTTAACACCAAAAATGCAGTTTAGTCAGAAAAGGGTAGCCCTGAAATGGCTCACTAGAGTCGTGCTAACGAAAGAGCATGAAGTGAGACAACAAGGAAAAGCTGGCACTTTCACTTAGCCTGTATTTCTTTTTCTGAAGGCACTTAGAATGCAAAGACGAGCGTGGAGGAATGAGTCAACAGAAAATGGGGACCCATACTAATGAATCTTCCACAGACAGTAGCGTCAACCCCAAATCAATGGGGACAAAACAGAGTGACAAACAAAGGAATGGCTGGAGTGGAGATATAGGGGAAAAAGCAGAGAAGATGTACAGGGAAAAGATGTATACAGGATGAGAAGGCAGAGGTGGAAGCAAACTCACGGGTCTGAGCGAAGCCACTGAAGAATAATGCCTGTTGTACAGTACAGGATCGAACCTTGTCTCCTTGGTAACCGGCTGGAAAATGGGAGAAAAAAAAAAGAAAGAAAAAGATACTCTTATACATCTGTGCAATTTAGAAAATTTAAAGTAAGGTCACCAAAATAAAAGCAGGACTTCTCTGAGAAATGAACTTAGGTTTTGTAACAGTTAACTGTGTTGCATTTCCACCATTTTTGCTACTTTACTTTAAATAAGCACCACTTTTATGTTTAACCTTTACATAGAAGTGAAAATAAAACGTTGCTGATACCAAATATTATACTACAATATGTAACGGAATTGTAGTATGCTACAGTGCACTACAGTAAGAAGATTTATTCATGCTTTGTTTATGTACTAATGCTGAAAGGTTTATTCAATTAATTACAAAATAGCTTCTCTTATTTTAAAGTTATCACTGTAGGAACTGCCTTTCATATGATATCTGATAAAACAAAATTCATTAACAACTGAGCCTTCTAAAAGGGTTTGTTGTATAACTGATGCAAGATTAATGTGCCAAGAAGAGGAGACTAATTACACGATATAATATTCTTTTCTTTTTTTGTGAAGCCTGAAGTCCAAAGAATTAATGTATATTTCACAAAAATCAAAAGAGAGTAAAACCAGCAAAAGCACCACGAAAAACAGTGAGTCTTCTGGACTGGTATATAAATACAGAGCAACATGTATCAATGGCAAGACATTCATAGTAGAATACAGTTGTAACCACACATTTCTATACTGTAGTATTGCAGAGCAACATGTTCACTGCGTATTTATTCACAAATACTCTGGATCCTGTTTCACAAACACTCTAGCACTGACACAGCTGGCTGCTTTACCTAGCTGTTACCCAAACCTTGCACATAGTGAGAAGATTCTGTCACCTTCATTTTCATCAGTGACTGTGAGTAGTGGATTAACCAACATGACTTTGGCAATGATAGCCTATGGAGTGAGTACTGACTACTATCAGTAAGCTAAATCAATTGTGAAAAATCAGCCAGTAAATAACAAGCAGAATTGGGTATTTTATTATAGAAAAATATCCAATAGAAATCAGCATACTCCACTATTGTATAAATCACTGTTCGCTCAGGCTGCACAACAGCAAATTGCTTTTGTTCAATTCTTGCTGCAGATGTTTAATGTGTGTGTTTTTAAGAAAAATTATTTTATGGCGTTCATTTACCCACACATTTCATGTATCCATCTTGAGTCCTTTCACCAAGTCTATGTAGACTATGTATACATAAAAAATATAACATGCTGTAGATCTCATGCAGAACATCTGAGCTCAGTAAGCTTTTAATTTAAATATTAATGAGCTATAACATATGTCATGTGTTAAAACTGCTAACTACGTCAAAATCTATGTTTAAGATGTCTAAATCTGTTCCTACTCTGATCATGCTGGCTGATATCACCAACTTCAGTCTAAACCACAAAGCCTCAGCTGTTACCGCCAACCTTGAAAACAGCAAGCTCAGTCTGAAATAGACAGACATAATCAGGGAGGGAAATAAAACAGTCTGATTTCTGCAACAGCGCTCCCATCAATTTAACCTGCTGTGGCTGGACTCTTAACCATATCAGATCTAAGGGAAATGAGCTTTCTAAACATAAGTATTGCTTTTGGTTTCTTAGCCTCTAAACCAATTACAGAATGTCAATTAAATATACAGTGAGCCTAATTTCACCTTCACACAATCACTGGCCACTTTGTTAGGCATGACTGTTCAACTGCTTGTTAATGCAAATATCTAATCAGCCAATTAGATATTTGCTCATATAGTAGCAACTTAATGCATTCGGGCATGTAGACATGGCCAAGAGAGCAACTATCTTCAGCGAATGGACAGCAAATGGTCAGAAAAAGATAATCCAGTAAGCAGCAGTTCTCTGGGTGAAAATCCTTAGCTGGTCAGAAGAGAAAGGCCAGTCTACTTCGAGCTAATACGAAGGTAAAAGTAACTCAAAAAAAATAAAAAAAAAGAGCATCTCTGAAAGCACAACAGGTCAGCCTAAAACTGATGGGCTACGAGTGCCACTACTCTCTTGGTTCAGAACAGGAAATTGAGGCCACAATTCACAGCAGCTCATCAAAATTAGAAAACGGAAAAATGGAAAATCTTTGTCTGGTCTTTCTTAAACATCCTAAACATGACAATGAGTTCACTGTAGTCAAATGGCCTCCACATTGACCAGATCTCAAGTTTCAGGAGAAAGAATTTTAAGCATGAGCACTTCTCAAAAGTGTTGCGTACCTCTGCAGGCGGATTTGGTAACCACATGAATTCCCATTCCCAACACTTTCTGCCCTCTCTGCCGCTACACGCTCTGCAACCTGATAGGAAGAGCACACACACACAAATAGGATTTAAGAGGAGAGACAGCATTGTATTGCAAAAAAGTAATAATTTCTATATGAGCGATGCCGAAATTTTGCTGTATGCAAATGCATCGCATTATTTTTATGTCATCAAAGTAACAACCAGTTGTTATGTTTAAGGGGCAATTGCTTTTTCGAACAGGGCCATGCAGGTTTTAAGCTTTCTGCTTATTAAAGAAAATCATCACTCAAGTTCTGCATTTTGTATTTATGAAATATAGCTCAGGGAGTAGAGCAGATCATTCACTAGTCAGTGAATGATCTGCTGGTGGTTTGTTCCCTGTTTACTCCAGTCTGCATGCCATAGTATCCTTGGACATAGAAAGCACTTAGGTGAATGAGACATGTAGTGTAGGCTTGTGTAGAGTAGAAAAGGGCGATGTAAGGAAACAGTGCATTTGCCATGTATTTATTCAATATAAATATGCAAGAAATCAGGAAGGAGACAAATATTTTCCACAATAAAAAGATTTTAAAAATATATCCATATCTTTTTTTAATCAAACTAATTATTTTGCCCTTTTATTTCATTGTTTAATTTTAGTTAAGTGTGGAAGTTTGTACTTTGCATTCATTCACAGACAGATCACATTCTTTCATAGGTTCTCTACTGTTATCGTGTGTGTGTGTGTGTGTGTGTGTGTGTGTGGCTGGACTCATGGTGCTGTGTTTGTGTAAATTTGCACTGCTCTCTGGCTCACAGTGACAAAGGTTCTTAGTATTTAACCTATGCAGTGGCTTAGAGGCATATGTGCATGCACTCTTATTAACAGCTAACACTGAACAGTGATGCCTCTATGCATAAGCCTAATTCTGATTGGTTATAAAGACACATTTGATGGCAGAGAAGCTAGCCTTGGACAGAGAACCAACAGGTCTGCTAGGAATCAAAAATGACTGCCTGACCTATCCCATAGAGAAGCAGCATAACAGAAGCATTGCCATGGCAACCACATTAAAATCAGTAGGCACACAACAACATATAATCCTTCAGAGGCCAGCAGAGTACATACCGAGATGGCACTGATGCGTCGAGGCTGTGTGCAGACCACACGGCACATTGAGCCCATGCCTCTGTTGATATAGTCATCCAGGATGAACTGAGTGACCTGAGTGGTTTTGCCACATCCTGTTTCCCCACTCACCACTAGGACACGGTTAGAATTGATCAGCGTTACCAGCTCCTGAGATCAGGAGGTTGAAGAGGAGTGATTTACAGATGAGGCAGGAAAGCAAACAATAACAAAAAAATAAATAAATCAAATCTGAAAACCAGTAATGAAGTTTTAGCAGAACTAGTGATTCATGATAAAAGCACATTTGCATGTGAAATACTTGCCTCTTTTTTCCCATAAGATGGTAGTTTTTCCCTGAATTTCTGAAGACAAAAAGAACAGATGATGAGTAAAATAATGAGATAAAAATTCAATAAAATTAGGAACAGATACTTTAAAAAGAAATATTCCATAATGGGAACAGTCCTAGCACATCAGAAGTTATCCAATTCTAATAACCAAAGATAAATACTGACTCTGCGCAGTACCTCACTAATACAGTGGTAACCACTTGAAATGATGTAGCATGATAACATTATGATAAATTGATTGAATACTTGGTAAGAAGACTTTTCCATTACACATCATCTTGTACATAAATTAAACTTTGCACACCTATTTCCACAGGAAAATTTTGCACTAAACAATTTAAATGTATAAATATAATATACATTTACTTATTTACACAAACATAAACAAAAGCTACTTACATACAGCCAATGCACCAATGCATTTGGGCAACATTCTTTTTTTTTTTCCCCCAAACATAGAACCTTTCAACTGAATGAAACCCATTACTTTTTATTTTTCTTATTAAAAACACTAATTAATTAAATTGGACTTTTGGACCTTAAATGACAACAAATGACTAGTATAGTAGTAATGTTGTTATCTAAAGGCACTAAACATGCTAAACTACCAAAAAAATCCCACCTTGTCCCCACCTTAGCTATTTTAATAAATATGTTCATGCTAGAAACTTAAACCTAGATTTTATACCACTGAAAACTCTTACCAGCATTTCTTTGTACTTTCCATCTGATTTCTTACTCTGCAGATCTCTCTTCAAGTAGTCATCCAGGGACCTTTCTCGGACTACTTCTTGATGTAAGAACTCCAGATCCTTATCTTTAAAAACTGGTTTTGCCACCTCCTCTTCCTGATCTTCTTCATCCCATTGATCTGGCGGCTCATCTTTAACCGCTGTTGTAGAGTGACTAGAAAAAAAAAACATTCAGTGGTATAAACATCCAATATTACCTGGAAAACCTTACATTACTATTTGTTCTGCAGAATTTCTAAATGATTTAAAAAAAAAAAAAATTAAAAAAAAAAAATCACACATTTTTACACAAAGTTACCTTTGTGTTTTGCCAGTTGCTTTCTTCTGGCCTGGACTACCTTCTTCTTCCTCCCATTTGACCTCAGTCTTAGTTTTTTCCTCTTCAGGCAAATCCCCATCAAAGTAACTAATGATGATAAACACGCTAAATTAGTCATGATGTCAGCAGTCAAAGGGGAAGAAATAACTGAAATTTTACTATTCTGTCTAGCTTTCCTACTAATTCATTGTAAGTTAGTAACGACAATTGATAAAGCTATACAAGCCTCTCTCACCAGTGGGCACTATCCATGGCAGCTGTTTGCCAGCTGTCAGAGGTCGAGGCTTTTTCATCCCTGCGGCCCCTTTCTGGGCCGAGCTGGTCATTCTGGACAGAGTTAAGCAGTTTGGTAATGTGTTGCTCTCTTGCCTCATCCATCTGGACCACTGCCCGCTGCACAAGCAAATGGGAAAAGGAAAGTTAGCTATGACCTTGCAACAGTGTTTTTCCAAATTTCACTTTATACCACTGAAAAAGAAAATACTACTCATTAACACTTTGAAGACAGGGACCTGTCTCGGACTAATTCCTGATGTATGAAGATAAATATGTAACAGAAATACTTACTGTTGTAGATGTAGTTTTGAATTGTGCTGTGTAAGTAATCCCTTTTTTTTTTTTTTAAACACAATGACAGATTGGATATTTATTCAGTATATAATGATGGTGGTGGTGGTGTGTTTGTATTATTAGTATTATTATTAATAATATTTTATATATAATTATTACCATTCTTATTTATTGTACAAGCAACTGTCTGTTAACCAGCAGGGGAAAATGTGACTTACTGCCCATGTTCAGATCAGTGTGAATACTTTCTGTGCACACAGTGAGCAATTTTCCAATCAGCTTCCCACACTTTGATGTGCTCAAAGATCTGCTCCTAACAGGCAGGGGCAGATCTAGAAGGGTGGCATGGGGTGGCAAGTGCCACCCTAAAATGATCCCTTGCCACCCCAGTTTTGCATATGACAGTGTTGTTAATTACAATACGATAGCATTAACAGTTTGAGCGTAGTTACAGTCAACAGTGAATATAAATGCTAAAACTGTATATATTGCATAGTGTCCCCCTGCTCCACCATTAACAAACGGTTCAGCCCACAACAGGACCGGCTTTTTCCTTGTTTTCAGTAGCAAGCGATGCTTATGATTGTGCCAGAGCACATTCTGAACAACAACATGGGAATTTCGGATTTTACACAGGTGGGTGGATGTTACACTCTGGAAATGGAATGAAGGTGAGTGTTATGAACCCCCTGTGGTCCACCGGCACGCTGCACCTCTAAATCACATGACTATTTTAAGCTGACATAGCAACAAGTTGCAGCCACGCTGGGTCTCTATTTCAGCCCACATTGAAAGTTTGGACTTCAAAGTTTTAAAATTTTAATTACAGGCCAGTAAATCCAGAGTTACGATAATATATATAAGCCACGCTTTTTTCTAAATACTGTCGTCACGTTTGTGTGTGTGTGTGTGTGTGTGTGTATGTGTGTGTGTGTGTGTTTTAAGCGTTTTGTAAGGACAGTGCGAAAACAGTAAAGAAAGGAAAAAAGCCACCTCTTTCCTATCGCTGGAAATATGTACCATGTCGACCAATTTTTTAAAAAAAAGTCAACACGTGGGATTTGGCTGTTTAGGAAGAGGGAAAAGTTTTAGGAGTGACGGTAACGGCAGCGAGACAGAGCGAGCAAGGGAGAGAGAGAGACAGCGAGTTAGAGAGAGTTTTTAGATGTGGCCATTTGTGACGTTTAGTGTGGAGTGTATACTTAGTGTGTTGGGTTGTCTTGTGTAGTTCTGCATTCTGTTGGGTAGTCGTTTGGTTTTGTGTGTCAGTGAGGGCACTAATGAATTTCACAAAGGCACATTGCAACGTAAACACTGTCACTAAGTAGAAAACCAGCGGAGTGATACACCTGTTGTCAGGCCTGCAGATTTATCCATGCTGCTCTCCTGTCTTTTGGTGGACAAA
>NW_005187518.1:1783823-1813900 GCF_000239375.1 Pundamilia nyererei
AAACTTAAGTTAGACTTGTGTTTGTAAATGAACCGCCCCATGTTGTGTAGCTTTCTGGATTTTATACTTATTGGGCTACATATTTATTTATTTATTATACAGGCTATACAGTACATACAATCAAAACTCACATGTTTTATGTAACTAAAGTGTTTAATTATGTGGACTACAGAGAATAATTAAGTTATAGAAAATATTTATATGAAAAATGTATATACTTACTGCATTTAAGTCATTTTAACCATATGTAACCACCTGCATGTGTTTTGGGGGGGGGGCTTTGATTTTGCCACCCCATTTGATTTCTTTGCCACCCTCATGCCACCCTAAGAAAATTTCTCTAGATCCGCCCCTGCTAACAGGGTGACTGCAGTTATACAGACA
This sequence comes from Pundamilia nyererei, assembly GCF_000239375.1. Classification (NCBI taxonomy): domain Eukaryota; kingdom Metazoa; phylum Chordata; class Actinopteri; order Cichliformes; family Cichlidae; genus Pundamilia; species Pundamilia nyererei. Next base: position 1,784,208 of record NW_005187518.1, read on the forward strand.
GACCTTCCATGTTTACAATGAGCATGACTTCAAGCACAGTCCATACCGATCTCCGGTCAGCTTGCTTCCTCCTAACGGCTCCATATCTTGCGTACCACAGTCCAATCTCACGGCCCTTCAGGTGTGGAGGAGGACGGTCTCTTTGCCCACCTCCTCCCCGATCCGGGTCAAATTCGGACATGTTTCCTCTCGAGCCTCCTCCACCTCCCCTTTCCCATCTTTCTCTGCTGTCATCTCTGTGCCCGCGACCTCCTCTTCTACCTCTTCTTCCTCCTCCACCGCCATATCCATAGCTCATGTTGCGGTTAGAGGCAGGCAACGGTAACGTCCGTTAACCTGCGTTCAATTAACGGCTTACAGCTACTTGCTAACCAGCAATATTCAGTGGATTTACGAACTAAATATTTCACTTCAAAAATATGCGGTGACACTCACGTAGCCACTGACAGTTGGGTTCTCGATAACTACACCCCAAACCTAAATTGCGCCCCTCTAACTCACTTATTAAACAACAACATCCCCTTGAAAAAGTGTCACATCCGAGATACTTGCTGTTTTCCATCTGGCATGTCGCATAATAATGCCGTCAACATTTTCAGCAACTAGATATTGACGTGGCGCTCTAGGATTGGTTGCTCTCCATATTACCGTTTTAAACGCTGCTTTCTAAATCTAGCTGACTTCTTCAAACGAAGTTATCATAGTAATTAGCATACAAATGTGTATTTCAGTTCAAATTTCCAGTTTATTTTTTATGCAATCTGTTTTGATTTACTGTGTAGATCAGGGCACTGACACTTTACCACTAACCTTTAAACATAACTATTTGCCTCTGAATTATTGTATTACTAAAGCATTCAGTCCTGTTACTTGTATAATTTCTAGCAGTGCTTAACAAGTTTATTAGACCATCACCGAATGTAAGAGTTATATCAGAGCTGCCCAAAATTAATAGTATTGGTAATTATACTTGTGCTTTTATAATAGTTAATCAAATTGTCACTCAAAATCTATATGTATTGCTAATATTATTTTTTGATTAAGATGCCAAGTTACAGCTATTTGCTTGCATTCCTGAAGAGGTGAAAAAAACAACCTTTTGTAGTTAAGTGTTATGCTTGATTAATTCCTGAAGCTCAAATTTGGGCATAAAAATATGAGTTCAGTTTGCTATGTACCTAATAAATAATAATATAATTTTTAGCTGTAAACATTTTTTTGACATTTTTTCTTGTTTTTACGATAGGTTATTGTGCCATTTTAATGCATTTATTAAACCCTATGCGTTTTTACATACAATACGTTGTTCTCATCCAACATCAGCGTCTGACCTCATAAATGCGCTTCTGAAAGAATAGTCAAAAACTCCCAAACACACTTTGTTGAAAGCCTTTTGAAAAGAGTTAAAGCTGTTATAGCTGCAAAGGGTGTGCTATTAAACCCCAGAGATTATGAACGGGATGTCACTCAGGGAATCCATAAAATATTTATGTTAATTATTCACTGAATAACATTTAAACAGCATAAAAGTATTTTATTCTTTTCCAGATTTTAAAATGACATAATACATTTTAAAAACACACTAAAAGTGTGTTTTCAGCATAACCTCTGGGGTCATGTGACAAATTAAAATACATTAAAAAAAAACTGCTTCTTTTTTTGAAGATGTACACTTGAAGATGTATTGGGCAAGTGCAGAATGCCAAGTTTTTTACTTCCAAAATTTCTCTGAAATGAAGTTAGACTGAATTCATCACTACTAATACAAGTTCACATATATTACTGTAGACTCTCAGATTCCCACCTCCATGATTTAGAATTCAGGAAGAGTTTCTAATAAATTTTTACTTTCACTTCTGTGGTATTTAATATCCATTATCTATAAAGAGAGTCTTTGCTTTTGGCTTCTCTGCACATGCTCTTATACAGAGGTAAATCTGAAGAATCCTTTATAATATATCCATCTGTATAAGATAGAAGATTGATCCCCCCGATGATCTGAGTGGCCTTTCTGGAAACAAATTATGCTTCCATAAGTTTTCATGAGTTTTCTTTACATGTCATCTTTCCATTTTGATGTTTATTTAATTAGTTCAAGTGCAAATAAATTTAATTCACTCAGTGCCCTGGCACATTAGCCTTCTCATTAACGATGAGCAAGTTGCAAAGTTCGATAGTCTGAACTTGTCCATGTACTTTTCTGTCATTTGACAGAGGATGCTCATGCCCTCTTACTTTTATCTATTATCCAAAGTAGAAAATATTTGTTTAGAGTCTTGCGAAATCTGTTTATGCATTAAACACCAGTTTAATAGGAGGGTTCCGGCCCTGAAATAACCTTTTGTTGACTATTTAGATTGCTAAATATCTTCTGGGGTCTCTGTGCACAGATAAAAACAGTCTGTCTTGTCAAAGTAATTGCTGTACCAGGTTCACACTGGTACACTGCAGTTTAAGGAACATTAGGGAATGACCTGCTATCTGGACCTTAAAGGTTGTCGCCAAATGAAAAAGATTCACCGTGACTGCTGACTGTCACCTTAAAGGGTCTCTCTGCTACACCTCAGCACTGTTTTTTAATATAATTTTTTGTCAGATTTAAAATGAAAACTAAAACAGTACACTACTACTACAGTTTAGTAGTAGTAGTGATACATTCTTATTAAGTAACCATTTCTCCTCAGTCACTGATTGCTTTGGCTTTATCTGACTTTTGTAGCGGTTACAAACACTGTTTTCACATTTCCATACGTCACCGTTCACTGATTCTGTTTCTGAATGCTCCAAATCTAATTGGATTATACTCTGCATTCTCTTATTTCAAATTAGCAGCAATGTCATATGGGGAAAATCTGTGCTTTTTCCTTATTGTTTACCTCTCTCTACTCTGTGTCTTTGCCCTGCAAATTAAAAGCAATAGACACCCTATCTGTGCCATGAAGCACATTTCACAGATGAGAGAGTAGAAAGAGTGGTGTGAAAGATTTGTGCAGGATGTTCATGGGAGGTGACAGGGTAGATCCCACCCTTAATCTTTCTGTTCCTGTCAGGAAATATCATGCTTTGCCACTTTTAAATTAAATTTTTCTTTTCACGCCCACTGTGATCATCAGAACCATCAAAGACACGATTTCCTTTTATAATCAGTGAAATGAATACTTACACAGTACTTCCACAATCAGCTATTTTGTTATTAAGGAGATGCATTTGAAAAAAGACAGTTTCCCAGATCAGAGAATAGTGATTTGTGACGATGAAACGATTTATTAGCAGTTTGGTGTGAAAGACTAATTTGTGTAAAATCTTATTTTCAGTTTGTATTTGAGAATCTCATTTTCATCAAGTACTAACTGGACCTGCTTGTACAAAGGCTCCCTGTTCAGCTTTGACAGAAATATATTCAGTTGTGTCTTTGGACATTAAAAAAGAAAACAATTCCACAGTGATCGGGTAAACTTTAAGTTGGGAGTGACTCATGTTTTTGCTTCAGCTGCCAATTCTTTTATCTTTGTCATTATTTTGAACTCTGTGAGTACTATCAGTATCTCAGCTGGGTACTCTAAAGAGAACAGATGGGGGATTCAAAATGAAAGGATGTCAGAGAGAAAATGATACAGGAAAAAATACTGCTAAACTTGGGGAAGGTATTAAAAAACATACTGGGAGTAAAGCCTTTTGAGTAGTAGAGGGATTGTGGAAAGCAAATGACATGAAAGAAGAAAGCACTGTTTCATATGCTCCAAGCCTCCATTCCCTGAACCTTTCAGCACTGTTGCAGGTGTACAGCTCATATATACACCATGTTTGTTACCCTAGGGGCTAGCTGTAATCCATACAAGCAATCCCTGACCAGAAGAATTTCAAAAACCTCCAATAAAAAGCCTCAGGTTTTAATATAGTGGTTTTTATCTCCTTCTGGATTTTTACATTTTCAGAAATCGTGCTGTGCTCTTTAAAGGTGCACATATTGTACTAGAGGTCTCACACAGTGCCACTGATGCTGCATTTTGATGCAGGCTTACCTGCACCTTATTGTTTCAGCATAAACAGTGAGGTTGTGAGTGGGAGGTGAAAGTCCTTGAATCAGAGAGAACTGATGAAAACATCAGGAATAGCTTCTGGTCAAGGTTTCTGATATTGCAGTTTTGTTTTGTTTTTTTACGTTATGCTTTTGCAGCCTCATGCAGCCTCTTTTAAAATTTCTCCTACTTTCTTGTCATTTGGTTTCAAAATAACTGTTAGCTGTACACGGATAATATATAATTAAGCAATTTCAGAATTTTCCCTATGAAATAGCTTATAAAAGAAATATGTTTTTGATGCTGTTTTTCTGCCATCTTGAACACTGAGCAGAATAAAGACATCATACAGCTGTTGTGGATTAGTCACATTCCAAACCCTAGGGCCACAGCAACCAATGATGTTACATATTATATAGGTCACTCTCCAAAGTAGCTAACTATTGCACTTTACTTGCCTTTTAATTTGTGGTAAATAATTCCATTTGAATCCAAACGGTGTGTTACCAAATAGCTCCAGATGGTTGACATGAATGAATAAACATGCAAATACTGGTGCAGCTGATGTGCAACTCAGAATTCTTAATAACAAGACAAATAACAATTACTTGCTGAATTTATGAAAATTCTGGACCAGAAGCTGAGCTGTAGTTTAACAATGAGAACAAGCACATAATGGAATCACATCCACGCTGTTAAGCTGGAAAGATGGCACACTGCTCAGCTAAAAACCTTTGGCACCATTAACAGTTGACATGGTTGATATTAAATACAGTGTTGCATTCATCACAATTCACATGCCTGCACAGTATTTACTCTCATTTTGCCTAGGAGCGCTTGAACTAGGAATGCATCGCAGTACTGTTGGAGGCAATTTTCTTGTATGAATCTTTAATGAAAACGGTCTTCAGGAGGATGGGAGACATTGAGGCTGATGACTGGGACTCCCTAAAGAACAATTCAAAAGCTTGCAAAAGAAGTCCTTGCTGTGCCAAGGCTGTGTTGAAGTTCAAAAAACCAAACAGTTAACATATAGAAGACATCACCATAAAACAAACATAAATACATATATACTTTAAAATTAGTCTTCAATACCAGTTTCACTGTTTTTTCTACACACAAGTACATGTATATGTGCATATAAATAATGATGTCATCTGAGAGAATGAAGATTTATATGATTCAGAAAGACATTCTTAATCCCTGTCAAACAATACTGATTTACACAGTCCCATCTATGAAAATTTTACTCCAGTCCTGAATATATGCATGTACAGTATTAGATAGAAAGTAAGAGGTCCCTGTGGCTCACCGATTGGATGGGAAGCAAACCGAGCGGTCAGACAGATGATCCCCCGAAGTGGTTTCGGAATGTACATTCATATGCTGCCTGCTGTGGTGAAATATGCACAGTCACTCATTTAAATTGCACTAAACATGTGCAAGGCAGAAAACTGTTCTGAAGAAGTAACAAAAAAAAAATGTTTGCTTCACTTCTTCTTGTTTTACATCCTAAACAGTGATGGTGGATCCACCCTACCCTCCCAGCCCCAAATTAGATAGCAGATAGACATTTTAGACATTGCAGCTGGGTGAAAATGAAACACAATTTGAAGAAATATATGCAGAATAAACACAATTTTTTTTTCACGGTAAGCATGTGAAGATTTTTGTTAACTGACATCACAGATCAATGCTCTCAAACATATACCCTCATCTCTATGGGCACAGATACTAAAATGCACAACACATGCTCAGATGAGTCAGACACATGGGTCAGGTGACCCCTCGCCTCACAGCTGAGTCACCAGTGACGTAGTCTACTGGAGCTGTTTCATGTCAGACACGTGATCACACCTTGGTCCTTTTTTCCTCCTTTACATCTGTGATTTTTTCTTCTACCTGCTTCTTCTGTGATAACAAACTGGCATATGGTGAAAGCAAGAATACAGATACACTACTAAAATACTGATTCTCTTCTACTGTCTATTTGACATAGGTCTGTATTCCACTCGATTTACAATATATATCATTTTACAGTGTAATATATCTCTGTGTACTCTACATATAGGCAGTAAATGTGCTCTCCTGATATTAGCTAAAGAGGAAGTACAAGAGTAGGCAAACAGACTATTACAGTCTTCAGCTAAGCCTCTATTTGGGTCACCTGTCAACTCTGTTAGAGCGGTGATCAGAAAGAAGTAAATGTGGAATGATTAGGAAATTTGTCTCACAGCCTTTACTGTCTGAGGTGCTTTTTCAACCTCCACCAGAGAGCCACCCTATTATTATTCTGTATGTATGTCACTCTTCCCTCTCCCCAGCTTGCTTTCTATAGGCCTCATTGAGCAGCTGTATCTCCTCATGATACCCCGAGCTCTCCTGTGTCTGGCGTCGGCTGTTCTGCCGATGAGCCTCCACAGTGTCAGGTATAGTGATATTTATGGTCTCTGCTTCTGTGGTGCCACTGCTGGGGATGAGCAGGGAGTAAGAAGCAGTCTCACCCAGGTCACAGGAGACAAAGCGGTTCTCCCTTCGGGAGTAACGAAGTGATGGCGAGCGGGCATGGGTGGAGGACTGACTGATGTTAGATATGATAGAGACGCTGTCCATTGCCTCTTCATTGTCACAAATTTCCAAAACTTCAAGATGGATCTTGACATTAGTGTCCCCAACCCCAGCTCCAATTCCCATCTCCATTCCAATCTCCATCCCCATTCCTACACAGCTGGCGTTCACATCTCCACCCTGGCCTCTGGATGCTGTTTCGTCTGCACTGGGCTCATGGCCAACTGACTTCGAACGATAAACTTCCACCTGAGGGGAAGAGAGATTTCATGTTTTGTTTTGGACCACAGTGTACTTGATGTCGTACAAAAATATCTCACAATGTTATAATTGATTTCTAAAACTCTATTCCATTAATCTTTTCCCAGTGGAACTCCCTGAAGAAATTTTAAATCTACTTTTTTAAGCTAGTCATTTTATGAAAATAAATGGTTTCTTTTTATTTGTTACATAGCGCATATGGACATATTTTATATTTATTGATAACTAGGAATTTCCTTTTCCACATTTCACTGATTCAAGGTCTTATAGGGCTAATTCTAGAAGTGAGTTGTGTTGCAATCAGGAGCACATGACAGGATAAATAATCTAGAATGTTTTTGATGGTGAGAGAAATGGCTAAAACTATGCCGCTCTTGATGGCTATATAAGAGAGTAAAATTGATCTCACAAACAATATTTACCTTGCATAAATCTTAAATATGATGCCAGAGCCAGGCAGCTCTTGGCTTAATTTCAGACTAGATTTACTTACAGACTGGAAAATGATTTCAAAGCTTAAAAATGTACCTAACAACATTTTTAAAGCGAACTAAATCATAATTTACCCCTTTCTTTTAATTTAAACACAAACAAACACATTTTAGTAAATTATAGTAATCGATGATCACAGCATAACAAAGGAGTAAGCAAGCGATTCATATTTGTATTTATTCTCAGTACGAATGCAAAGAGCATTTCCCACAATGCCATACTACGGAGGAAATAAATTCTGTCTTCCAACGTGAGTTTAAGCAAAGAGAGTGCTGAGATGACATTACCTTTTTGGCATTGTTCGGGGAGATCTTTCGACCATCACTGCTGACCTCGTAGGTGGAGAGAGACAGCGTCTTCCCTGTAGGTGCTTGTAAAGATACAGTTCCCTGAAAGGCACACAGGGGAATTGATAGACCACCTGATGATCGCTGCACAGGAAAAACACAGAAAAGAACAAAAATTCAGTCAGAATTTAGCACATCGTCTTTATTTGAAAAGCAAACTGCTATTAAATTCCGCCTTGGCCGCTCATTCTTGACAATAAATCCAAAGCAACTAATACTTCACTGTGACTACAACTCATTTTCCATCTCATTCCTGTTGTTTAAAGTAATTGAAGTTACATTATGTGCCTGATGTCAAGTGCAGTAAGATGAATGTGCTGACCAGTCATTTCTATCCAAGAATTAATGAGGCTTGCATGTAGAGCCCTAACAACAGCACTCGGCTGTTAAAATGAGATGTCAAGACTTCATGCATGTAGAGGCCAACAGACCTTTCAGTGAAAAAACACACAAACACAAATAATGACTGACATATTTTTTGGCCGTTATTAGATTCGAATAGCAAAGTTTCAGTGCACAGTATCAGGCAGATTTTCTCCAACGGCTTATCAGCTTGCTTTTAATTATGAGTCTACATTTTTAGTTTAATTTTCATATTTTCAATCATATTTCATGTTTTTCAGTCACACATTTACACTGCTTTTGTAGAGATTATGATGCCAGAGAGTAGATCAAAGTGAGCCTCTGTGAAAACATGTTTGAGACTGTGCATACTAATGGCAGAGGGAAATAGAAGCATCATGTGGCACAGAAGTAGAGAGACCTGTGGCAGGTCTAATTAAGCTTCTAAATTATTTAGTTAAATATAATAATCTTATTGTGACTATGATGCACAACAGAAACAAAGCAGATGCCAGTCTCTTGGCAATCTCCCCCAAATCTGCCTGGTTCCCTGTCATTATGTTTGCCTCATTGTGAATGGAGAGAGACATAGAGGGAGAGACAAAGACTGCAAAGCTGAGCTGAAAACACATTGTCACGTAGATCAAATAATGTTCAGAACACATCATGTGGGAAGCACACGGATGGATTTCTTTCTGGATATTTTCACATGCCTTTCTTCATCTTACATATAAAATACTATTTTAACAACAACCCAAAGGATCACCTGGCTTTTCCTTTTCCAAGTTAATTTTTTCTTTTATTTTTAAAATGCCTTTAAAAAAAACCCCCACAATAACCATTTTGCACCTCTTTTGGTCTGTCCAACGAAAATCTAACTTGTGCTAGAGGACTTTGTTCAGCTGAAGCTATTTGCAGATCGAATGAGTTATATAAGGTTAAAAAAAAGTCTGCATAAAAAATAAGAAGTGGTGGGACTACATTCACATGCAGGCTTACACCTGCGTGTGAATGTTGTCAGATATTTCCGTGCATATTACCATGCTTTTCTAGTGGGTGTAGGGTGCAATGGAAAGGGGGGCTAAGGGACTAAGGGAGTTAATTTCAAATTCTGCCAATGCAGATGTGATGATATTTTAAAATGAATACTAATAAGGCCTGTACTTGTATAGCGCCCAGTCAGTGTATTCTAACATCCTTTGAACTGTTTCCTTATTTGCTGACAGTAAGTCTGTTCTGATTTTTTATGCCAAATTGATGTTGACCCCAGTGATTAAGGAAATGGCAACAAAACTACTGGATCACCATTAAATGTGGTGCTGACCTTTGCAGTGATGATAACTTTTTTTAAAATTTGCTAGCAGAGTTATGGTGCAATCACTTGCGTAGTGAGTGCGCATAAAACTGAATCAAAATATAGATATTATTTAAATGCACCAAGGGAGAAAATTATAGTAAAACACATTAATATTACTTTATTTAGTATGAAAAACTAAAGTTACTTACTTGCACTCCTAAACAGAAAAAAATATTAGGGGTGGAATGTTGTACTTGCTTAATTCCTAACTTTCTTAAAAATGAATTGAATGAACATGAATTACGTCCAATGAAGTCAGTTATTGTTTTGTATAAAAACAAGCTTCTGAAAGATGCTTCTGTTTTCTTGTTTTTTAGGCTAATAAAGCTAATAAATTTGTTAAGCACTGCACATGGATGCTAACATGTCCAGGCACATGTTGTGATCCAAAAATTGGCATAAAGCTAATATTTGTTTCTAAGGAACAGTAAATAACTTTTACTGTAACAAGTTAGATCCAGTTTGTTTTTTTCCCTTTTTAATTTACAGCAGGTGACAACTGAAGAGCACAAATACTGTACTGAAGTTAACTAATACTGAGATATTTTTTGATGTGTCACTATATTTCATTCCCTTTTTAGATGAATACCAAGGCTTGCTGTTAATAGGTTATATATTGTTTAAATAAGATATTTTGTGTGATGTAATGAACTGAACAGTTAAATAACAAGTAAGTAAACAGTAATTAAGTTATTCTCAATTACTAATTAATAGTAATTAATACGCTTGTGTAGTTCTTTGTGTTTAAGGTTAGTTGGTATTAAAATCTTGGTATTCAAATACACTAAATAAGGATAAACACATTAGGACAGCAAAGCATCAGGTTGTCAGCATGACTCATTTGCTTATTTCACACCTTTAATTAATTGAAGTGTCATTAATTGAAGTGTCAGCATACACACGTACAGTAATCTATTATTTAAAATGTATCAACTTCATACTTATTCAAAGTCAGTATTTTTTTAAGTCTCTATATTTCATTGCATTGGACAATCTTTTTCTTTAGAGTAAATTGGTTTCAGTCCTCCATACCTTAATGCACATTAGTTCTCCATTTCCTCTAGGGGAAAAGGGCTTGTAAGTGGACCCTGACTCTGTGCTTGCTAACAGATATGTCACAGAGAGGGTAAAGATGTGTTTAAGCTCTAATTCCACCTCTTTCCCTGGCTCCCGAAGGCCAGATGGGCTGACAGTAAGGAGAAAAGACGATGGGTAATGACATCTAGTCTGCTAACACGGAACAAAACACAGCTTGGAAGAACTATAAATCACAAAGTATTTTGGCTTGTCTTTCATCTGTTGTTTGGCTTTCTGTATTTATACAGTAATAACACGTTGTGTGTGTGTTTCTTTATATCTTTTGTAAATGTGTTTGAGGAACATAATGGTTGGTGGATACAGAAAAAAAGGCTTCATTTTTCTTTGTTGTTTGGCAGTGTTTTTATGTTTGTTTGTAAACTGCACTGTAATCGTGATTCCACATTTAAAGACCCCAATCAATGATTAAGGCCTAGAGAGACATATATATAGACTAGTATACTGAGAAGTAGGGCAGGGAAACGCACACACACATACACACACAAACACACACGCCAGCAGTGAGCATCTTAGACTTATACATGATGCAAAGTGAGTGCCAAAACCAAGCTGTAGATGCATGCTCCATGGATTTTCCACCCTCTGGTGATTTTCAGAGTGAAACATTTCAAACTTATAAGTAGAGCAGAGAAAGAAAAAGAAGGAGAGACAGCTACAGCGTGCGTTCATGTGTGTACATGCCTGTATGTTTCCATGTCTGTTTACATCCACAGTCTACTGAATGAGCCTATATCAAATCTAATAGTGTTATTGTTCTAATAGTCACAGTTTGGTTTCAACGTTAATGCCTGTGGCTGCTCTGTTTCACAAGAGAGGCTGCTCTCTCATCTGTGTCGTTTATCTCCAATGCCAGGATACATTAATCATTAGGCCTTTACTGCTTTGTCCTTGTTTAACAATTCAGTTGGCTCTAGCGAAACACAAAGAGAATTAAGCTTCTGGTATTATAAGAACACAGGATGTCAACAACAAAGAAAGAAATGGATTAAAATGGATTAGTGGATAGTGGTCTCTAGCAAACTGTCTCAAGCTTTAGTGGTCTTTGACTTTGCTAGTGGATAGAGTAAAATATTGAGTACCTGAATAAATGATAACTTTGAGTCCCGGTATAGAAACACCACTGTACAGTATATACTGAATCAATGTGTGTGTTTGATTAAACTTGAACTACAGAATGAATTGGAAATAAGTTTGTTTTTTTGTTTGTTTGTTTTTTAAATTCAACTTTCACTCAAATATTTAACCTGCACAACTTATTCATAAACACATATGAAGGAGCTATGTATATTTGGTTTTGAAAGACAGGCTGGCATTGGCTACTAAAATGGTGTGCGGTAACTTGATCAATTGCTCTATAAGTGATAAAAGCTCAGAACAGATAAGAATATGTGAGGAGAGGAGAGGAGAGAAGAGAAGAGAGGATTTTAAGCATTTTATCTAAATCTCACGCACAGTTCCAAGGCTGTCAGCCTGATTATAAAGAGGCATATTTTTAGATGTGGAAAAAAAAATCCAAACCAACAGTATGTAAGCCTTTCTCATCAAACACTTCCTTAAAAACTGTCTGTGTAAATATTGCACCCTATTCCATCGTCTATCATCCTGTGTCTCTATACAAGTGGACCACAATAAAAAATTTTAATTTCCTTTCAAACAAAATGTAAATGCACAAAGGGAGATTATAAAACGTGTCTGTTTTACGGTCGCGAAACACTAATTACTCTTAAATGATCACCACTACACTATGTTACTGCACGTTGCATGGTAAAGCCTAGGTTTCTTTGATTAATTTATGAAAGCAATAGAGTTGCAGTGTGTGGAAAAACTGCCTAATGCCAGCCATAAACCACAAAGTGACAGACACAAATGATTCATTTAATGGTTCAAGAGCCAACAAATAAACTGGTTACACTGAATGCTGGTGTACCTGTCTGGGCGTTCTCTCGGATTTACTCCTGCACCACTCCCAGTCTGTCAGCTCGATTTTCCGACACTCCTCATGTGAAAGCCTCCTCTCAGGCCCCTCAAACACTGATGACGTGTCAGTGAGACTATGATCCTGTTCCCGGTGATGAGAAGCCAATGAAGGGACACAGCAGAATTTCTCATCATTCCCATGGTTCTCATGGGGAAGTGGAGCACAATCAGCCAGTGCCTCCCCGCCACCAGCCACTGCTTCCAATAGAAGATCTGCATGAGAGGAGCTGTCCACTGGGCACGTGGTGCTGAAATCAAAATTGGGCCCCAGCCTAGAGAGCGCACCACTTTGAAGCGCATCATGACGGGCATTAGGGAAGTCACAGTTAAAAAGGCTGTGATAAGCAGGCTTCTCAATGGGAGGACTGTTATGTGACATGGTGGCATGTGACAACTTATACACTCCGTAGCCTTGTTGGAAGGAAAGGTTGAACTTAAATCTTCTTTTCATCACTGTGAGAAAGAAAAGTGAGAAAATTTTATTTTCTTCACCCTGCAAAATCATCACTGTTTCCCCCTGTACCACACGGGAACAGTTGTTTTGGCTTTTACTGTGCAAAAAGACATTTGGTTGTGCACAGTTAATTAATTTGTGCTGTGCCATCATCTACCTGAGGGTTCTGGTGTTGGTTCCCGTTTGCAGTTAATGAAGCAGCCACATGGCATGTGGATCCAGCGCTCAGAAAGCATGAATAACGGAGTGACCGCAGGCGCCAGCAGAGTGAGAAAGAAGCTCAAAGTCTCCAGGGAGGAGCTGCGTGCACTGATTGCGTGGCGCACTAGTACCAAAGTCTGTGAGGGGGGAAAAAAGGAGAGAAATTAAGTCATTGAGGAGTCTCTGACTTAATATGCATGAGGAAGTTGTGGGAGGGAGACACATGAATGAAAATAAATTGCATAGACCTTTCACACATACTGGGCTTTCTTGATTTTAATTTTCCTATGTTCCGTATTCCAGTGGGCCAGCGGCACTTTAGCATTGCACCTGAGTATTCTCAATTTTAAAGATGGCTACAAATAATACAGCTACAATAAAACAAAACCAACACCAATGAAAATATTCTAATCCACAGAAACAAAACAGAAATTACTGTATTTCTGACCGGTGATATCTTGACATTTTCGTATTAATCATCATTTGTTTTTATTCATTTAAGAGGGTTGCAAGTTTGGAATGCCAATTCTCTTTGTCCATCACTGCTGCACAGCATTTATCACCTACACTTTATTCTTTTGCTTTCTTTTTTCTTTTTTTTTTGAACAAGAACAACTCTTGTAACAGAGGAACTTGGTGTTGCAAAGCATGGATGTATTTCACAAAGCAAACCCAGTGAATAGTGCCCTAAAGGCTTTACATAAAACTTGCAAACAATTGTTCTCAAAGCCTTTTAGGGAGATTATTTTGTGAAATACAAAAAATGCATTAAAAAAAACTTATTTTAAAAAATATCAAGGTTTTACAAGACAGGCAGCAAACCATGCAGTTAAATTGAAATAATTTATTAATATTATTAAATTCCACAATCTCTGACATCATTCACAATGTGTCCTCCTCACTGTGAAGGATTTCTGATGGAGTCTTTAACAAGATAAGGAATTTCATTCATTTTTAGTGACAGAGAAAGTAAAAAGAGAAGAAAACACTTCTATTAAACGACTCCACTTTATTTCCCCTCCACATTATTAACCCTTACAGCTTACAGCATATGCGCCACCAAGAACAGTGATCTGATTAGGGGATACAGTTCAGCCGCGTGCCACACAGAGACCCTGGTAGTCTCTAATTGGCTGTTAAGCACTTTCGTGGATTTGCTCGGATGGTGGCTGCTGACGTCACCCTTGGCCAGAAACATACAATATAACTCTTTACGATAATTTCCAGTGGTCTGCTCACCTCACCGATTACGGCAATAAATCACCAAAACAATCTGTGTAGCTATATAAAGCCAAACAGAGACCTTGGGTTAAAGTGATTTTACTTTAAAGTAAGATATTGAGGTTTTATTTTGTTGTCCAGAGGTTGTTCTATAATTATGAGGCGGTTTCGTGTTAGATTTCGGTTGGAGTTTCATAGATTTTCTACAGATAGAGCGCTGAATAGCATTCCAACTAAATCAATAATAAATGATTTCATTTCAAGGTAATACAACTAAAAGGCTCCAAGCCAAGTAGAGCAATGGGTTGGCAGGCCATTTGCTAAAAAGTTATTATGGTGTTGTTTTTGGCACCATTTACTGGGACATTTGCTTTTATGAGGCTTCTTACCATCATTGGCATCCATAAAACAACTCTGACAACCGCCAGGATCATGGAGAAGCGCTTTTGTGCAAACACCACAGGCGAATCCCCGACAGTAGCTGTCCTTTGATCACTGGCAGACACTGGGGACAAACTGCTGTCCTCTTTCTCCCTGATCTCTGTCCCGCACGGACTTGGACTCAGTTCGTTGTACGCCCCGAAACTTTTATCCAGGCTGTCCCGGGAAAAGGACTGCAGATCACAGAGAGGAGTGGTCCCGCTCAGTCCTCTTGCCATTTCTAGATAGCTGGGGTACAATAAAGTCCTTTGGGGCTCCCTGGAGCACAGCAGCTGGTAAGTGAGGGGGATAAAGAAAAATAACAAGCCGCAAAAACACAGAAAATATAAAGAGAAGAGCAGCAAAATGTAAAAACTGTCACTCTCTGGGAAACACCCGAGAGAGGCCGGCGTAAAGCTTCCCCATCCGCATAAAGGTAGGACACTGACGGCCAGGCTGACCGCCCACACACCGGCAATAGCCCACATTACTCTCAGTGGCCGGCGCACAGACTGAAGCACTCCGAATCTCTTGGTGACATAAAAAGTGTAGGCTGCTATAAGGCAAGCCTTCATATTGCTCGAAACACCTTGGAACACGTACAGAAGTCCAGATAAAGTGCACAGGCTGCCCGACCCTTCACCTCCATTTGCTTCCCACTGAAGGAGCATGAATAAAGCGAGTGGGACCAAACTGAGCAGGTCGTCCACCGACATGGAAGCCACAATGACACACAGGGAGGTTTTTTTCCTCATCCGGAGGACAGACAGCAGCGAATACACACCTCCAACTAACGTTACAGCGGCGATGGTTACGCACAAACCGAAAAGCAGCAGGCGGATTTGCCTCTCCATCCCGGAGGGGTCTGGCGTGTCGTAGGTGGCAGTTGGAAGGTAGCTTTGGTTAGGCGCTGGGGAGCTCTGATACGTCGTAGACATCTCCAGTGAATTCATTGTTCTGCCTCTTTTGGCACTTTTAAGTGTTCAAATTTGACTCATTAGCTTGTAAAGTTCACCAGGCTGGAACGACGCGAGAACAGTACAGCATTCGGCTCATGCTTTTTTTCTTTTTTCTTTAAAAAAAAAAAACCACCATCCAACTGAGAACGTGTGCAGACGCTTTCCAGTCTCTTGGATGTGGAGCTGGTGAGGTTGTGTCGGGAGGCACCTGTGTCCACCGTTCAAACGGCGCAGCCAGAGTGCCTCTCGTTTCCAGCTGCTGATTTACGCGCTGTCGTCATCAGTGGTTACTTTCACGGCAGTCACTGGAGGGTTGAGCCAAACGCAGCATACTACTACAACCGGTTCTATATCCGTGTAGGACCGGTTCGATTCATCAGGGTGTATTTTTATTTGTGTCATGGCTCGACTCATTTGACGAGTCATTCCAATAATCACCCCTGTCTGAACAAGCCCTTTGACAGAATTTAATGCAAATGATAAAAATTAGAGGGTCTTGTATTTATTTTTTTTATTTTTGGACAATTCAGATTTTTGTTTATGTGTAATGGTGGAGCCATCACTTACTGAATAATTCCATTTGAAATCCATCTACACAGGCTGTGCGAGCCATTTTCAGCAGATTGGTTTTCATTGCTTTGTTTTCAAATCCCCCACCCGTGCCTTTTTTTTTTTTTTTTTTTTTGCTTAATGGAGTCAGGAAACTAAATGCCAGGGCTAAAATAATAAGGGAATCATGTGGGGTGGATGCTCTCTCGAAACAGAGTAAGGCCAGTTTACTGTAAGTGCTTACATGGCTGTTTGTATATGATCCCATGTCCTTAGATTTGAAAAGTACTCGTAAAGTAAGATGAAAAAAAAGTGTGGCAAAGGTTCTGAAGGTTATAGAAATAAATTACCCTTATCTGTAAAAGGAAGCTGTGTTACAGAGAGCTACTACATGATGTATTTTCTTTCAGAGAATATTGTGATAAAGAATATTATGAATGTTCATTTACTTTTGTTTTTTCAAGAAAAAGAGATCACACCTCCTGTGTTGTGCTTTGTTATCATTGTTGATAGCTTTTTGGTCTTATGCCCTTTGTGCAAATATGCACAGAGATGCATGATGTCAGCTCAGGCTCATTTATTTACACTCCTCATGTTCTTACTCACTGTATGATATCATTATCTGTGGATGCTCCTGAGTGTAAGTGCATCTGACTTCAGGTCCTGTAATTAAATTATAGTCTGGGCTAAGTGACTTCCAGCTATTCTAATGACTCAACTCTCTCGGGGGGCAGGAGGACACAGAGGGGAATGTAAAAGGACAAAAACACAATCCACAAGGGTACATAAACACTAAAACACAAATACACACAAACCCACACAAATATACCAGCTGAGCACAGCCTCACACATCAAGGTGACCTACTTTATGTGTATCTATCTCTGTGTGTGTACTGCATGCAGTGGTTTGTTCATGTGAGCGCAAGGTAAGTGTGCAGCTCTGTAAAATAAATTCAGAAACACTGTGCAAAAGTGCATCGATGAGGAACAGAGTAAATGCAGCGTCACATGATCTGTCAGAAAAACGAACACACTTTCATTATCTGTTGATGGAACAAAGACCTAAAGTACATTTTAATTCAAGTCAGTTCGATGCGGAGGTTGAACAGAAGAAATACACGGCTGAAAATTATTTACCACAACAGAATATTTAACAGTAGGTGTATACAGTTTTGAGTAAGTTATTAAAATCCTCATGTTAGTGTCGATTACAGGGCAGAACAACACAGTACGTCCTATTAAAAGTTATAAAATAAATGTTAATCAGAGCAAACACAGTGAGTGTGTTTGAACTACAAGTTTTGATGTAGCTCAGTTTTGAATAAATAAATGAATAAATGGCTATCATAGACTCCACATTTTAAGTCTTAAGAAAGAAGTTTAAAAAAAAGTCATTTATACAATCACAGTTAAATTCAAGGTCATTGTAATACATATATACAAATTCATGCTTGGGTGATGAAACATTTATTGCAAATTCCCAGCACAACCACAACTAGCTTATCATTGTTTTCTAGCTACATGATAAAAGAACTTCCTCCATCTGCAGACTGACACACATGCATGCTGCACTATGAGGGTAATAAGAGTTTACACTGAGCAAATCTGCATAGATTCTAACATGAATTTTATTCTTATTGGATTGTGTGTTGTTGCACCTCATTTAAATCTTTCAAATGAGGCTTGCTATGGCTAGCATTCTCCTTGTGTTAACATGGAACGTGTGCTTTGTAACATCTGACATTTTTATTGGTGTGTCCACCAATTAATGACGTCCCATGAAGGAAAATAAAATTAGATTCAAACTAATAAAGAGCTTCATTTGAGAATTACAGCCATATTACCACATCTAATAAATTCATTTACTGTAATATTGGCTTTGATATGATACCAAAACCATGGGAATACTTTGAAGTAAAACCTTGGTGTAGTTCATGGGGACCATGAAAAGGAAACAGCTAATCGATGATTGATGATTGTAATATACTGTTCAAATGCCCTTCAAATTCATAAATGATGTACTGCATTGCATCATATACATGAATACGTGTACAAATATAAAACTAACAATCCTCTGTTGCTTACTGGCCTCTGGTGGTACATCACAGCTTGTAACTTTAAACTGTAGAGCTGCTGGAGTGCAGCTCTTGTCCTCTCTCTAAACACAAATGTACCCACATCTACATGCACATACACACATATAAACACAGAGTGTCTAAGTGCATCATTATCCTAAGTCACATCAAATATTAATGAAGCAGCACTTGACACAGAGATATAGAGACAGAAACAGGATGGAAGATTATATTTGCATAAAAGAGAGAGCTTTAAATTTAATGAGCAGAGGAGGATGAATAGTTAGTGCCATGAATTTATAATTGCTCAACACTCAATTCTCTGCTGAGTGTACCATGTAAAATACAACTGGTGCATGTTGGCATTGTTCAAATGCTGTTTTTAGAATTAAAGTGACTTTGAGATCCAAATTATATCCAATGTAATCATTAAAACTTGTATGGTACAAACAAGTTAGTCCAGCATTAGTGAGTAGAAATGTCTAAAAGACACATTAAACCTGTGTTAAAGATGTTTTCATAGAAGTGCAACAGAGAATCAAATGGTTTTGTGCAATTAGGTTTTTAGTGGTAAACTCTGAACTAAAAGGAGAACAAATATCTTAATGTCAGTAAGTGAGCAGAAACCATTCTCATAGTTGTTGGAGTAAGCAGTTGCTTCCATACATTCACAACATTGCCTCAGTTCATTGTGGTTTGTGGGCTTTTGTTTATGCACAGCTCTGACACTACTCTGACAGCATTCAGTTAGCTTGAGGTCTAAACTAAAGTCATTGTCCTGTTGCATGAGCCAATTTGATCTAAGCTTTACCTGTCAGACAGAGGGCTTCACATCTGACTGTAGGATGCCATGAGTTCATGGTTAAATCAATGACTAGAAAACGTCTGGGTTCTGTGACTGCAAAATAAGCCCAAGTCATCCCCCCTCCTCAGCTGTGCTGACAGTTGATATGAGGTGTTTATACCGGTGAGCTGTGTTTGGTTTTTGCACGTGCATTGCCACTTTCTCTAACTCTCATCTGATATTGTTCCAGAAGTCTACTGTGTACTGTTATAATCTTTAACGTTTAACATACTATCTTAGGCCTGTGGAGTCTAAGATGTAGCTCCTGGTTTTTTTTTGCAGTTTCTCTGAGCATTGGACGATCTGGCCTTGGGGAGATTGCTTGGTCGACTCTGGTGTTTTCTGCTAAATGAAAACATTGATTAAGGTTGGTTGAGGAATACAACATCTTTTGTATATGCATATACTATTAACTGTAAGGTGTGTGTGTGTGTGTGTGTGTGTATATATATATATATATACACACACACACACACAATAGGGTGTGTGATCAAATATCCTGTGAACAGATCCACAAATCCAAACTAATTTCACCAATTGTAAAATTGACTGAATTTTCATTCAGGTATGTAAGATAGTTTCCAGGATCACTGCATTTTTTCGACCACTCCCTGTTTGTCCAATTTAGATGGCTTAACAATTTTCAGGCTATGATGCCTCAAACTTGTGCAGAGAAACTCAACTCAACAAAATGTGATGAGACCAGGATCTCCAGCTACGGCCAAGACATTTCCAATGTTTCCCAGCTGAAGAATATTCAAAGCCAGTCAAATAAAGAGCGAGATAGGGAGCATGATTTGCTCTTTTTTTTTTCTTTTCGAACAGAACTGCTCTTTCCTGCTAGCTCAGAGTGCACTGAAAACACAGGTTTTGCCACAGAAACAAAGTCTGGATCCTTTCCCAGATTTGCCTTGTGCAACTTAGTCCACATCTCAAAAATTTAAATCAAGTTGAAAAGTCATGTTTTGACATGCTGGAAGTGATTTAGTGTCCATTGCAGAGGCTCAACTGCTGCAGAAAATAATGGGACTTACAGCCATGCTGAAAATGGTGCAGACGCGCACCAGAAATATATTCCCAAATCTGTGATTTACCAAATTAAAATAAGATAAGGCTTTTCTTTTTCTTTTTTTTTTTTGTAGTAAATATACTTAGGTGCATAAAATTTTGATAATAGATTAAACTTCAAGTAAATAATGTCAACCCTATGTTTTAAAATGTTATCACTGAAAATGGGAAATACTTAAAAATGTGCCCAGTTAAATTAACTTTGTATTTTGAATTTCACCTTGATTTTGCAGTAACTTTTTTTTTCTATTTTTACTGGAATCTATACTTAATAAAGGCAGTGTTGAAAAACAGAAAAGGCGCATGGTGAGCAGGCTGAAGGACAAGGACCCTCTCTTCTATTAAAGTGGGCTTTTGCAGTTATTATAATAAGCAAGCAGGCTGAAAAAAATGCCTAAAATCAATACATAAATCAGCACATTCACTGCTTGTCAGTTTGTCAGTATCTTTTCAGAATGCTTTTCAAATTGTGCAGACAAAATTCAAATGAAACTGGAAGTGCATTTATTGTCCATTTGGTTCTCTGCTGTATGCACCTGTAAATGACTGAGATCTGAAATAATGTATGCAGATGTGTTAGGAATCTATATCTGCACGCAGTTTAAGTGTTGTCATATATCACAAATTAGGCAGACTTATGAGCAGATTCTTCTTCTTCTTTTGTAGTTTTTTTTTTTTTTAACAAAGTAATAATACAGTGTAGTTAATAATTAATTATTCAAGCGCTTAAATGTAGGGATTATTTACAATAATACTTATAAAGGTGAAGCAGTGTGTGCTTGCTTTGAAACAATAATGTGTTGATTAACACTTACTTGTGATTTTTGTTGCACTACATAATGAACTACTGATCAGGGGATGTCAGTGGTAGTTAGATGGTGAAGCACATTATTTTATTATCCACCCTGAGACAAATGAAGTGTTTTTTTTAGGGAGATTGAATAGCATTAGGGGTGTCAGGTGCATAATAGCTCATTTCTACTTTGTGTGTGTGCCATTTCAACTCAAGCCAAGTTGACCATCAGAAATTCTTATCAGACCACAAACAATTCTGCACCTGTTTCCACGGAAACGGTGACAGGAGTTTAGCGATATGCAGGTTTGGTTCGGTGCTGTTTCCCTTATTTATCTCTCACATAAGCAAGGACATATGCACCAGTACTCAGTTTCCATCAGCACTAATTGACTGAGTTTGAATATAAATTTTTTACTTTCCCAAACAAGTTACAAAAGTGACTAATGGTGCACTCATAGAGGTTTAAGTGGAGGTCACATCCCCATCAGCCAAACAAAATGTGGTATACCTTTTAGTAATAACGGTTCCTTTTGTTGGCTGCGATGAGTGCGACAACATATGGCAGTGACAGTACCCACGGAAACAAATAACTGCCTAACACAAATGCTTGAAATTGAAATTAAGCTGAGGTAAAGTTAAAGAAGGCAACACCTTCCAAGTAAGGAAGACAATCCTTTTGCGTTATTAAAAGTTTTTCAAAGCCATAAAGTTCAGTGCTACATTAAGCTGATTTGCATTTGTAAAAGCCGATGCCTTGTTGGGCTGGAATGATTTTAATGCACCTGGTAGAAATGAAAACAGTAAAAAACAACATGCTATTTATAAGCCACAGACCTCTGCGCAACCACACTGTGTGGGTTTTTAAAAAATATTTTGACAAGGAAGCAACAGATAACTGGTTAAATGAGGGGAAAATGTAACACATTCAGATGCTTTCACACTCATTATAAAATTGCATAATGAGTATGAAAATGATCCATGTTTCAGGGGAGATAAACACCAACAGGTAATTTTGTCTGGAAGATCGCTATCCATCACTATTGCCATGATAGTGAATGAAAATACATTTTAGTAGGAGGAACTTCATCCTTCCAGTACACTTTTGGAGTTTTGGAGAGTCTTGACAAGAAGAACTGAGGCTATTATGAGATCCCAACACCTTTCAAGGATACTCTAATGGGGCTTCGCCACCTATTTTGAGATTTGTAAGTATATGCTCTTTCCCATATGTTCCTCTGAACAATGCCTTTGTTTGTTTAGGGGGATCACTGTGAAATGTCACAACCACTAAATTCATGAATCATTCAATGAATCCTGACTGGAATCATTTAAATGTCAAGTTCAAAATGTTTTATTAAACAATGACTAAATTACAGGGATCATGGATCATAATGGATATTATGGTCTCTGTATGTGTCTTTGTTACTTTTCTGTATTAAAGCTATAGATAATAAAGTGTGTGGCTGTATTAGCTAATAAACAATATGAATATGTGTGTTACAGAGTAAATATTAATGGAATATATAACCAGTTTCCTATGTTTTGTGTCATTTATTGACTTAATTTCCAACCTAAGAGCTGCTGTAAGATTTCTAATGCAGGCTGTCACTGGAAAAAAGAAATATGGGCTAGTAATTAATTAATGTCTATTTTTCTTACTTGCCATTACTTTGTATGTGGAAGCAATACCAAATAACTCATCAAATCAGAATGTGTAAGCCATTCTGATTACCCATATTTGGGTAACAGGACCATAATTTGTTCAGAAGCTCAGTCTGAAGGGTCCTGAGACTATATGAAAACGTAAAAGTAGGAAAAAAATCCAGAAGTAGACCTGGCTTTTTCTAAGGGGCCGGTTTGGGTTTCAGTGTGATTGTTCTCATGTTGTATTCCTACTGAAATATTATTTCAAACTCTGTTTCCTGGACTGCACTTTACTGTGGCTAGAAAAACAGATTTTCTACTAAAAAGTCCACTTTGCTCAAAAAGATAAACTTTAGAACATACTTTTGCGTATGTTTGGTGGTTCTTGGTGTCCGGGGCTGGGCGCTCAGGTATGTACCAGCTCACTCCCGGTGGCTACTTGGCGGGGCCTGGCGCCTGTTGCTCGGTCAGGCCTCTTCCGGGGCGCGGGGTGCCCTCGGGCCTCCGGCCTCTGGGCCTACGGCTCGGTTCACTCTGGTACAGCTGGCTGCCGGCAGAGCTGGCGGGCACGCCGGTGCAGCCCCCTTTAGCTTCTGCTCAGTGGCTACTGGGTGACCCCTCGTCTGGGGATCCTCAGCCCTTCCCATGAGGGTGGCACGGATGCCCCTTTAGTGGTCCTCCTTGGGCTCTCGCACTCTGGGGCCTCTGGATGTCTGGGGCCTGGATCTCCTCCATGCCTGCTTCATGCCCTGGGGGACAGGGCTATGGCTCTCTACATCCTCTTGCAGATCATTACATGTGGAAACCATTTGAATACAAGCGCGCTGATCCACACAGGTGTGCACAAAGGTGTTCACTGCTCGTAGACTTAAATCACACCTTTCTTGGCTGCTACTTCAAAGCACATTGTGCGCTGTCTGTCCTGCGTGCTGCACAACAACATTGAATATTTAGTATTTACTGCTGTTTACACTTAGCTAGATTAATGCGATGCTGTTGTGTTTAGTATGTTGCTTTGTTTTGTTTTTTTGCTTGTTTTCTCTTCTTTCTCTCTCAACAGGTGATCCAGGAGATTTTATTTTATTTTTTCCCCTTTCTCACTGTCCCTCTCCCCTTCTGTTTTTCTTTTCCTTCCTCTTTCTTTCTCCCTTTCCTATCCCTCACTCATGTCTGTCCCGTCTGTAACAACTGAAAATAAAATAAAATAAAAAATAAAAACAAGGGTCGATCAAATGGACCAATACAGCAATGCCATGATGATCCATTTGGCAAAGTAAATCCATTGGGTATCCTTGTTGGTCAATTCTGACGGCTAAAGAACCAAATGGGACAGGCAGAAAAAAAAAAGAAAAAAGAACATACTTTTGCACATAGCAAGGATTGCATTGTTTTTACCCAATTACCAACATGGCAAACACACCAGGAACGTCACTTAATGGCCAAAATGAACAGACATGAACAGGTCACATCAAGATTCTAATTTGGCCACCAGATGGACCTATTGCACTGTGTAATGGCTCAGCTGTGTCAGAGTCAAACATAACCAATAGTGGATCACTCAGGAGGAACCAGGCTTCCAAAGCTTTGCCTAAAGCCAGTGTAAGATGAATACAACCAGAGCCAGATAACACTGTATCTGTCTTCTACACTCACAATTCCTTTCTTGCAGATTTGTCACCCTGCAGGGGGTGACAAATCTGAGGGGGGACTCTGGCGCCACTCAGGTGGGCCAGTGCTGTAGTTCTGCAGAGACAGAACTCATCAAGGCAGCTGATTGTGGAGAAATGTGTCAAATTAGCTTTTTGCTTCTTTGACCATCTCTCTCCATGATCTCTATACTCCATCTCAACAACCTGCAGCACACTAATCAGCATAACGAATTCATCCAGCATGCCTGGCTTAATGGAATCAGTTACTAAAACAACAACAAGAGAAAACCCAGCTTGTGTCTGAGATAACGGGGGAGTAATACGTCTGATCATTTATGCAAATCAACTGATGATGATAAACTATTATTTGTTTTATTTCTTATTATACAAAAGAGATGGAAGGGAGAGAAGATAAAAGGAGCTCATATAAAGGAGGTGATGTGACAAGCCCATCTGTTTTCATATGCATGTTTTCATATGTGTGCCCAAGCACTGAGCCTCGCTTCCTTTCCCTATCCATGTGTGTAGTGTGTGTGTATGTACTTCAACATTAATGAGCAGACCAAAGATTTTCATTAAGGCCCCATTAGTACCTCTTTTTCCCTATGGGCTTCTGTGCTCTCATTCATTCTTCTGATGCAATAACCAGAGAGAGAGAGACAGAGAGTGGAAAGAGACATGCCTCACTGTCACAGGAGTTCAGTAAACTGCAATATATCTGGCACCGTTTTAGAATACCCCAGCTTGTTTGAACTCCTTTTCATTTTAGAAAAAGAAACATCAGCTGTTGAGTGATGACAAGTAAATGATGAAATATGATTGGTTATTAAATAAACATTTTGGCACTAATCATTTCAACTTGAGAGGCAGATGCTTCAATTATAGAAAACAAACAGATCATAAGGGACTGAGCTCAAATCCGAAAGGTTTCCTTGACTGACATCTATGCACTAGCTTGGCTATCATCCCCGTGCTGCTGACAAGCATGGCTGGGCAAACTTTTAAAAACCTTTCAAGCAGCCACGCTATCAAACTGGAGCGCACTTCAAAACACTGTGGACGGGTAGCGACTCCCCAACAAGTTAACTGGCAGCAGATCTTATCTTGGGAAGTGTGTTTTCAATCTTGATGTTTCCAATCCAGTGCTCATCTCAGACAGAGATGAACAGTTTGAAAAATTTGGCTGGAGTAGAAAAAAAAAAGCCTTTCTCTTGAACATCACTAAAAATAACAAATATGCTTCACCACAGGGGGTTACAGCTAGGAATAAAACATTGCTGTGCTTTCATTACAGAACATTAGAGGGCAGTGGGTTTGCATAAAGTGCCAAAGCCGATTTCAGATCAACCAGAAACTTGTGAAACAGCACACACAACACTCAGTGGCTGGTGTTAACTAGTCTCTCTTTGTAGCCCGCTGTGTGCTTCACCTTCATGCTTACTTGACCTTAGCTGTTGCATAATTTTCACTGCCAATCAGTATGCTCACATTTTGCCAAAGAAGATGGAAAACTCAAACAGGAGTAGCCCCCTGAAAAGTCCAAGAGGAGAGATAGATGCTTTTTCTGTGTCTCTGCTGACTCTTCAAAGTGAAGTAAAACATTTCCTGTCAGAGGATTTCAGACAGAGGGGAAAACAAGCGAGGGTGAGGAAACAAAGTAAACCCAAATAGAAGCGTAGGAATTTCGGTGGTGGTCGACAGATCATGTTAGAGTGTTAAGACAAATATTGCTTGAAAACATACAATGTCCGCTCACAGAAAACGGCACACTGTAAGAGGTGACAGCATGCAGCAATGCTGCTACTCACGAGGAAGCTTGGCACATAGTAGAGTGGTTAGTCACACAGCTCCAACCCAGATACCACACAATTAACTCTACGATTCCTGCTGATTCCCAATGAATGAAAAAAACAGTTTTGGAACTGGTCTAGACATGTCTTACATTTTGATCAGGAGGTGTATTCAGTGAAATCTCTTTTCAGTGTCTGGATTAGGATAAATCCCACTGTACCTGCATTGTTATGTCCCCACATTTTGTCAAGTCTTGATTCCTGCTGGAACATGTGGTGTGATGACAGAATGAATATAAAAGGCACAAAAGAATATAATCTGTGTGGAAATCAAGTCATTGCTACCCTAAAGATAACATCCTATACATGGAGTGATATTGGATTTAGTGAAGTGTGCGATGTGAATGGATATCACACTTGTACTTGAAGCTTTTTGAAAAATCAGTAATCCGTGAGAGCAGAAGACAGAAGTATAGATACTGTTCCGTTATGGCTCAGTCAAGGGATTATTGCATAAAAGCACGCCTTTGTCCCATTTTAGGAGTAGACTGACTAAGAGCCTTCTCAGAAGAAAGAACCATAATTACTTATGACAGCATTATTGACTTGGAAAAACACTGGTAATGAAATGAGTCAGGATGTAACAGGAACTTTCACAGTGCCTGTATGTTAAATAAGTGCTTTGTGTTTGTTTTGTTTTTGTTTTGTTTTTTCTTACAATTTTTGACTTGACTTGAAGTCCTTATAAAGTCTTTCCAAACTCTTTCAAAATTAACGCTTCAACTTTTGTATTTTCCCCGGAGCCGATCTCAGTGCAAACCATTCTGTTTGTAATTTAAGCGGCAATCTCAAAGATTTCAGTCCTGGTTGATTTGGTGACACCCGTAGTTACTAGTGGTAACTCCAAATGCACTTTAATACTGCGTGTGACAGAGTGCTGGGACCAGAAAAGCAAACTATTGTTGTTTTGATAAAGAAGTCAGGCAATAAATCGAGCTTTCTCCATCATTCTGTGAGCAAGTCTGATCTGATTTAATGCTGCACATGGTTTGAGTCTGCAAACAGCAGAGCACAGTGAAAGGACACAGTAGTTACCTTGCTGAGAAGTTGGTGGTGCGCAGCCTGTCACCTATAGTCCATTGTGGCTGCTCCTTCTTGTGCTATTAATCTGTGCAGTATTCTAAACTGAAAATGAATGATGTCCTTTTTGTATATACATTTAGCACTGACCAATAAAGGTAAGTCCTAAAAAGACTAATAAAATATTGCATTTCATGTGACTGTGTGTTACTGCTTCATAATAAAATACAACTTGTAATTTGCCAGTTAAATGTTTCACTGTGAAGTTGCAGCAGGAGGAAATATTGATCCCTCCATTTTCTAAAGCGGTTGAGGATTGAAGGAGGTTCGTGGGGGGATAGGTCACCAGCCTATGGCAGGGCTAACACACAGAGACAACCATTCAAACTCACACTTACGGTCCATTTAGAATCACCAATTTTTTGCCTGTCCCGTTTGGATCTTTAGCCATCAGAATTGTTGTCTGAAGGCCAAGAAAGATGCCAAGCGGAATTACTTTACCAAGTGGATCATCATGGCCTTGCCATATTGGTTCATTTGACTGACCTTTATTATAATTATGTGTTTATTTTATTAGATTTTCGGTTGTTACAGACGGGACAGACAATGAAAGAGGGGGAGAGAAAGAAAAATAGAGGGGAGAAGAGATGGTGAGAAAGGGGGGAAGAAAAAAAAGAAAAACAAACAAAACACCTGGATCACCTGTATGAAGATAAAAAAAAACAGAAGAGAAAACAAACAAAAAAGAGCAACATAATAAATAAAACACCATCACAATACACTAGCTAACAGTAGATAACAGTAGATACTAAATATTACATGTTATTGTGCAGCACGCAAGATCGACAGCGCACAATGTGCTTTGAGGTTCCTTGGCTGCAATGTGTAGTTTGTGTCTGTGAACACCTGTGTGCACACCTGTGTGGATCAGCACGCTTGTATTCAAAAGGTTTCTCCATGTAACGATCTGCTAGGGAGTGTGGGGAGCCATAGCCCCGTCCCCCAGGGCATGAAGCAGGCATGGAGGAGATCCAGGCCCCAGACATTCAGAGATCCCAGAGTACGAGGACCCGAGGAGGACCACTAAAGGGGCAACCGTGCCACCCTCCTGGGAAGAGCTGAGGAGAGCCCCAAACGAGAGGTCACCCAGCAGCTACGGAGCAGAAGCCAGAGGGGATTGCAGTGACGTGCCCGTGGGCTCTGCCAGCAGCCAGCTGTGCCAGAGAGGACCGGGCCTCAGGCCCAGAGGCCAGAGGCCTGAGGGCACCCCACCCCCCGGAAGGGGCCCAGCCGGGCCACAGGCGCCAGGCCCTGCCAATCGGCCACCAGGAGTGAGCCGGTACATACATGAGCGCCCAGCCCCAGACACCAAGAACCACCAACACACCAACGTCTGAGGGCATCAGCCACCAGCAGGGAGTGTGGTGTAGACATGTAGAATCACCAATTAACCTAACCAGTTTTTAGACTGTGGGAAGGAACTGGAGTATCTTTAGAGAACCCACACAGACATGGGGAAAACAAGCAAACTCCACACAGAAAAGCCCCAGTCTGGTTTTGATCTCGCTGTGACTCAGTGGTGCTAACTACCTCACAGCTGGGCCTCAAAACACAATTTACATTTTGCAGTAATATAACAGCAATTATCCTGTTTATATCTGAA
Organism: Pundamilia nyererei; assembly: GCF_000239375.1. Classification (NCBI taxonomy): domain Eukaryota; kingdom Metazoa; phylum Chordata; class Actinopteri; order Cichliformes; family Cichlidae; genus Pundamilia; species Pundamilia nyererei. The sequence continues at coordinate 1,813,082 of NW_005187518.1, forward strand.
GACAACCAATTTATAGTACTTCATGTATAACTATCATCTGAAAAAAAAAGTATAACTATCATCTTACTTAACAGACCTTTATTTTAATACAAATCTTCAAGATTGCCAGTTAAGATCATTTAATTCAGAACTGCTCCTTGGTATTTCTTTTACTAATTGTAGTTAATTCTTTGAGACAAGCTGTTCAGGTCCAAGTCACTCATGCTTGTGGACCAACCTCTGTCAGATCATTTGTGTAGTAAGACAAATTGTTCAGTGGTGGACACAGTGAAAGGGTTTATCACTTCTGAAAGCTTGGAACAGAGGTGCCAGAGGGTGGAACACACTCAGGAGCAGGCATGCTAAATGGCCATGACTGATGAGCACTATTAGATAATTCTTCTGGGTCATGCATAACCAATTCAGACCAACTCAGGAAAATACACTCATGAGCAACACACAGAGATGCATTTATATATTTATATGCATTTAACCAAAAAATAGTGCCAATTAATGATATGCATATTTGTTTCTTTGATGCATCTTATAGAAAATAATTACAAAAAAGAGTCAAAAATATGGCTGGATAAGCCCGTATTTGAAGCCAATTAGTCATAAAAACTGGATACCTCTTCATAGCAGAGTGGCTTTATCCCTTGCACACTGGAATTCAAAGAGAAACACATACTGTACTGAACCAGTAGACCTCAGTCTGGGAAGTGATCACACTAAGTCTGAGATCAAAGCTGTGTAGCAGCAATCAACTTGACCTCTTCAACCTCCAGCTGTCAGCAAGTGAGAGTTTTTGGAGGGACAACTTTCTGTGTGTGTGTGTGTGTG
>NW_005187518.1:1813920-1815151 GCF_000239375.1 Pundamilia nyererei
TGTGTGTGTGTGTGTGTGTGTGTGTGTGTGTGTGTGTGTGTGTGTGTGTGTGCATAGCTGTTAATATATGAGAGTGAAAAATTGAGTAAACAAGGACATGTGGGGCTGATGTGAAACACCTGCCCAGCCACAGTTCTGGACCTGAGATTCTAAGAGAAGTTACTGGCCTACTGGAAAAGCAGGTGAAGAAAAGTAACAGCAGCATCAGTTTAGAACTGCTGGTTGACATGTATTGAACTGGTGTGACATAACAGCTCCCCTTTGGAGAGTCTGTAGCTTGTTAAATTTGAAGTATTGAGTCTGTCACTGAGCTACAAGCCAAGTCCAAGTGGTGCTTCTAGGCAGGAAAAGGACAGTTATAGCCAAATTATGAAGATTTTCTTATGACATTATGATGGGGTAAGTATATATGTCCTTCTCCCTCTGGGCTGGAGTGAGGGAGGTTCTGAACAGTAGAAGCATGTGGCCTGTTTTTGGGGGCCCCAATGAAGGAAATTCAAGAAAGAGGTAAAACACATATATTATCAAGTCATAAAATTCAGATTGATGCAACTCGGCACAAAAAACACAGTTTCATTAATTTAAATGATAAGAGTTTATCACCTCAGCAGTAGAGTCAGTACAGCAAACTGGAAATACAGAACACTCTGGTGGGACTCCTGTCCTTCCTCCTGTACTTCTCCTGCACCACCTACCTGTGACTACACTTGTTACAAGTTGTTGTTGCTACTACTACTACTATTTTGGTGCATTTGTTTTTTTGTTTTCTTACTGACTACTTCCACACTAAACTAAACTAAACTAAACTAAACTAAACTAAACTAAACTAAACTAAACTAAACTAAACTAAACTAAACTAAACTAAACAGATAATAAATCTCAGCACAGCTTAACAAATGCGCACAGCTTTAAAGGCTCACTTTCTTCCACTCTTTTAATTATGGAAAGAAATTTGCACCAAAAGGGTTGCAAATGTGTACATAATAAGAAGTAATCTGACCACACATTAAAACAATTTTACAAATGCGTATGCCCAAACCTGAAAAAATACTGATCATTTTTGCACAATTTATTAAGTCAAGCTTTGTGAATCAAATAATTTTGTCTTAACTTTGCCAGTGAACATCTAAATTATTCAGATAAGGCTTGGAAGAAAGTGCTGTGGTCAAATGAAACCCAAATCGAGTCCTTTGGCATCAACTTGACTCACCGTGTTATATATATATATATA
>NW_005187518.1:1815188-1826786 GCF_000239375.1 Pundamilia nyererei
TTCAAAACATACTGCCCAGGCAATAAAGAAGTGGCTTAAGAAGAAACACTTTAAAGTCATGGAGTGGCCTAGCCAGTCTCAAGACCTCAATCACACTAACAAATCATGTTTTTTGGGAGATCAAATACTTATTTCATTAGATAACATGCAAATCAATTTCTAATGTTTATGTAATGTGTTTTTTTCTATATATTTTGATGATATTCAGTCTCTTTCCACTAAAATGATGCTACCATGAAAAATTAGACTGTTCACTTCTTTGTAAGTGAGAAAACCTAAAAAGGCAGCAGGGGATCAAATAATTATTTCCTCTGCTGTATGACTTTAGTTTGAAGTTACAGTATACATGCGAGTTGTTAGTGAAGAGTTACCTATTCATCTACTAAGCAGAAAAAAGGAACACACTACCTTCTGAGACACACATTTGTCTTTTTAGCTGCAGCACTCCATTATAGTGGCTTAACTTTTAAGTTTGATGTTTGGTGCTAGGGGCAGCAGCGTCTCCTCACATTAAAAATGGGTTCAGGGACTCAACCTGCTGCTTGGTAATGCTTAAAAGCACAATATTAATAGTAAACCAAAATACTAATGACTTCAGAGCTGACACATTAAACTGAGGGATCGTAAAACATGTGTGCTAATTCTCCTCACTTTTAGTACTATAAGTAACCTTGTTCACATAACTGTTCATATATTTATAACCAGCATGGTCGGTTGCAAGTGCTGGCATGCATCAGAAAAAGTATCAGGTAGTAAAGAACAAAATGTCTCTAGAAAAGAACATACTGAGCTTAAACTAGCACTGCATTTATATAATGTCATATTTATCAAAATATATATTTTTTTACTTTGAGGAAAAAAAGAGAGTTTATCTGATTGGGAAGGAAGTTTATTGAATCGGTTTGCATTCCTTTCCACGTCAGGAATTCTTAGAGCAGCTCACAACTGCAAAGCAAGAATGGACAAGTGAAGAGGGTAAAGAAGCTGTCTTTTGAATTTTCACAGCGTTTATGATGACTATCGATAATCATAAAAAACAGTGACGCAGACGAACGCACTCGCAGTTTGCCTGCAGGCCTTTTTGTCAGACATGATCTCTAAGGTGTGGTTACCAGTTTTAAAAGGGTGAGGTTTAACCCAAACCGTGATCTTTATCTAAATCTGATCACACTGCAGCTGAGAACTGGAAATAGGATAAGGGAAAAGAACGCTTTTATGCCAGACAGCCTTGCTAGCGGAAAGCCCTGAAGGCAAACTTCTTTCAGGAAGACGCAGGAAAGAAAGAGGAATAGATATTTGCCCCACTTTTGCAATTCAAACAGAGCAAGTGAAATTATCAGCACAAACAATCTCTGCACAAATAATGAATATAATAAAGAACACTGTATATTAATGGGTGTGGGTGTGAAGTTGTATTATTGATAACAAAAAGTTATCACAGTAAGCACATGGCGGAGATTATGTTTTTTATTAGTGGTTGGACTTGGCCACATGGTAGTCATGCATATGATTCAAAGCAAGGGAATAAATGTAAGTCACTAACAAATACATGATATACATGCTAATGGAAGGCATTTGCTCAAGTGGAACAGCTTTCATAATATTCCTGCACTCTATGTATACATCTACCTAATACTACATATAGTATTTCCCAGTGATTCCAGTAAATCACTGAAGAGTTAGTGTCGTGGAACTGTAAAATAACAACAAATGAATTTTGTTAGTGTAGTGCAGAGTATATCCAATTCCTTGTGACAATAATTCATAAAAAATAAGAACTAAACCGTCTGAGCCTGTGTGGAAATACTGAGTAATCTGGTACTTTTAACCATTTTCCTGTGTTTTCTATGTTTTGCACTTCTGTATTCCTCTGCAAGCCGCCTCATGACTGTCACAAAGCTTGGGCTGAAAGTCCATCTCTATGAGTGACAAGGTTATTAATGTTTGTGCAGTAAATGTGAGTCATTAATCTTGTGGCTGTGTTTCTGTGGATCTGTACTTCGGGTGTAGATTATGTGTGCATGTTTATGTGTACTGACAGCACATTTTGAGCTGAATTGGATGGCTCGTCCGTTGCTGATAGTAGAGGTGCTCCCGTGACAGTTTCTGAAAGGAGCTGCTGATAGTACAACCCATCTGAGCGACCTTGATACAAACCGAAAACCCTTCGTACCTTGGCTCCTCTGGCGACAAACGCCTAACACTTAGACATCAGTTACATTAATTACAAAAAAAGCATATCTTTTTAAAATTGTGACAAAGTGCCTGTCCTGTGTGATTCAAGCATCCATCTATTTGTTTTCTTCAGCTTATTCACAAGCATATGCCTACCAAATGCAGAAGTGGTTATTAGTCACGGTTTTTGCTTCCAGTTGTCTGGAAATCAATTACATCCACAAAATTGTCACACAAAACTCAGCTGATGAATCATCTAATGAAAATGTGGAAGTTTTTATTTTTATTCTAAGAAATAAATGGCACTAAATTGAATTAAAATGACAGAAAGGCAGCATTTCTTTTTATTCAACCCATGCGATGTCCACGAGGGTAATTGATGCATATTTGTATCTGTGTAATGCCATTTAGAACTGAGATGGTAAACATGGAAATGAGCTTGGATGAAAATCATTTTAGATTAGTGTGGGACCCCGTTGAGCTTGAAAAATACAGCCTACCTAAAAACCTAAAAAGACCTAAAAAGAATGAAAAGAGTGTGTGTCTGTATGTTTGTGTCTGTTTTTCCACACATCGACCTATTTTTTACAACAAAAGACTTTTTAATACCTGTGTCACCCCAGGCACAGCGCAATTAAAATCCAATACTCTCCAGGAGTCCATAACATGCTGGGTTTACTGACAGCGAACAGAGCTCAAATGGCCAACAGAGAAGGGGCAATAGGTTTTATGTGAAGAGCACAGAAACACAACGATGGAAAATATGATCACAGTGGTTGCACTCCAGGCAAATGAACATCCTTTAAATGCACTGACAGACAGCTGCTGTGAAAACCGCTGTCAGTTCAGCTTCACAGATATTCAAAAGATATACACAGATGGGAATTCCTTGGAGGGCATGCCTACTGTTTTTGTGATTGCAGACAATGAAACATGGACAGGATAATTGGGTGACATTAAATAGGCTTGCTTATTTTTTTTTCCTGGTGTAATTCACATGATTGATAGTGGAGCTGACAAAGTAGCTTATTGTGATCTATGACCTTCTGTTTTATTGTGATAAGGTCTTTTATCTATAATGACAAGAGCTAAAGAGGAAGTAAGGTCACATAGTTATACAACCACAAAAGCTATCTAAGAAAGAGCTTGGGGTGAATGAATGGATCAACAAAACTATAACTACTAGGCTTTAAAACTATAACACAGGAGAGTGATGTTTATTTTTTGAGTTTTAAACCGAGGGAACTATGAGCACATGTTTATTTCCCCACCCATAGCAATGTTTTTTTCTTCCTTAAACTCCATCAAGCAATCATTTTTTCTCAACCTGGACTAACTGGACCATTCTATTGAATTTGGACATGCACGAAAAAGTAATTTGGAGTTCTGGATCTTAGAGTTTGAGTGCATTTTGCAATAGGTGTAACTAAATCATGTCTCTTTGACCAGATAGTCCATCTTTATTACAATATTGTGAAATGTTTATTATACTTACTAATAAATAAATAAATAAATAAATAAATAAATAAGACATGAATAAATGACATCATTCATTTTCCAGTGTCATGTAGTTTCTACCCCTCTCACTTTAATGCTGACTTTCACTTTCAGTTCAAACACCACTGTTTGTTAACTGGTCTTACAGGAATGGCCCACTGGCGAACATTGTTGTTAAATAGTAAGTGGAGTAGGAGCAAAAGGTCACAACTAACTCAACAGTAACATGGAGAATATAATAAATTTAAGTTTTTTGTTTTTTTTGACTTGTCTTAAAAACTCACTAACACCCAATAGGCATGATACTATGACAAGGCCAAACAGTTCTCATACATCCACAGATATATTTAATATAACACTCCCAGCCCTGGTAACATCAAACATGATTTAGGTAGAATAGACTGACAGTTTAAAAAGAATTAGACAATCTCTATTCACTGTTGAGATCACTCCACATAGACGGTGTAGATTTTTATGGTTCAGTTCAGTTCAATTCAATACAATTTTATTTATATAGCACCAAATCGGAACAACAGTCGCCTCAAGGAACTTTATTATTCTGAGATAAAGACCCTGCAACAATAAGTAGTCAATGGTGAATCAGTGGTGAATACATGTTTTATGTTTGCATCTTTAGGACTGTCTAGGCCTCCAGGGACAAAAAAAAGAAACGAAAAGAAAAGAAAGGAAGACTAATCCACGTGTCCCTATTGCCTACATGTCAATTGCACTATTACAAATCATTTTTCTTGCATATGTAAATCAATGCAGGCAATATTTCCATTAAAAGCTGCTCGTCCTTATTAATTCAAATTATGCATTTTAGACCCATTAAGCATAGTGTAGCTTAAAAACAGAGAATTTGCTGTACGTTTTGCCATTATTGCTCAGGCTTAAAAGCTACTAAAAGCTGTATAAGTAGGCTATACGAAATAAGGTACACATCAGTCCATGGCACTGTTCATCTGAATTTGCGCCTTGGGGCTATTTAGGCACCACTAGTAGCAAGTGCAGCTGACAGGGTCACTTCTAAACGTCGCCCTAGCGGAGGAGGCAACGACTCTATGGACGGCTAACTTCAGAGGGCTACTTCACTGCTTTACTGTATGTCACGGGCTGTATAAATATGGGGTCTCCCCTGTGTGGATCACACAGTTGCGCAAGACTCTGATGGATCATTTTCAATTCAGCGATCCTCTCTGGGTAGATGTGGTATAGTACAGTAGGTAGTTGTAGAGAAGGGTCTGTGCGTGAGTGTGTTCGTTTGTGTGTTCTTGTACTCCTAGAATAGACAGCCAGAGGAAAGAGAAGAGGGAGAAGAAGGAGAAGAAGAGAGGCGGGATCGGTTTGTGTCTTGTTGAAATCCCGGGTGAAGCAAATAGATCGTCTGGAATAGATCGATCAGCAGTTCGCGTTCCCTCCGTGGATTTGATGGATGTTTGATCAGTGGATGTGATGCCCATATATATCATCGACCGTAAATTTCCCGACATATCTGGTAAGTCGCTCACGCAAACCAAGCGCTCTTGTAAAGCTGTGCCATCTGTGTGCGTCGGCGCCTCTATGTGTGTGTGTGTGTGAGCGTATGTGTGAGTGTGCGCGCGCGTGTGCGCGCGCATCGGTTTTGCTTGTGCGCCCGTGCTGCTTCAGTGACACGGGGCAGCGTGCACCAGTTGATCATGCCACCCCCCTCGGAGTTTCTGACGTGCAACAGGAGATGAGGAGCTGGCACGCATTTCTCGGTTGCGAAGCACGGTGTGTGCGCTGAGGCTTATTTTTTTCCCCACCATAGTTTAAAACTTAGATGCATTTGGTGCGTCAAGAAAACACTGTTCCAGCTGGGTATCCTCTAACCTCTCTGTGATACTAGTGCACTGTATTCCAGCTGTGTGCGGACTGGTGGTGTTGCTGTAAGTTTGGTGTTATATCCCTTTAAAAGTTATTTTTACTGTTGCATTCATACTGCTTTTGCAAAAACCATTTGGACAGCAATTTAAGAGGTGGACTTCATTTCATCTAGATCACAGCACTTTTGCGCACAGGGACTCTTCACTCAAAGATGATTTTAGTCTTCAGTGTGCAGCTATAGGCCCCGCGCTAAAAATCATATCCCAGAGAAGGTGTTATTTTCAGTTAAAGTAGGCCACATTCCTCCATGTATTCAAACCCATTTAGACTCTGGACATATTAATTGCTCACATGTATGTAAGTTGTAAAAAAAAAGTGACTTTGCAAATAGCGTTGTGTCGATTGTGTATGTGTGCGTGTGCGTATGGGCACATGGGTGTTTTCAGGTGTCTCAGTGAATGATGGGTTTAATTTTGAAGGGGTTTGTGTGGTCTCACAAGATTTGGGCTGTTTATGTTTTAGATATATCAAGAAAGGCAGACAGAGTGGGAAAAAAATGAGTTTTGATTTTTGTGGCTCCTTTCATAAACTATTATCTTAAAATACAGACACAGCAGTGCATACTTTTCAAATACACTCTGAGCCACAGCATTAGAAAAAAAAATATTGACTGCATCCTGTAACTGGAGTAGCAACATTTAACATGGATTAGGTGTTCTCTGTCACACACACTGACAGAGTAAACATCTTTAAAAGCATCACTGTCACTGCTAACAGGTCCCCTTAACCTAACCAGATCCAATGTTAATGAGTAAATGAGAATAACCTTACTTTATATTTGTAGCCCCAGAAACACAGCAGTAAGCATAATGACAAATAGAACACGAGTGGGACAGTATTAGTGCTCCTATAGGACTCCGCTAAACGTGCCTGGATACACTTTTAGGGAGTCACTCAGGACCTCTCAGTGTCCTGCTCAGTTTTTCTTGCACCTTTTCTTCCTCTTGCTCTCAACTCTTTTTTCACATTCCTTCTTTATGTTCAGTTTCCCTTTTAATATATTTTGCAGACATTCGACTTCTTGGCATGCAAAGTGTCAGGAAGCGTGGCTGAATATAATATACAACCTCTACAATGCTGACATGCTCACATGGTTTTATTAGAGCTGTGGGACTGCTGTCACAGTGATGTGTGTGTTCGCAGACAAAGTTTCTGCCCCCTCCTGCAGTCTGAGCGGGGTTGACAGGAAGTTGCGACTAACATATCAACTTGTGTCATCGTACTGTCTCATCTCCTTTTTTTATCTTTTCAATCACTTGTTTCCCCTCCATATTTCCCCTTGCCTTTATTACAGTTGTAGAAACAAATCCAGTTGCCACTTCCCTGTAGTAAATCTTGGTGATGTCTTACATGCTTTGGTTTCAGTGTAGAGTTGGGAAAGCACCCTGCCTGTGGGGATCTGTGCTTGGTGTGTGTAATAGTGGCTTATCATGCTAGATAACAGCCATAACCTCAGAGGTTTACTTTACCTCGGGTTATTGTTTAGTCATGAAGTGGATTGATAGGTGAATTTACATCCAGCAAGACTGTGGTTACATTTGATAAATGTGGATTGGGGGTGTGTGGGAGTACAGGACATGATGTGTGTCTGTAGTTGTCTGTTCGTTCAAAGAAAGTTAGGAGACTTTGTCCTTTGGTCACGCAGCGCTCTCATCTCAGCCTGCATGTGGCAAGACCCACCCATCTGCATAGACACCTCATGACACTATAGCTTGTAGTGTGTATGAGAGCATGGCTGTGGATGAGTGTTTGTGTGCAGTCACTGAATGAGTGCATGTCTGTGCAGCGTTGTTAAAGGATTAAGGATTAATTGCCTTCAGAGATAGACTTAACTACTTGTTTCATGAACTTTGTAAAGTTCTCACTTGGCCCCGGAGAGGAAAACAACACTGCATAGAGAAGAGCAGAGGGAAGGTTCTGCTTGTTTTCTGTTCTTCAGAAGTGTGTGCTTCCTTCTCTGTTTTTGCGTTTTGTTCTTTTGTTTTTGTTTTTTCTTTCTTTTGCTTTCCTTTTTTTTGTTGTTGGGAGCGTACAGTCACCAGGGTAAGAACTTCCATTATTTTCACCTTTCACTCCAAGAAAAAAAAAGTTTTTACGGTTTCTTTTTTCCCCCTCATTTGTTTTCCTAACATTGCCGTGTCTTTTATCTCCTTTTAACTTTTTCTTTCTTTTTTCTGCATGTGCCTAAGAAAGCAACAAAAAGATTCAACTAATACCTTTCATGTCAGAAAAGTACATGGTCCAAAAAAACAGAGAAAAAAAAATTCCCAAACTTTAAGGTTCCCAAAGACTGGGATTTTTAGTTCTACTTATATTTTTGGCTCACTGCTATTATCTGAATCCATTCATTTTGTTATATTTAGATTGAATTATTATTTTTATATTAAATTATTGAATCATTTCTAATAAATTAAAGCAACATTTGCCACAAAACTGCAAAAATGTCCCAATGTGCCAACATTAAGTTACTTATTTTGTGCAACCAGTATACACAAACTACAAACGTCAGCATATATGCATTTTAAAGTTTTTGCTTACTAAATCAGAATTTGTTGCTCATTAGAATAGCTGCTGATTAGTTTGCTCTCAGCTGACTAATCATTTCAGTCAAAACTCCATAGGTGAGTTGATACAGGCGGCAGTTGAAGAAGGAGTGCCAAGAATGACAGAGACCAACACCCCCAAGTCGGCTAAGAAGCTCCGATGGACCTCCCTGGAGATTGGCCTCATTACTATTGTCTCCCTGCTCTTCATTGTCATCATTGCCCTCATCATCCTCTTTGCCACACAGAAGACGGGTGAGTGATCTAACAACAGAAGACTGATAAAGATAAATAAGAAATATCGAAAACCTTGAGTAGCTCAAAGGACAAACATTTTGGGTTTTTTTGTCAGGCTCATGCTGATGAAGGTTTTCTGCACCTAACAAAATCCTTATCAATACAAATGCATCAAGTAATTAAAAATACTTTTGACAGTCACCGAGTGTTACCGAGCATTTTTTTTTCATCCTAACCAAACTTTTCCAAACTTTTCAAGATTGCCTTTAAACTGTGTACATGGAAGGACAATTGCTTTCAACTGAGTTCATGGTTAATGGTGAGCACAAAGAAGCCTGCTGAAGAGCAGCACTTTGTTCAGGTGATAGATGACACTTGAGCTGTGTACTTTAAAAACACAGTGCAGAAGTGCAGTCACTGAGACAGAATGAAGAAAACACTCTTAAAGGTCCTTTTTTTAAAAGTTTCCATTGTGTTTTTTGGCACCTTTGTACACCCATTGTACGAAATCTGACCTCAGATGAGAATATATGTAAATATATTTTGATGTTTATTTCAAATCAGGAGAAATTATGATAAAAGGACACTGAGAAAACCTTTCTTTGCCAGTGGAAGCCAAATAAGTTTGTTTCATTTGTCAGTTTTTTAACATATACATGAATTTTTGTGCTTTTTTATGTTCTTTATGATTTATTAAACTGTCACTTGCACATGACAGAAGGCTCATTTTACATAATATTAGGAGTTTCACTTATATCACTGCAGATCCACGGTTAATGGAATGTGGCACAAGCTATGTAGGAATAAATTAACAGTGATAATAGGAAGCTTATTTATAGATGTACAGATTAAATAATAATAAAAGGAATGTGAAAATTTGCAGGTTTAGAAAACAATCATCTAACAGAAAGAGGAATCAAATTAAGTTTGAGGCTTTTATAGCATTTTGCTTCATAAATGTGTAAACTACCAAGTCATGAAGATTAAAGTTCAACACCTTGTTTGTGCCCGTTCATGCACATAGCTGTGCGCACATCATGTGCAATTCCACATAACTCATGAAGCATTCTGTTCAAGGTCGTACAGTACTTTGTTTCTTGTGTCAGACTGAATTTCATTAACACTTTACCATCTAAATCATTCCTGATAGTGAGAGTTACACACGTTATTTGCAAGAAGAACAAATAAACAAAGGAACTGAGAGAAAATGGAAGTGGAGTAAGAGGAATAGGATATGACATCATGACTGATAGCTGCAAAAATCCCACTGAGTAATGATTTGTTTTGCATTTTCTGTAGATGAAATCTGCACCACAGCGGACTGCACACAGTCAGGTAAGCAGTGTTTGTTTGTGCATTCTCTTTAATGGCTCGTTCCGCAGGCTTTGATTCTTCTCAAGGGAAGACGGAGAAGATAGGAAAACTGAGTTTGCCTCATGAAGCCCAGGGATTTCAGATACATTCTTGGAGAAATTGTCACTTCAGATTCTCATAGGAAACAGAAGCTGAGAAACTGGTAATTCGTTAAGCGGGTATAGATGAAGCAAAACAGTCCAAAGCTGAAACTTCTTTTTCTCAGCATATTAAAATTTTGTTATGGAGTTCATTATTTCAACTGTAAATATTCTTTGACCACGTCTCCAGCAATAAGCAATCTTGTATAACGTTTATGAATATCACACAAAGCTGTTGTCACACAACCAATTTTTCTTATCTTTCTCTCTCTCTTCTTTTTTTATCATGATTCCTGTCAGTGAACATGACATTTTTACTAAAATTGTAAGAGTAGCTCCCAACAACTCTGTTGTTATCCTTTAAAAAAAGAACCCCTGCCTCTCTCTTCATCTATACTAACATAAAACATTATTACTTTATTTTTTCACATTGTTAAAAACATCTCATAGGAGAGAAAAATACATGAAATACAAGATTAACTGGTTAAAACTCTACCTCCCGTTTCTAACAACAGATGCTGATTCATTTCTGATGCATTTTTGGGGAGCTGGTGTCCCAGTTCAGTCAAATTTGACAGACAGCCTTGTCACAGGAGATCTCTGAGCTGCCTTGTGGAATTTAATTGCAGTTTAAAAAAAATATACATCTTTCGAGTACCGGTGCTAAGCTGAACTCAATCACTGTCATTATACCGCTTTTTTTCCTTTTGCATTGCTGCAAATGTTACATTTATACCAGAGAATTGTATTTTTGTATCTTCTTTTGTTGAATATTATGCTACTGCAACAGCAAGCATTTCAGGCTTTAGGGAGATCATGATTGCAAATGCTCTTTTCTTTTTACAGGTTATTCAGTGACCTACAGAAAGAGCCCTAACAATTCCTACCTTCGTTCTGCTTAGTCAATGTTCTCTGTGAAGTTTCAGCATTTCAGTGTTTTGAAGTATTTTTCACTGTCTTGCTGAATCGTATGTGAAAAGATGCCGTCAACCATTTATAATGCCCCAGACAGCTCATATCTTTAGCTTTATATAACAACTGAAAACATGGAAAGATTTTCACAGATCACTTATCAATGTGTTATATCACATTATTTCAAGCCATATAAAAATGGAAACGCTGGCTACTATATCATGTTAACTGGAACTTCAAGTTGCCATCTGCCATTATCCACCTAAATTGCAGTGATTAAGAATGGACATGTGTGTTCAAGGAGAATATCAGTTCAGCTGACAGTCATTTATGAAACAAAATTTGATCTGTGTTACTCTCTGACCTATTTTTCTGCTTGTTATCCATCTATTTGTGCCATCTATGACTGGGAGAAGGGCAGGTTGATCTGCTTTTGGGGAAACCCAATAAAATTAGTTTCAACTTTTTGGTTATTTAACTTAACACACATTGACGGGATTTCATTTACTGTATATTTTCTGTTTTCAGCCTAATATTTATTCTTTGAATGCATTTATTTTTATTAAATCTAAGTTAACAATGGTTTTAATTATTAAACAAAAATGTGTTCACATCAGTAATACTCAAATAAGTCCCTTTAGTGTAGCCTGCAGCTTGTTAGCTTTTTGCTGTCAATACATTTGTCCAAATATAGTGCAATGGTAGGTTTCACTGACTTGCACTTGTTGAAAAAACTATACAACACTATAGGCAAGTTGGCAAGGCAAGTTTATTTGCATAGCACAATTCAACAACAAGGTGATTCAAAGTGCTTTACAGAGACATTAGAAACAAGAACAAATAAAAAGCATGATTTAAAATTGATTAAAACA
>NW_005187518.1:1826861-1830866 GCF_000239375.1 Pundamilia nyererei
AGATAAAATCAGAACAATAGATAAAATCAGTAGTTAAATGTAGATTTTGAAATTTAAGCTTAAAAGTGTGGATTTGGTGCTTTATTCAAATGCAGCTGAGAACAGGTGAGTCTTCAACCTGGATTTAAATAAACTGAGTGTTTCAGCTGATCTGAGGCTTTCTGGGAGTTTGTTCCAGATATAAGGAGCATAAAAGCTGAATGCAGCTTCTCCGTGTCTGGTTCTGACTCTGGGAACTGATAAAAGACCGGATCCAGATGACCTGAGGGATCTGGAAGGTTCACAATTTTGAATACAAATTATAGGTTGCATATACACTGTCATATATTTGTTGGTTATTTTTTACTGAAACTGTATATCCTTAAACAATGGCTTGCTTATTTCTGTATTCCTTCATTTCATGGAGTTTGTTTCCTCTCTGTCTATGCAGCGTCTCGTCTCATTGAGAACATGGACGCTAACGTGGACCCCTGTGACAACTTCTACCAGTATGCCTGTGGAGGGTGGCTTAAAAAGAACATCATCCCTGAAACCACCTCTAGATACAGCACCTTTGACATCTTACGAGATGAACTGGAGGTCATCCTCAAAGGTCAGACACCTACACACACCCGCGCAAGCAGATGCACGCACAGAAAGACAAGCAGGCAATCAGACCAAAGTGTTTATACAAATCCAATTCGGAAAAAGTTGGGACGCTGTGTAAAACAAAAATAAAAACAGAATGCAATGATTTACCAATGTCATAAAGTTGTATTTATTTCACAATTGAACACAGAAAACATATCAAATGTTTAAACTGAGAAAAATCTGAAGAAATCTCTGGAAATCATTGAAAAGGCTTATGATCACTTCCAGAAACCACTGTCTGTGAACACAGTTCACCATGCCATCCACTAATGCTGGCTAAAGCTCTGTCGTACAAATGTGAAGCCGTGTGTCCATGATGCAGAAATGCCAACATCTTCTCTAGGCCAAAGCTCATTTAAAACAGATTGAGTCAAAGTTCTGTAGTCAGACAAATTGAAATTTGAGTTGTGTACTTTAAAAACACAGTGCAGAGGTGCACTGAGGCAGAATGAAGAAAACAGTGTGCAAAGGTCTCTGTTTTAGTTTTCCATTGTGTTGAAATTATTTCTGGAAAACATGGATGCTGTGGCCCCCTGACAAAAGGAGAGAGGGGCCGTCCAAGTTGTTGGATTTAAAAGTAGCCAACATTTGTCTTAAAATTAAGCAATTTCTCAATTGAAACATCTGATATTCTTTTATATTCTATTAAATAAAATTCTGTTTGTCTTTAGATTCTTTTGGAATTAGGGTTGTATCAAAGCTTTTAGCTTATGAAAACTTCTGAAGCACTCGCACAATACGTTCTTATTGGTCTACTTTTTGTAGGACTGAGGACAGCTTGACTTGGTTTCTCTAGTTTACATGTAAGGAGGACTGTCCATCAGGGATCGCAGCTCTATAGATATCATTGGTGCCACGGGGGCTGGGAGTTTGTTGGCATTATCAATATGTGTGCATGTGTGTGAGCGTGAGCTGTTTTCTAAAGATCCCAACACATTATGATGAAAAAAGCACAATTTAAGCATTGCATGTGTGAGTGCGCCCAAGTGTATTGTAGGTTTTTAGTAGGCATTAGAGTATAGTGTCCTTGTTACAAAAAAGGCAGTTAAAGTGCAAATGTGTTTGCAGATTTGAGCATGTGTGTACATATGGGTCCATGCTTCATTTCAAGTTGTTTGCATGAAGGTTGGCAGAGCCCTTTGTTTCAGGGTGCTAAATATTTATGGGACACAAACTTTCCATGGAAAATGAAAACTTTTCATCTGCCATAAATTTAGAAATGTATATATCAGTACCTTTCTCTGTAATAAAAACAGTGTGGAGTGGCTGCAGGAGAAACAGAGTGATTAGAGAGGATGAGAAAGATTCATCCTTATTGGGAAAGGAAAAATGGGGTTTAAAGTGCAGCTTGTCTTGTGGACTTTGCAGCATCCTTGAGTAATCCATTTGTCCAATCTTGATGGATAAACACACTGTTTAGTGCATTGGGACAGTATCGTCTTTCTTTTGCTTTCTACCCTGATATTTTCAGTTGGTGAGATTTGTTTCAAAACATAAAAATGATTGTGGATGTGAATGAAGTAATTTTTGCATTTAATCCAAAATGAAGTATACAGTATATTGTCTGCCGTCTGTTACAATGATTTATCATGCTATGCTATTTTTAAAGTGAAAAGCTTTTCTTTTCTAAAACTTTTTTGTTTTGGAAAACAAATTCTTTAATTTTGTTACTTTTTCTTTACTTCTTGATCAACACCTTTTTACCAATCAATAGAACATTCATTAGGGTTTAGAGATTGCCTTGTAACATAATGATCATTTATTTATATACCTTTGTTCAGAGGGTCCTTTTAGTGGTAGAATTGCATCATTATTTCTTCTGTGTAGTGTAATTATAAAAGTGTATTGCTGAAATTCTGCCTCTTACGCCTTCACAGTGATTTTCTTGAACACGAGATTCTCAGAGGTACTGCAGGGATTTTAAATTAGACTTCTAACAAACAGCTTAGGGATGGTATAAAAAGCAGTGCACATTAACTTATTCGGACTGCACAACTCACAGCCATTCATTTCTGCTTTATTCTGTCTTCTCAATGACAGTATAAGCACTCATAAAAATCACACAAAGGGGGCAAGAAGGAAACATTTCTCAACAAAGACTCATTTGACCATTTGAAAATGCTATTGTATGTGCCGTTATGCACATTGCATGGCTCCGTGTGGGTTTGCGGTATGACTTTACACATACAAAATATGCTTACTCTTGTATTGTTGCTGAGACCTGGCTGATTTATCAGGTCTTGCGCTAATATCTGCTGCATTACTATAAAAGGAGAAAGGAAGAAAGCAAGTTTTGGCAGAAACACTGGGCAAAGTGCAGTGGTTGATGTTTTACAATCATTGACTTAATTGCTCTAAATGCTGTGCTTACCACAGAGAGACATGAGGCTCCAGTCATTCATCAGATTAAATCCCCAACAGCAGTCAGTGTTGCGCTCATTCCTTCAGCTTGTCACAGTAGGAACGTCTCAGACTGCACTGTATGCACACATGTTCAGGTTTACTTTCTGTTTGCTTCTCTGTGTAAGTCCTTTTTTTTTCATTAAAAAAAACAAAATAAAAACACAACGCCTTGGATCTGAAGTGCACATTCTATTGTTTTGAAGATTTATAGCCATAAAACCTTGTAAGAAGGCAAATTTACTGTAAGTGTGAGACCTAAGAGTTGTGACCTCTGCTCTGAGGTCTCAAATATAAGACCTCTGATCTTAGGCCTGGCTGCCGATGCTTACTTGGATACTACCGCCTACTGATGAGCACATCCTTTTCCTGTCAACAGCTGCAGGGGCCTGAAAACACCTGGATACCACAGAGCTCTAGGCTCTCTGACATGCAATAAAAATGACTCCATCTATGTGTATGTGTGTGAATAGCTGTGTAGATTTGTGGCTGCTTGTAAATGCCTTGGATTGTTCTCAGATGCTGTAAAATGCTGTAATGATCCGTAATGAGGATCTGCACCCTGAATGTGACCACAGCTGTGTGTACGTAGGTGCACGAGGCTGGTAGAATTTTGTTTTTCAGTTCCCCCTCCTCAGGTGTGGCATGCTGTGCAATAATTTAACTAATTGACCGTGACTCTTTTAATTGCTAACTAGTTTGTTTCAGGAAGGAACAAACTAGTTAGGAAGGAACAAAGGCAGATATATGTGTGTGTGTGTCTGTGTGTGTGTGTGTGTGTGTGTGTGTTTGTTTGTTAAAGTGCAAAGTGTGTGTCTGTGTCTGTGTGTACATTTATCTGTGCATTATCTGTATATGAGCACACTGCTGCTCTCTTGTTTTGTACACATATTTTGTACATATTTTGTACACATATTTGTAAAATATGTGTACACACACACACACACACACACACACACACACACACACACACAC
>NW_005187518.1:1830942-1847736 GCF_000239375.1 Pundamilia nyererei
GCTCGCACACAAGAATTTCACTCACATGTGCTGTACCAATGTACCTGCACATGTGATGTGACAATAAAAGTGATTTGATTTGATTTGATTTGATTGTGTGAGGTGCTTCTTGTATAGGTCTAAATCTGACTATTGAGAGCAAAATCCAACCAGGGCAGCGCCTGCAGATTACGTTTCTTGTGGAATTCGGCATAATCAAGAGCTTCAAAACAAACCTGTGTGGTAGCTGTGGCATCAACACTGTGTCCAGATATGAGATTTTCTTTCTGCATGAAGCTAACAACTTATGACAAACTGAAGAGACTGTCTGTCTGTGACAACAATAACTGAAATACGGCTTTACTGTAAGACAAACAGTACTGACCACAGTAGGACTTGCTCATGATAAATAGCTTGCTCACATGACCTCCTCATATCAAAATTCCAGCAAGAATCGTTGCAAAACACCACAGAAACTCGACTCCTCATAAACACATCAAATAAATATAGCTGACCTGAGGTGTGTGGCCAAGAAAAATAATATGAATATTAATGCAGTAATTCTTCTCCAACAAAAACATATTGAACTAAAATCCTGAAATGAATATGTTTTTGCCAGAAAAAATGCTTATGAATAAAAGGAAATAGTTTAGACCTCCACTAAGGTAATAACCTCCCCTGCTAGCTGTCCTAAAGCCAAATGTCTGAGTTTCCTGTGTAAATAACACTAAGAGTAATAAAGTGGCATTTTGACTAACAAGAACTGACAGAACGAGTGTATAGTATATACAAAGTTTTGATTTTGCTTTTTTTGGGGGGGAGGGGGGGACTAAATACTTACTACCTTTACTTGAAAACTGCAGTGTTGAGCTATATGGCTGTTTCAGCAACTGCTGGGATTATTTTAGTTTACACAATAGCAAAGTAGGCTGTGGCGCAGCCAAGCTCTAAGAAATTACTGTTTTTGTCACTGAATGGGGAACAAGACTACATGTAATAGCTCTATAACCACTAAGTATATGAAAGTTGCATGTAACTTATGGGTCTGAAACATGAAGCCAGTGCTGATGTGCCAGCAGGAGGCTGCTACTTTGATTTCAGAAAGCAATCTAAGATCTAATTAAACATTAACCTGAGTAAACACTTTCCAGATCCGTTGAAGGTTTTAGTTCAATTTGTCTGCTTCTTATTGAACGCAATATATTATTTATTTTTAAAACTATAATTAGAGTCAAAAAGGATGATAGAGAGGGGTGTGCCTTAGGTGGGCTTACCTGGTGACTGACAATTTGCCACAAGGCCCCCCTGTTCCTTTCTTGTGACCTCTCTTTTCTAATAGCTAAGATGATGACAGCAAAAGCAGTCAATGCGGCAACCGTGGTTGGGAAGCGCATCTGTAACCGGAAGGTCGCCGGCTCTCTGACCTGGTCGTTGTGTCCTTGGCAGTAGGCAGTAGACACTTTACCCTACCACCTACCGGTGATGGCCAGAGGGGCCAATGGCGCGATATGGCAGTCTCGCTTCTGTCAGTCTGCCCCAGGGCAGCTGTGGCTACAGCTGTAGCTTACCTCCACCAGTGTGTGAATGAATAGTGGCATTGTAAAGCGCTTTGGGTGCCTTGAAAAGCGCTATATAAATCCAATCCATTATTATTAATGCGAGGCCTCATAATGGGATTTTTCTATCCAATGACTATATTGGCTATGTGCATCTTTTATGTACATTCTATTAACAAAACATCATTTGTATTAACTAATTAGTATTAATATTAATTGTAATTAATATTTAATTGAAACAAATGGAGATTTAAAGTGCAGTTGTTCAGCCTATTTTAGTTTAAACATAAGTAACAAAAAATAGTTTTTTTTCCAACCTAATTGCTTCAAACGTTTTATTTGTGGGGCAGCTGACCCTCAGAATAGCTCCTCTGCCCAAATATTTCCCAGCAATAGCACACAGAGAGCAAACAAAAACCTGACTAGCCAATTTCACTTAAACAAAAAATAAATAAAAACTCACTGGGCATATGGAGTAGAAATGTATTTTTTCAGAAAAAAAGCAGAATGATTTCCTACCATCCTTTCGCCTAGACCACAGGGGGTTGAATCATAGGATGTTCTGATTTTGATACTCTTTTCAAGTCTGCCACTAATTGGCTAGAATTATGGCTCTAGACTACTCTGTGACATTTAGAAAAATATTATGGTTTTATGCAATTGCTTCTTTACAACATTAACCGATAGAAGCTTCTCCAGAATATTCTTGAGTACACGGTCTGATATAATATCTTTTACCTGAAAATGTACAGCATTAGCAAAGCCATGAAAAAAAAGACAAAGAAATTTTAATTAGGAAGTCATTTTCAGATATATCGCAAACAAACACAGTCTTAGATAACACATTTCAATAAATTTTAGCTGAATGGGAACAGGAGACGGGGCTGCCTCAGAGAAGCTGAGATGTTAAAGCTATTGCATAAAATTTTTAAAGCTAATCTGTATTCCTTTGGTAAAGACGTTTCCTCGCAGTGGGTTTATTGTCCCTACAAATGTGTAAAGCAGGAAACTTAGAGTCTGAAAACACTTTTGACTCATTTCAGTCTTGACTTCATTTGCAATTTCTGCTCGTAATATACACTAAGTACATCCTTTATAGTCATGTATTGTAAGCAAATCCAGCTGCACTAAAAACACTGCAAGTGAAATGCCTTGTGGAATGAAAAACACTCAGGGATAAAATGGCAATGCAGAGGGTAGAAACTCTAAATTCGGATTCTGTATCATGCTGAGTGGTTTGGTTCAAATTGACGTGACGTCTCAAGCAAACATCAGGTGGCACAAAATCCATTCTCAAATAAATCCAAATACACACATAAGGGGTGATAGAAAGTGTGTCTGTTTGTTTGCGTGTGTGTGTGTGTGTGTGTGTGTGTGTGTGTGTGCGTGTGTAGAAAAGAGAGTGAAAGGGTAAGCCTTTGCTGTGGTTAAACATTAGCGCCAGGCAGTCAGTAATCCAATCACACACACATGATCTGTGCCCTTTTGCAGGAAGCGCCCTGTGAAGGGTCTCTATCTCAGGACATCATTACAATTAAATGAGCACATAAATAGTGCACACATGGTAATAAGAAAATGGGAGGATTCGAAATACGAACAAGGTATAAAGAGTCTGAAGTGAAATGCAGTTATGCAAGAAGTGAAAACAAGTAGACCTATGAGGGAAAAAGGAAGGAAATTACTTAAAAAAGTAGCAAATGAACCAAAAAAAAAACCAAACCACTCAAAACTACACACTGAGCATTTGGTGCAAAATTCTAGTCTGTGTTTGTATTTGGATAAATGATGTTCTCTGTGTTTCAGCATACCAATTTTGAAAGAAACTAATGGATACAACATCATTATGGTGGAATATAGGAGGATGAAGAATATACTTGTCCCTCACCTGATCTCAGTCCGATTGAGCTGCTGTACCATTTAATTAGGTGATAACAGCCTACTCAGAGGTGGGGGAGGCAGTATCTGAGCCACGTTAATTATATCTTCTATTTTCCGAGGCAGATCTATAGATAACAGTGCTGTGCTGTGATCCAAAAACACATATAAACATAAAATAAGCACAATAAAGAAACCTCTAAGTTGGTTTTATATGTCCTTTTAAATCTAACTCTCTCATCAGTTGGGCTACTTGTAGGTCTGTGTATAGTAGTCAGGATTTCCTTTGAGGATGTCAATACTGCCACCCGGAGCTGCTGGTTCCTGCTATATTGTTGCCCACTCTTATAGATCTTCCTTTTAAAGAATGCTCCTCATGTTCTTAGTAGGCTTGAGGTCAGTGGATGGTGGCTGTCACAGCGTGATTGTTTTCCTTTTTATTTCAAGGGGTAAAGGATGTTTTGTGCAGCAGGAGATAGAGATACCATTTGAAAAGGTATCTCTTGGAATCATTTCATGTTTTGTGGAAATCTTTTTATGACTCTTCTTTAACACTAGAATGAACCAATTATAATTTGATGGTCACTGGTACAAACCACAGTAACCCATATGGCAAACAAACAAAAAAAGCTGTGTCCAAGGATTTCCGAATCCAACCTTTTCTCATCACATACTAATGTATGTAATGAGTGGCTGGCTTTGCACATCTCTCACCCCCTTACTCACCCGTTATGAAAGCTTCAAAGGCACTCTTTTGCACCACATTTAAACCTAGTGGTGAGGTGTCATTTTCCTACATGCAGGATTACTGTTGTGAACCATGACCAGCTGTATTCATTGTCTAACGATAACACGTGAGTGACAGTGTAAGTCAAAAGCCCAATGGAAGTCAGATGCTGAAAATGAAATAATAACAATAATAAGAAAAGAAAAACCTCCGGCCATCCCTGAGTCACAGGAATATCAACCTTTGAAACAGAACTGTTATCTTTCTCTGCCACAGCTGCTGCCAAAACACTTTGTGTGTAAGGAAGAGATGCCAGCAACATGTGACAGATCAGCAGTATTTGATGCACTGAGGTAATAATGGGTCACCAGAATCTGTAGAAAACAAATTTAATCCAAACTGAATTTGCAGAAACAAAGAGTGAAACTGCTCAAATATGTATTTTGCAGACCTACTGCTTATAAAGGGAAAAATGATATTTCATATCAGATCTTGATAAATTAAATATTAAAGTTGATAATCTTTCCTAAAAATAATGAATTGTGTAATTTATGGAAACCCAGATCTTTAAACTGTAGAGAGCTGTAAAATCCTTTTTTTGAGCAGTTAAAAAAATCTAATTTGTTCTTATTGTTATCTTTTCATATCAACCCAACTCATAGTGACAGGATTGTTGTCCTTTTGGACTCAGGGGAAAGTTGGCTGTCAAGCGCCCGTGTAATTTAAACTCCATCCTCTTTCCTGTATTGATCCTGGTGTGTCACTGAGCTGTGCAGCATGATGGTGTATATCTGTTGATGCAATATTTATAAGATAACTTTATAATTGTCAGGAAGCTTTCAGGTCATGTTGAGCTATGTGACGGCTTGTCAAAGTCAAAAGGTTATCAAAGGTTATCTTTCTAACACATCCTACCTACTTAACCACCCACTGAAGAGTTTACTTTTGATAACACAGAAATTGCTCTCCTTGGATAATGTCAAAACAACCAGGAAGAATAAAATAAAGAAAATATCATTTAAGCTTTTGAAATGTTGGTAGCATTTTTTGTCAGGGATATTTTGTATATCCTTCTTAGATCTTAGTCAAAATCTCTGCAGCAACACAGCACATGATTTATATATTATTTCATTTTTTATTTTTTATGAGTTTTGTGTTGTCAGAAAGAAAAAGCTAATTTTCAGACATTAGGGTGAGTGCAGCACGGGAAGTAAATTATGTCATCTACTAATTGGAAGGTTGGTGGCTCGGTCCTTGGCTACTCCCAGTCTGTGTGCCAAATATCCTCGAACAAGACACTAACCCCAGATTGCTCTCTATTGCATCTGTTGTAGCATGAATGTGCGTGAATGTTTCTTTCCAAGCTCTTGAGACTGTGTGTGAATGTTAGATAGAAAGCATTCACAAAAAAGTGAATGGGTGAATAAAGTGCGTTGAGTACAGGTAGAGTTGAAAGGTGCTCTATAAGAGCCAGTCTGTTTACCATTTACCATGCAGGTTATACATGCTTGTATTTGCCGAATATTTAGTCTGCTACACTAAAAGCCATGGGGAAAATGACCTTCAATCCTTTCTTTTAGACTCAAGAAAGGAGGATTGTACTAACCAGACAGTGTTTGCACAGCTTGTCTTTGTGGCTATCAACAAGCGGAAGTTTATGAATGCAGAGGAGACACACAGTCTGAAATACTAAGCTAGCTATACCAATGAATTCTTCCATTAAATCTTCAAAAAGCCATCCCTGAGGGACTAAATGTTTAAACATGCTACAATAATCTAAATGAATGACTTCAATCGTTCACTCTTGTTGTTTAGATGACTGGTTCTCTAGACAGCAGGCCAGTCCTGAGAAGCCACGAGTTCATGAACGGGCATTATCTCTGTAGTTCGGTCTGGCCAAAAGTTTTTGTTAGTTATCTGTGTGCACAGCATTGAAAGAGCTAAATCTACTCTGTAGATACTACTATAGATGTTTTGCACTTCACTTGTCCAGTTTACTCTATTGTTTTAAGGACACGCTGCAGACTGCGCTGGGATATGCCAGGTTTTCACCTAGCTCCTTGGGAATCACCTTGTTGGTGCAAACATGTTATTTTATGCCTAAGAAACAGTGTTATCCTTGGCATTTTACATAGGATTTAACTACAGAGTTAGGAACAAATGATGTGTTTGTACGACAGGCTAGTAACAAAATACCTAAAGACACCATTTAAAATGGGTTCTTTGCTAAGCTCTCTGTTCTGTGTAGACACAACACTGGTTCATCCCTTGAGTTAGGTGTTTTTTTTTATGCATGAATCATACACAGTGTTAAGGGCTAAAAAACTAACAAACAATGGTTAGGTTAAAGGACTGGACTGAAAATAAGAGAAAAAGAAGCCCATGTCCCACGAAAAACTTTTAAAAAGCTTTGAAAAGTGTAGCTTAAAACCATTTAAAATAATTACAAGAAAGTCTGGGTCCTCAGAAGCAAAATATAAAGAAATGGGTGACACAAGACTTTTGCACAGCACTGTAGTTGTAAGCACGTGCATTTGTACTGGTATTCACAACAAACAACTACTACTTGTAGCTGGGAAAGGTGTTAGTTGTAGACAGATATGAACCTGGGTTACAGTCTACACTAGCACATTAAATGCACTATCTTGTGCTGAAAATGTAAATGCACATATAGTCCTGATGAGATACATTTTCAAAATGTGAAATACATAAAGGCTGCTTCTTTCTCTTGAGTTGTCATAAACAATAGCAACAGCAATCATAACTGCAGCTATTTACATACATTCCGTATGTAGACAAAGCATATCACAAGGCACTTAGACTTGAAAGACATTTACATCATGTATTATTCATGATACAGGCCACATAAAGCAACTATACAGTTGATGAACAGAAACAAAAAATCTAAAAGCTGGGGAAAAGTTGAGACTTTTTTCGATGGAGAAAAATAAATGTAATTATGTTTGCTTTTTTTTGTGATACCAGAATATCTTTAGTCTACATCATGTTGTGTCACTACATTGTTACAATGTTTCCTATCACTTCAATGCACTCAATGCGCTCACCATCGCTCTAATTTTTTCTTCAAGGTTCCCTGAACCACCCCTAGAAATCCCAGCATACTAGTTGAACTGCAGTGAAACATTATGACGCGATAGTCATGCTCATGAATTTATCAGCGTAGTGCAGGGAGAGTTAAGTTCTTCATATTGTTGGTGCTGAATGACAAACCAGCAGCTGGACTTGAGCTGAAGTTTCAGATACCTCCTGTGTAGGTGTAAGGTTTTGTTATTTTGAAGCACCGAGGACACAGACTCTGTACCGGCATCACATAACAATAAACTTGCTTTAACCACAGCGGTTTGCAGCAAACACAAAAATTACTGACTGTGTGGGTGTTTGAACCTTGATGATGAGAAAATGTATTTAGGCACATCCTCGTGTTGCTCCTGCTCGTGTGCTGCTGCTGAAAAGTGACAGCAGTCCCTGTAGGAATAGTTACACTTTAAAGCTACAATATGCAACTTGGTGCCTTGAGGCTGCACAGGAAAAGAGTATTGGTCCCCATGCCCTCCCCCTCAGTTTAGCAAGTTTACACCCCAACACTTATCACTCATTTTGATTAGCTGTCTACCTAGAAATGCTATCTAGCCTGAGGCTGAGCTAACTGGCGTCCATATGCCCACAACAGGTGTTGAAGAGGCAATGAACGCAGGTAATAAAACAAGCGCTGGTGCTCACTCTTGTTTCCAAATGGCCCTTTACTGCCACACCTTCAGCTTTGTTGCACCTTGATTTCTTTCCACCTCTTTTCGTCTGCTCTGTGCCGTCACTCCCATGCCAAAAGGTATTTGTGACAAGCACAGAATAAAATATGCATTTATTTTTACATGATTTTGCATGATAACATTTATCATGCCCATTTAAAAGATGGGAGCTAGAACACTATTTATTTATCTGTTTACTCATTGATTGATTTATTCATTCAAAGTAAAACTAGTTGTTCACCTTATTCACATTTTGACAGTGTATTGATGTGTTAGCTTTGCTCTTGGGGCACCTGGTACTGTATATCAAAGGAAAATTCCAATACACACTATGTTGCTTGTGTTTTTATATAACATTTAAAATAAAAATGATCAAAGCTTTGTTTTTGTCTATTTTCTGCAAACCTAAACTATCTTCAGAAGACCATTTATTCTGTACTTGTTTATGACTCAAAAAAATGCACTTTCTGAATATTTTTCTCATAATAATTATTCAGGTTGTTTTTATTTAGAGAGAAATAAAACAATTAAATTGAAAAGAACAGCTGTGACATGTTTTTCTTCTTAGAATAATTACATTTCTTCTGTTTTGTCACCGGTTACTATCTACTGCAAAGGCTTTATATCATAATTTACTTAGTGTCGCCATTTTCTGACAAAAGGACCGAAAGCACCCCTTAATTAACATAAATAAAATGCATACGCATGACAGCTGAATTCTTGAATTTTTGAATCCCCAGAGATAAGAAAAAGAAAACCTCTATGTTGTACCTGAGGTTATATGCACCCAACTACTCCCTCTTTCCTTATTGTGCAGTGAGCAACTTTGCTTCTTCATCTTTGTCTGTGATTGTTTGCTTCATGCTTGCTCTGTTTCTTTATTTGAAGGTGTCCTTGAAAAAACAGTGGAGGGGGAAGCTGCTGCTCTCACCAAGGCTAAGACCCTTTACAAGTCCTGTACCAATGAGAGTGAGTCAGCAGGCAAAAGACATTAACACGCTATGCCTTTTTAGATCTTCTATTATCCTAATGTGAACAGTCATTTTGTAAATTGCTGTTGAAGGTTAAATGTTTCTTATTCAGTTTTTGTATTGTCTATCAACAAAACTGTCATGAAAATATACATGAATCATCAATTTAAAAAAAAAAGAACTGCAGTATTTCAGCTTTACATGATTCAAATGAATGCTTTCTTCAGAAGTGATTTGCTTTGGAAGCCACATCAATAAACTCCTCTAAGGCCTCTGAATTGCCACAGGTTTAGTATGTACTTGATAAAAAGCAATACAGTGGTTAAATTTCTTTTTAATTGATTTTCACAATTTTATGGGTAGAAAATAAATGTATCTACACCGCAAAACCTATTTTCTTTGATTTTCGCTTCTAACTAGGTTTAATTGAGCTGAGAGGGGGGAGTCCTCTGCTTGACATGCTGCCTGACGTGTCTGAGTGGCCTATAGCTGTTGACAACTGGGAGACCAATTATGGTAGAGAACTTTGGTTCTTTTTCAAGTGTCATTGGGCATGATGTTATTGATGCCATTTCTTTCTTTTCACTTCTTTTTCACTTCTTTTTTCTTATTTCTTCAGGGAGAACATGGAGGTTGGAGGACGTTATTGCCAAGTTGAATGAGAAATATGGAACTCTGCTCTTGGTTAACTTTTTCGTCGGCACTGATGACAGGGATTCAACCTCGCATATCATTCATGTAGGTGTATGCCTGTGGCAAGGAAAAGAACTCACCTCCCTCTGTTCATATTCAAAAAGCCCTCATGTCCCTCTGTTCACTGAAGGTAATGACTAAGCCTTTATTTGGCTTTGATACTGAAAATAAATGTCTTCTTCTCCTTGCCAGTTTGACCAGCAAACAAGCCTTGGCCTGGTGTCCAGAGATTACTATGCATGCACTGGTCCTTATGCAGAGGTCAGTTTGCATGTTTACATGTATACAAATCCACACGCCAGTGCAGTGCAGTTAAAGCGTGTTAATCAATGAATAATGAAAGCAGTTCCAACTATTCACCTGAGCCCCTGGATTTCATGTCCCTCCGAATTTGTTCCAAAAAAACCACAAATGATGAGGCTATCAGCCGAAACATCCGTTCACATCAGTGCACAAATAAATTTTATTCCTACTCTTAGAAATGTAGTGAGTTTGTATGTGATGAACAAAAACACACACAATGCTGATAACTCTTTCTCAATCCAAACCAGATGTGTGAGTGGAACAGACGTCCGTTGCTCTGGTTTCACTTTACAGCTTCCTATTTTGCCTTACTTGATATGCATGTTTGCTATAGACGGACTTTGTATCAGTCAAATCTTGATTTAGTCAGTGGTTACTGAAATCAGTGAGTTACAAGTTGTGTTTATTTTACAGGCATGTCGGGCCTATGAGCAATTCATGATTGACCTGGCTAAGCTGATGCGCAAGGACCGAGGATTAGCGATCAATGAAACTCGCATTAGAGAGGAGGTGACACGAGTTATAGACTTGGAGAGAGACATTGCTAATGTAAGTATGGATTTGTACTTTGCAGTTTTACAAGTAGAAATATGAATTCAAATACTTAAGAACCTCCTGTACTTTTCAAAATATGCTTATTATGGCTTTGAGAAACCATGGGAAAGAGATCTTTCAGTAATGCATACTGTAGTTCAAGCCTGCTCAGTTCCAAGTATTCATCCAGTTCCAAGTCTGATTATGATCAATAACTGAATGTAAAATAATTCCCGGTCCACTGCGAGAAGTGTGGTAGATATAAAATAGAAATCGTCAAACTAAAACTGGCTAGTTGTCACTGGGCACTGTTGCTAGTGTAGACTTCCTGGTGGTTGAGAGCTGTCCATAATGAAACAGCTAGCAAGATTATGTGGCAAACTGAACTATACCACGATCAAAAATAAACCTCTTTCTCACATCTTACCCTTTTCCAATGATAAGCAACAGAAGACGTGTAGTTAAACACATATCATTTTATAAAATATGAAATACACCTTTTTTTCTGAGCTTCTTCATTCCCGTTCTCCTTGACCTATGTGCAGATAAGGGAGTGACATTTTCTTCTTGTTAGCTGAAAGAGAATATTTTTCAGGTAATGAAAAGAGAGACATTGGGATGTCATTGATTTAAAACTACTGTTAGTGATGCAAAGCAGGCTGGTATTAAGCTAAACTAATCTCAATTTTGAGGCTAGTGAATGAGGTGACAGCCATTGAGACTGAATAGTACAGTCAACTAAAATATTACAGAAGAAAGTTAACCATAACCTGGAATGGTAACTTGGAGTAAACTGTCAGTAATAAAGCAGTAAAATAGCAGATACCTTAATAAGCAAGTCAACATAATGAAAAACACTTGCACATTTTTGAGGAGATTCAGTGAGTTGCCTCCTTGTGAAATCCAAGATTTTCTGAATCATACCTGATAGAGCTCACTGACCTGCAGTTAAATGTAGAGCTGCAGGCTGTGGTGACATAATTACTGTGATCATTTCAGCATATAGAGTGTTACGGATTCAAATATTGGGGATGGATACAAGAGGAAAAACCACAATAACAACACTGGTCCGGCCGGGTTGAGTCAAACGATGATTTTAATGATCACACGCGTGGGAGATGGACACCGTACGCAGACAGCATCAGATCTCAAAATGGTGGAGCATTGATCAACCTCTTATAGCCTCTGGTTCTCCCACCTAATCATAAAAGCCTAAACATTCACATGCTTTCTCTCACACAGCGCCTAAGCTACGACCTTGGCTCCCTGTTTATCTGCTCCTGCTGAGATGAGGCAGAAAACTCCAGCATGTTCTGTTCTCTTCTAATCAGACAAATAAGGCGATGACTTTCTGCGAACAGTATTTCTTATAACTCAGCAGTATAATGCATCATAAAACAATATCATTCATTTACAATAAATCAGCAGTCTAATGTAATGCAAATCAGTTTAACAAATACAATAGTTATCACCTTCTTCTAATTCAGGAGAATAATGCAAACTAAAACGACATAATAATTCACAATCTTTAATTAGGGGTCTAACATGGCATAAAATAATATTATAATCCCACAAGAGGCAACCTACAACTGATGTAAGTTAAAATGCAGGCAAAAACTTTAGCAGGGCAAAGACTTTGTGCAGGTTCAGTAGCTTTATCTTTCTGTCTAAGCTGGTACTTCTTGACAGACTGGAAAGATGATGGTTCAAAGGTTCCTTCTTCCTTCTGTATTCTAGTTCTGTTTTTTTTCATCTAACTTAACACAAAAGGTTTCTGTTAGCAGGATGACCCTCCTGTCATCCATTTGTAGACCAAACCTCCCTCCTCTGTGTGTGTGTCTGTGGTTCCAGTCTGTAGCAGCTGATGTCTAAAACAAGCTGTTAACCAGCCTGATCCCAACACCGTGACTTTTCATCAACAGTTTTCCACACTCTGTGTTTGTCATCCTAGTCTGTTCTGCTCTGCTCTCTGCCATGCTTCACTTCTCCTCCACTCAGCTGCTGGCTTTTACAAGGCAGTCACACCATTCGCGCTCTGACATTTACAGAGCGAAAGCCTCCTGGGACGCCAAATACGTTTGATGCTGCTGGACCTGCACTGCAACTGTACGCATGTGTCGGGAAACAGGAGGGTTGTGACAGCATTCTTGACTTTTAGCCCCTCTGTCTTGCTCTTTCCAAGGCTACTGATACCCCAGAGGATCGTAACAACCCAGTGTTGCTTTACAACAAGATGGAACTGGGGGACCTGAACGCCAACTTCACCCTTGAGGTTGAATCACAGGTAAAAAAAAATTCTTTATGTACCACAGTTTGCTGTTTTCATTTCACATAGATACTTCTTTCTCATCTTTATCTTCTTCTCCTCTTTATCTCTGGGGGGGATTAAAAAAAAACTCCTTTTGAAGCTATTTGACTGGAGTTACTTCACAGCTAAAATAATGAATACAGTCAACATCAGCGTCCCTGACACAGAAAAGGTCATAAACTACTCGCCCAACTATTACAGAAGGCTCAACCTGATCTTGGCCAAATACACCAAGAGGTAGGTGTGTTCATTTAAGTCTGTATCTGTGATGGAGTATAAAAGCCTGTTTTTGTCTCTAAGCTTGTGGGGGAGGGAGTGCACAGTATTGATAGCTTTGTGTGAGTATGATTGCTTTTTTCTCAACATGTTTCTGTCTACTCACAGGGATCTGCAGAACTACATGGTGTGGCGTTTTGCTATGAACATGGTGGTGGGTCTTAGCAGAGCTTACAGAGACACCAGGAAAGCCTTCCGCAAGGTACACGTACAGGACCTTGATGCTGTTATAGTCCATGGAAGGTCCTGTTTGCAGACACTGCTGCTTACCTAAGTTATTAAAAGAAATGCAAACAACACAGGGTGCAAAGCAGTTAAAATGTTTGCAGTAATGTTCCTGCTGGTATGGGGCTAAATGACAATACTTATGCTTTGAATTAAATGCTAAAGTTAGCATGGGATCATGTTTAAGATGCCAACATGCTGATCATTTGCAGGTTTGTTTACCACTGTCACCACCTTGCTGGAATATGTGAGCATGTTAACACTTGGCAATTAGTGCTAAACAGAAATGATCTAAACCACAGTTACATTAGCACATAAGGCTGCTTCCAAATGGTTATTTACTGCACTTTTTTGCTACTTTCATAAAGCAATATCAGTTACCTTAAGCTGATACAGTTTATCTTCTAACACTGACAAGGCTACTGGAAAACCATCTAAGGTTAAAACATGTTTGAGATTTGTCTATGCAACATGCAAAATAGGCACATTTGTAGAAATTAGAAGATTTTATATTTTCAATGACTGCAGTATCAGTCAGGCTCTAATAAACAGTCGATTTCAACACGTTGCTTCATTCATATTCTTCCTCCATGCCTTAAAAATCTTGGTAATCCTTTTTCTAATCTAATCATTTCCCCACTGCCCCATTTCCTATTGCCATGAGCCTCTTTAAACAATATGCTGACCAGTTTATCCTTCATCTTTAATTGATCTGTGCCTTGTTACTTTCCCTGCAGGCTCTGTCTGGTACGACGTCAGAGGCAGCAGTGTGGCGACAGTGTGCTCTGTACGTCAACAACAACCTGGAAAATGCTGTGGGACGACTTTATGTGCAGGAGGCATTCTCTGAAAAGAGTAAAGAACTGGTCAGTAGAAGGTGCATTAGGCTTTGTATTGTTAAAACACATTAGACTCAATCAAAGATAAAGAGCTCTTGGAAATATCCTTCATTAGACAAGATACAATCTCTGTAATGGAATTCCGCACCTTGTTTATTGAAAGCTGAAACTGATAATCTAAAAATGCCTCTGCAGGGCATTACAAGAGGAGTGTGGACGTTTATGTATTCAGTTAGTCATACATACAACAAAAAACATGTGTTTCAGGCACATCTGATGGAGAGTATTTTGACACCCACTTGTGTTTTTGTCACATTTGTGTCTTGTCTATCAGAATACTGTAGTTTTTGCTTGCCTCCACTCAAAGCAGCTGAACAAGGTGTCCTTGTTAGCATGATCACACCACCCACACTGTAAATTCAAACTGCCTATGCATGTGTATGTGTGAGCTGTGGCATCTGACATTGTGCATGTGAATCAATTTTTATTTGCGACCATGTACAACTTTCACAAATAGAAATACATTATTGTACATTTCTGTCATATCATCAAGAATTTTACAGTATCTTTGTATGGCAGTACATCCTCTGATGCACACAGTACACACATTTCATTGTGACTAACTGACCTGCAGCTGCCACACTTTCTTTAAGTGACACAGATACAGTATCTTTTTGATATGTTCTTCTTTCCTTTCAGTGCGTACTTTAGGTAAATTGTTGTTTTATACTGCTGCTATTAGTATACCATCGATACAATATTTACTCATCTGCCACTTTATAAACCAAGGTATGCAGAAGAGCATCTCAGAGGTCACAACACCTCAAATCTTGAAGCAGATGGGCTACAGCAGTAGAAGACCACAATCGCTGCCACTCCTGTAAACTTAGAACAGGAAACTGAGGCTGTAACTTACATCAGCTCATCAAAACTAGACAATAAATGATTGGAAACATGGTACCTGGTCTAATAAATCTCAGTTTGAAAGCATGGTTCCACCTTGCCATGAATCAATAGCACAAGCTGCTAGTGGTGTAATGGTGTGGGGGAAATTTAATGATAGACTTTGGGGTTTTAAATTAAGTGTCATTTAAACACCATAGTCTATGTGTATAGTCTATCTATCTTCTGATGTTTTTTGTGTTCCAACAGAATAACACACTGTATGATAAAGCTGGTTTATTGAACATAACATCACCAGATGTCAATACAATAATAAACCACCCTTGGGACAGGGTTGAACGGGATATATGCAGAAACAAATCTGCAGCAGCTGATGCTATCATGTCAATATAGCCCAAAATCTCTCAGGAGATTTTCCAGCATCTTGATTAATCTAAAAATTAAGGCATGGTACTAGAAAAATATACCTAATAAAGCGGCCAGTGAGTGTATATATGACTTCTCAAAAAATAAATAAATAAATAAATAAAAGGAAAAACCCTAACAAAAGTTATTATTGCAATGAATAATTTAATTTAACCAACCTTTGAGATGTAATTAGCAAATCTTATATATAATATGCATTCAGAAATATATTTCGGCTAAACATGTCATGGTTGCGGCTGTGTGCAGGCAGGATGAGGACCCAAACGCAAGCTCACGGAGGCAGGATTGAACTCAAAACACAGCTTTATTGCTGGACAGAAAAACCATACAAACTAAACTGGAAACCATAACATATTGCACGGAGAAACACACAGCCATGAATGAGGGAGAACATGACACAGAACTGAGGGAGACACAGACATAAATACACAGAGGGTTAATGAGGGAAGTGGGAGCGCACGGGGAACACAGGTGAAACTGATAATCATAACAAGACACGGCAGGAGTAAACGCAACACTGACGGGAGACTGTCAAAGTAAAACAGGAAGTACACAGAGGTTCAGACAGGAGGAGAGAGAGCCCGGGGAGAGCACAGACATAACAGGCTGGGGAAAAGATGGAATAAAACACAAGGAGGGGAAACGAGGGCTCACAGATACACAGAGGGTAATCAAATAAGCAACATCTTAACAGAACCTAGGAACCACGGCATAAATAAAGAACAAAATACAAAACACATGGAAACTAAGAATACTGGGCCAACATGGCCCAGGACCATGACAAAACAACACAAACACTCACAAATCAAATAAGAGGAATGTTTCCAGCACTTTGTTGAATCTGTGCAACAATGATTTAGGACAGTTCTGAAAACAAAAGAGGGTCCAAACTGGTACTTGAAAGGTGTACCTAATAAATTGACCAGTAAGTATATATGGTATATAAAGTAAGATAAGATAACCTTTATTAGTCCCACACGTGGGAAATTTGTTTTGTCACAGCAGGAAGTGGACAGTGCAAAAGTTATGAGGCAAAAATTAGAATACAATAAGAATAAATACAGTACACAACTGTACAGGATAGAATAAATAAAATCAGTTAAAGTTTTTTATTATGGAGTCTGACAGCAGTGGGGAGGAAAGACCTGCGAAATCTCTCCGTCCCACACCGTGGGTGCCGCATTCTCCCACTGAAGGAGCTGCTCAGTGCTGTCACAGTCTGCTGCATGGGGTGGCAGATGTTGTCCAACAGGGATGACAGCTTAGCCACCATTCTCCTGTCACTCACCACCTCCACTGGGTCCAGAGGGCATCCAAGAACAGAGCTGGCCCTTCGGATCACCCTGTTCAGTCTCTTCCTGTCCCCAGCAGAGATGCTGCCGCCCCAGCAGACCACACCATAAAAGATAGCA
>NW_005187518.1:1849629-1856589 GCF_000239375.1 Pundamilia nyererei
GAGGCATGATTGAAGTCCCCTGATATTATGAGAAGGGCTCTCGGTGATTGTGTTTGCAGTCTGCTGACCAAGGAGTGGAGAGAGTCACAGGCTGCATCCGCGTAATTCAAAATAGTTAATGTAGATGGTAAATATGTAACTCTGATAAGTTGAATTACAATATTTTTCATTAGATTGTTGCTAAAGCGTTACATTTCTAAGCATCCCTCTTTTTAATACGATAAGGTAACTTTGGGTCCAACTGTCTACTTTTCCAAACTCAGTCCATGTGGACTAAATCATGGTGAATGAAAAATATCTATTTTTGAGCACTTTGCTAGCTTTGGGTAGATAATGCACCTAATTTGCAGCACTGTGTGACAAAGAAGCATAATCATACTAAAACTTTGACTAAAAGAAAAAAAACAACAACTGGAACATAGCGTATCCATGCACACAACACTATCACAAGTATGTTAAAAGGTTTTTAGAAAAGCCTCTTAAGTATAATCGCTGCTGGTTTGTCAGCAACCACAGTGTGCTCTCCAAGTCGTCACGCATTATGTTAGCTAGGGCTCTGCTAATGTGATGAGAAGCTGGTGTGCCTTTTGTCTGCCTACTGTGGCCTCAAAATAAATCTGTGGTTAGAGGACTCTTGAAGGGTGACCTTTGATGTCTCTGAAGTTATATTTTTTAAATTTCCCGTTTCTGTTCTCTTTGCATTTGTTATTTGGTGGCGATTCATTTCACTTTCATTTGAATTGTCCCAGTTGTGTATTTGTTGTGTTTGTGGCCAAAAAACCTTTGCCTTTTTAAGTCTGATGGCCAAAGTACAGGCATGGTTTGCACTGGTGCCGTCAGTCAGATCGTGAAAACATGTAGCTCAGGGCAAATACATTATAGAAACATGCACCACAGGTTTCACTGAAAAGTGAGCTTTTGATGTGATGACTGATGATTTTTGAATTTGCATAAGAAAATCTCATTATCTGAAGCTACTATTGCTCTGAAGCATCTTTTCACTTGCACTCGTTCATGTGTTAAATAAAAATAATATAACTGGCCTGCCTATCGCATGGATGCCGTTATGCTGCAATATCTCTTCTATAATTTAAATTCATAAAGCTCAGGATCATTCGAGTAACCAGAAATGAAACCCTAAAATGCTGAATGCATCTATAAGCGAATGTAGATTTTTAAAATATGTAGAGCAGTAGCATGATCAATAATGTATTTGTAACCATGCAGTCAAGGAGTGAAGACATCTACTGTAGAGAATTTTAATACAAGATGAGACTTTTATATGTACAAAGAAATATCTATTTAATAATAATTTTCTTTTAGTAGTTGTAGTTGTTTTTAGTCACTAATGAAGCATATCTGATTATTGCCAATTTACAGCCAATTTTAACACTTGATAGAAAAAAATATGTCATGTTAAACTAATATCACACTTCTGAAAATGTCTGCCAAGGTCAGCAGACTCCTACACAGAGTGTAACCTGGAGTTGTTCTGCATTCATACGTGACTATGTAATAATGAGGCTTAATTCAGGGAAGTGCATTTTTATGAATTTGTTGCCCAGTATGTTGCAAGATTGCTTGGCATAACTTCAGATGACTTTTGATGATAGTCTCCTTCTGCAGTAAATCTGTTCTGACTGATATGATGAGGTTTTCACTCTTTGTTTGTGTTTGTGTGGTTTGGCTTAGATGGAAGAGATGATTAAAGGCATTCGGGAAGTGTTCATTAGTAACCTTGATGACCTGACATGGATGGATGCAGAGACCAAGAAAGCAGCTGAGGAGAAGGTATTGCTTATACTTTTAGCTATAACAGTTAATGATTGTTATACGTATAGCCCATTCTGAATTTCAGGATAGTTGATGGCTAAAAATGTTTGTTCAATTTTCTCAACCTATTCTTGTGCAGGCCCGAGCTATTCGGGAACGGATCGGCTATTCAGACAACATCATGGATGGCGAATATCTTAACAATGAGTACAAAGATGTAAGTATCTGAAAATATGCAACTGAGAATGTTTTCCTTCTTTCATGGAATCATTTCAGCAGAATACAGAGCGCCTTTATTGTAGCCGCATATCGGTTCTGTGAAAAATCTCTGTGAATTCCTGGCTTTTATGAGTTTTGCTGGAGAATATATGGCCAAGTGTTGATAGCTCTCATCTCGGCTAATCCTCCTGTTTTTCTCTGTGTTGGTGTTAGCTGAGCTACAGTGCAGAGGAGTACTTTGAAAACATCCTACAGAACCTGGAGTATGTGCAGAAGAAACGCCTGCGGAAACTCAGAGTAAAAGTCAACAAAGAAGAGTAAGCTTTCCATTGAGGGGTAGAATAAACTGCCTTATTCCAGATGTATATTAAGCTGCAATTATTACCATTTAAATTAGCAGTAATAAATCAGTTTTTTTCTCTTTTTGCCACTTTTGGTGTACCCCAGTATCTCACATTTAGCACAGTGCACTGATCATTCTCCCACACATACTCCTACCCACGTATAGAGTTCAGCTTTCCTCGGCTGGGAGGCTAACATTAGCCCAGCTATTAATAACTGCAGGTTAATTTTGATATATTTCATCAAACATGCATTTCACAGTAGTCTAGTGCTCTTTACTGTAGCAGTAGTGCTCTTCACTGTAGGTTAATTCCAACATCTTTCTCCAGGTGGGTAACTGGAGCTGCTGTTGTCAATGCCTTCTACTCATCCAGCAAAAATCAAATAGGTATTTCACATATATGCAAAGATTAAACTGCAAAAAACTAAAACAATACATATTTTATGTATTTGCTGATTTATTTATTTTACTTTTCTTGGTGTCAGTGTTTCCTGCTGGAATCCTTCAGCCTCCTTTTTTCAGCAAAGGCCAGGCTAAGTCTCTCAACTATGGCGGCATCGGCATGGTAATCGGTCATGAGATCACACATGGCTTTGATGACAATGGTATGAGTTTCCGCATTGTTACTCTTTGTTCCTCCCTGGGGCAGTTCTGGCAGACTGCATTGATCTTTGGAAAAATAAATTATATATATATATATGTAATAGATTTCCCCTTGTAACTGGTACCAGAAAAACATGTTTTGTAACACCATTTAGGATCTCAGAACTTTTTTTCCAACTTGGTTCTGCTTCAGAGATGAGAGGATTTATTTATACTGACATCTACTGTTCACAAACACATAAATGTAATTGAAATATGCAACTAACATAGAATATATATGTTAGTTGCTATATGTTATATAGCATTTAAGTGCTCTTAATATTCTTGTTTTCTTGTTCATCAAGTTCAACCTGTCCACATCCCATTCATTCTTTAGGCCGTAACTATGATAAGGATGGCGACCTGAAGGACTGGTGGACACCAGACTCAACACAGAGGTTCCTCGAACTGTCGAAGTGCATTGTTGATCAGTACGGAAACTTCTCTTGGGATCTTGCTAGTGGACTACATGTACGTTCATCTGAACTATATCCATCCTTCTTCTTTCTCTTATCAAATTTCCTCCCATATTTTCCCCCAATATTATCATGAACTTTACTTTATCTCATAATTTGCTTTCCTGTTACCTTTGCCAGCTTATCTGTTGGTCATTTTTCTGTCTTTCCACACATTTTGCTGCCTCATACCTTCTCTGCTCCAGGTGCCCTTAATATTTTGTGTTGACATATCAATGGCTCTTCCTCTCCTTCTCTTTGTCTCACCTTCTGTGTCCTTTTCTTTTGAACAATGCTTCTTTTATCCCTTGTGAAATGATTTCCTATATCCCAAAAGTTATATGTACGACTTGCTGAAATACAGAGGAAAAATTACAGCCTCCTTCTGTCCTTTTCCCCTGTCAATCTTTGTGTTCTATGTCCCTATATCGCCTCTCCAGTTAAATGGTAACAACACCCTCGGAGAAAACATTGCTGACAATGGAGGGATACGACAGGCGTATCAGGTAATGAGCCTGGAAAAAAAAAGAGAGAGAGAGAAATTCTGTTTAAGAGGCCCAGTTTACAGATAAGAGAGGAGGTGATTCAGTCTGCAGCTTGCTATTGTCATCTGCTTTCTAACATTAATAGACTAGTTATTTTGTTAGGTCACAGGCTGGCTCATTAGCTATTGTAAACACAGCAATAAAGGACATAATGTCGCTGCTGGATGTATCAGTTTTAGCTTGGCAAAGCACAGAA
This sequence comes from Pundamilia nyererei, assembly GCF_000239375.1. Lineage (NCBI taxonomy): Eukaryota > Metazoa > Chordata > Actinopteri > Cichliformes > Cichlidae > Pundamilia > Pundamilia nyererei. Next base: position 1,853,803 of record NW_005187518.1, read on the forward strand.
AAGACATTCAAAGACTTGAATGCAACATGAAAGAGCAGGTATAGTATTTTCACATAAATTATACATGTCTAACAAAGTACATACACGGTACACTTTTTTTTCTTTCTCTTTCAGCGCAAAGTCTAGATTATTTTTCTAATTAATACGTAGATCTCAGGGAGACAGGATGGATCCATATGCATTTATTTTTCTGTCTGCAAACATGGTGACATAAGTTATGATTTCATAATCAGTGTGATTTTTGGATGTATTCAACATGACTGCTGGGTAAGATTGTGTCACTGATTTAGGCCTACAAGAACTACGTAAAGCAGCATGGAGAGGAACCACCTCTGCCTGGAATTGAACTTTCCCATGATCAACTCTTCTTCCTAAACTTTGCTCAGGTAATAGCCTTACTGTCTGATGCAGCAGTTGTTTGTTGAATAATAAGCCATTTTTTACACATGCATTGTAGTTCTGATCTTTCCTAGGACTGTAGGCAACATTAGAAAAATATCCTGCAAAATGTGCATGCTTCGTGATGGATGGATGGATGGATGGATGGATGGATTGGTGGATTGATTGAATGATGGATGGATTGATGGATGACTGGGTTAAGCAATGGATAGATGTGCAGATTTCTTGGTGCAATTCAGTGCATCCTAATCACTGTCTTTTTACAGGTGTGGTGTGGAACACATCGGCCAGAGCAAGCTGTTAATTCCATTAAAGTTGACGTACACAGTCCAGGGAAATTCAGGTAAACTCAAACCAAGAGTATTTTCTCTACATCAATCAGCTATGTGCTGCCGGCAAAGGGCAGAAAACAAATTACAATGGTAGCTAACATTTTAAAACCTAGACAAAATGATATGTCATGTTAATTTCACTTTCAAGTCCCCGTCTAATATAACAACTTCAGCTCCAACCATCAATCTCCTCTCTACGTTCACAGGGTACTAGGCTCCCTTCAGAATTTCCCAGAATTTGCCAAAGCATTCAACTGCAACAAAAGCAGCTACATGGTTCCTGACAACATCTGCCGTGTGTGGTGATTCACATACCTCTGGGATGGGTCCTCCCCATTCCCCTACAGTACCTCTACCCTCTGATTTTTGAAGAACTCACCGGGGGCTGCATTAAAATGGAAGCTTCCCTTAGCTCTTGACTGGATGGACCATGGCTGGTGGACTGACACTGCAGTATGCACTTCATCCAAGGACGGCAGCACACTGTACCCTCGTAGATGGATGGACTGAGCACTGTCTCTCCACCTCTGACACTGTAGTTCATTCATTCAGCCCAATTATTCTCCTACTCACTGGATACAATCACTTTTGTGTTTTTGTTTTTATTTTTCTCTCAATTTTTCTTGTTTTGCTTCTCATTTATGAGTCCAATGTGTATTTGTGAGTGCACATGTGAGTGTGTTTCAGTCTAAATTCTGCAAAAGTATTTGGCAGAAGAGCACCAGACAGACAAATGTGCTCAGCCCACTGGCATATGAATACACCAGACACCCACTCACACTCATATACATGTAACAGGGCTGAACCACTCTATTGTATGTGGGACTGAGCTGTACTCTCATAAAACCTCAGCTGGTTTCAGCCTTCATCAACATGCTGATCCACTCTTCAGTGTACTCATAGTGTAATCTTTGGTCATCCATAAAACTAGATTAGATAAATTATTATAGAAAATCAAAAGTCATTTTATTATATAGAGCAGCGAGTATTTAATCGCGATCGCATATTACACAGTGCTGTTCTATAATCAATGCTAACATCTTTACCGCAGTTGGCAGGTGGCTGCTCTTCATTAGCAGAATGTGGATTATAAACCAAAATGAAGTTTTTGCCTTTAAGATGACACCTGGTCATAAGTCATAAAGACGACAATCGACAGACACCAAACCCTTTTCGTTCTTCGAGACTCCTGAGTGTTTCCGTGTGAATGAATGTCTCTGTGTCTTTTCCAGTCTTTGTACGTCATTTGTTATAACTGCCTGCTGTTTGTCAAGCAGATTGGTATGCCTTACAGTTGTGCTACTCTGTGTGAGTGTGTATGTGCATTTGTGGGAGAACAAAGGATAAGAAAATGTATTATTAAACAAGTAGCTCGGCTTTTTCTCATGCTCGTTTGCTTTCTCGTTAAGAATTGGATGAGAAAATCAACACCATTCTCACGTCTCAGTGTTTTAGCCAGCTGCCATATGACTTAACTTAGCATAACGAGTGCAAAGAGCTGTCCGTGGTCTGTCCAGTTTATATAATAACCCCGGCTTGATTTCAGTAATTGCCACATTGCGTTTCATGTTTTTATCAGTACGAAAAGCCAAAGTCAAAAAAGAATCTGATTTTTAACAAACTCATGTGAGCGTATTATTAAGCTTCCAAACTTTTGATAAGACATTGAATAAGTGTGTTCATAAAATGTTTAACTATTGAGAAGAAGCATAGTGATTTCCCATTTTTATCTTGGCTTAATCTTACAAAGTGTGCCATATAGCCAATGTTTTCTGTTTTTGTTTTAAGGTGATTATAAGCACAAAGCAAAAAGATTAAGCTTCTTATATAGTTTCAGAAACATTAAAAAAAATCACAAGTGCATCCATTTTTTGAATACAGGTGATTGTATTAAATCAGTAGAATTTAATTAACCATTTCATGTGGTTTTATTTTTTAATGTTAAATTGTAAGTTGAAAAAGCTAGAAATTAGTGCAATGAATGATGTACATGATCATGTAGACCACAGACTGTATACGCCTTCCATGTCCAAGCTATATATATATATATATATAT
>NW_005187518.1:1857053-1859110 GCF_000239375.1 Pundamilia nyererei
TTAGCTCAAATATATTTCTGAATGCATGTTATCTGGGATAGGAAGGACGTGCTAGTAACATGTGAAAGGTTGGTTAATCTTGTCAGAAATCCTTGAGAAACAAGAAATCAAAATTTTGGGCGAAGCTGAAGTCATTTACTACAATAATTAGCTGATGATATGTTTTTTTTTAAATTTTCCTCTTCTTCTCAGTTTTTCAGAAATGCCTAATTCTTAGAATAAACAAAGCACTGGAAACCTTACTTAGCAATTTTGGTTCATATTGACATGATAGGATGCCAAGAGAATATCTCCTACACCACTACAGCCTGAACTGACATAACCGGGATGGATCAATGTTTTTATGTTGTTTAAGTCTGACCATACTATCTGAAATCAAAATCCGGTAGATTTGAAATACCGTAGTCAGACCAACAAGTCAACTTCTTCTTATCTATTCTAATGCTCGGTTTGACCATGTCTACATAAGTGCTGCCATGTAATTGGTTGATTATATATTTGTGATAAAGAGCAGTTTAACAGGTGTACCTAATAAAGTTGTGCAGAAAATCATTCAAATATTCTACATCAAAGCTTGAAATCTGCATTTCCCTGATGGCCTTGTAAAGATTAAAGTATGGACATACATTACATTCCACTCACACAATATTGTTGACTTGATGAGTGTATTATGAATAAAGTGGTTTATTTTTGAAATTTCCACAGAGAGGGCAAATATTTAATCTAAATGCAGCTTCCCCCACTAATTAGGCCTATAAGAATTGGGGGAGTAGGAGCTGAGTGTGAAGCCAGCCAAAAGTTAGTCACAATGCAAACAAATGAATGTGCAATATCTTTATAGCAGCTCCCAAGCTGCCTGCTAGTAAATATACCCCATGCTGCAATGAACTAGCAAGCACATTTCCTGGCACGGGGATGGCTTGCACCTTGGCTGAGACTAGAGAGGGAAACTGTCAGGGACGTACAGGGAATGAGAAGAAGAAGAAGAAGAAGGAAAACAACACTTCAGAAGTTCAGAGGTGAGCCAAAGAGAATTATAACGCACATGATGTGAGGGACAGGGATGCCAAGTAGGAGCACAGGAAATATGACCAAACTCTGAAGAAAAGTGTCAAAAATATCTTAAGAAAGGGGAGAGTGCTGCTGCAGGGGCAAGGGCCAAAAAACACATACTTGTGCAAATAGACAAAAAGTAAAGCCTGGAATTATTTTGTTTATGTCTTCATTTTTGTAGTCCTTCTTTACCACACTATAAAAACTTTCAGGTGAGTGCATGCTTCTCATTGGCAGAGCAGACCAGAAGTATTTGGGGGTTATGCTGGAGTCTACAAAATGTCGCCAGTGTGTCAAACAGGGTGACTTTAAAAAGCAAGGACAAACTTTATTTAGTGTTTCTTGACTGCATAAAACAACAAACAGCCAACAAAGATATTTTCACCTGCTGCTTCTGGTTAACACATTTCTGCCCTATCTGAGATTCATTCAGTTACTGTTTTCAGTAGAATATTAGTTGCAGTTGCTTATTTACTGCCAAGATTCCCCCTTTTGCTCCCACTGGCTGTAACACTTTGGCAGTTAGCTGAAAGTTCACACCACCCACTTTCCTCGTGCTCTCACCTTCCCAGTCATTAGCAGCTACACTAGCTAACATCACAGCTAACATTACAACACCTCAGCATGTTCCTAGGAGGCTGAACAGTTTATTTTGCACTGTGAACATTGTAGACTGCTGTGGTAACCCAGAGGGGGGATATTAAACGAAAACACATTAAAGAGTGACTTGAGTTTTTTTTTGTTTTTTGTTTTTTTTAATTTGCTGTTATTATTTTATTTTATATTTCACAACACAACTAGCACTTCTGGGCTTAAAATGTTAAAGCCTACTGCCATTTCAACTTTAAGAAAGTCACCAGTGCCAGCTCTTCTTTTGTTTTCGCTCCCACTACAAAGTTCCCTTCTGTTGCCCTCTGGTCATAAAACTACTCAGTTTTCCATCGTGCGCCCTTTTGGTGACCTTAATGGTGGGTCTACTGGTATGTGTGTGGGTATGTGTGTGT
>NW_005187518.1:1859135-1867090 GCF_000239375.1 Pundamilia nyererei
GGGTGTCTCTTCCAGTCTCTGGAATGCTTGTGTGTGTTAGTGCTTGGGGCACTGCACGGTGTATGCACAAAAGCACATGTGCATAGGCACACTGCCACGTGCAAATAATATGTTAGGAGAATCATAAGTGAGAAAGTGTTTCAGGTAGGAAATCACATCTTGTTATTGCTCACTTGATTCAAAAGGAGCTCTTATTGTGAAGTGCCCTCTTGCTGTGCTCTTGTTTTTAATGGCTGCTGATAGCCACCCATTTTGAGTTCAAACTGGTTGAGTTTTCCCTGAAGTTTTTTTTATATGGCTCTTTACTTTTTCATGCATTAGTATAAAAGAAAAGAATTCATAAGATCACACGGGCACGGGAACAATTCACTGTCGCTAGTGGTTTTCATTTAATACATAAATTAACATATAAAATTCTTCATCTTCACATTAGTGAGTGCAGATATATCAAAAGAAACTGTTTAATGCCTTTTCTAAAAATATTGTCAGGAATTTAAGAATTAAAAAAGACATATGTGTATTAGTTTGCCTCAAGTACTCAGCATAGACAATGTGTAAATACAGTTTAAAATATTTGAAAAAAGGACATGATAAAACTTTAAAAAATATTTTTTGCATCAACAGCTTTAAGGCTTCACATTAGTGTCTGTGCTCACTTCATAATTAATATAAAACAGTGACCTCCTGTGGTTGTTCAGTAAATCTGTTTTTGTTTTTAAATATCTTTTTCTTTGTTTTTTTATCTATTATTATTTGTTTTTTAGCTGAGTCCATTTGGATAGATAGCTGCAAAAGTTTAAAAGTTTAATCCGATGAGGATTACTGATTACTTTGGCTGCACACAACTTTCCACACTGGATCTTGTTTCTCTTTCGCAGGTGAAACTGCATGTTGTAGCTCGCTCTAATCGACCCTTGAGCTGACAGCTAGGCATCCACTTCAGTTATCTGAAGACAGCCACATATGCTTTCCCCCCCTCTCCCTTTCATGTTTCAACCATGTCTACTCTAGTGTGTTCTGCCATTAAACTAACCATTGATCTTCTTTTAGCAGATAACAGGTGAAAGATCAGTTCCATTAATTTTACATTTTGTCTCACTAAGTGGACCACGCATTTCTTATTAACTGCTTCAAGACACTGGCACACAGGTCACAGCACTTAATTGGTTCAGCTGATGAAACACTATTATCTGTCACAATCAGAAATGCCAGTTCGACATGCAGCACTTTGTAGGGCTTTCTGGGAATGCAGTCTTTCCATTTTGCTGGTTTGCTGATTTTGCTGGCCAGATAGTTGCTTTGTTAAACACTCTTGATAAAATATCATCAAATCATCAGCTGCTAGATATTTGGATTAAATCAGACAATTAAAACATGATGTGCATTCTTTCAACCTCCGTCTTTAATTATCAAGAAAAACCATCAGTTCTACTTTAATCTCTTGTCTTGGCTGGTCATGGTGCTTATGTTAAGGCAGTGCTTTTATATATTTGGCTTGTTCACTATGTATCAACTCCACAACAAGATTTGACTCAAGTTTAACTGTCATTTTTCGTGTTTATTTTAAGAAGCTATTGATTTCTTAACTACAGCTGAATTGGCCCACAGCTACTGTTAAAACAAATGCATTTATTCCCCATGAGTCTTTCAAGAGCATTAGATCCACATACAGGCTACTTTTTTCCCATCCCAAAATAAGTTTAAGACCAAAATGGACCTGGCTTTGCCCCAGGTGGTGGTGGTATCAAACAGCCTCTGTTAGGCCAGGTGGTTCCAGGGTTATATATAGGAGAACTGCAGCCGTATTGCCAGCATCATTAGTGGTGTTAAATTTACTGCTAAAATCAGCCTAAAGCCTAAAAAAGACTCTTACATCACTATAACGTTACAATTACAGGTATTATTGGAAACAATAAGCAATATTATTGCTGTTACCATCCAATACTTACAGTAAGGTTTGACAGGAACGATGCATCTTATTAGAATGATCTCAGTTTTGCGTTCCACTCATGCATGTTTTATGTTTTTCTACTAAACAAGGGCAAAACAACAAGGTGGTAATTGTGTAATGTCAAGTGTAGACACATAGAATTAATTTAGAGTTAATGTACCACACCTGGAAGACATGTTTTTGCACAGCACCATGTGGTGTACCTGTAAAGTGATCTATTAGTGGGAAGGCATGCCAAAGTGAGGCTGGCTGCAAGTTTTGTGAAGAATGCGTATCTCGATGTGAGGTGGTGTAAGGCAGGTTTGCTGTGAAGTGAGCACAGTGGGTGTGTTAACAGCATAAAGCATGATTATTCTGCAAAATATCTGTTACGAGCAACCTGACGCTATTAAATTACTACAAATCATTGTATGCGTGTTTAATGAAAGGTTATATGTGTATAAGTAGGATGCAGAGTAATTGCATGTGTTTGCATGTTTGTCAGCATGAAGATGTGTGTGCGAGTCACTATAATTTACATGTGTTTCTGCTATTACGGTGTTGTGGTATACAAAGTTTCCATCTCAGCCTCATTACCCTTTAGACTGATGTTTGCATCTGGTGCACATATTGAACATGACACTCAATGTACAGGCTTATTTGGCCTGTGCCCGATTATAAGGCTTACACCTCTTGCTTACTGGAAAGTGGATGTGACACAACTTGCAGTAAAAAACCAGACAGTGTAATAGCCTCTTATTAAATGCAGTCTTTAAAATGCCTCTTTAAGCTGACAGCGCCATTGCAGAGTTTGGTCATTTTAACTTATGAGCTAAGATGTTTGATCACTCATAGCTAAAGTCCAAATACTGGCTTCAAACATTTCCTGACGTGCTACAGTAAATTCTGCCTGAATTCAGTAGTGTGCAACAGTTCATCAGGTGCTTACATTTCTTAGAACAAATTATGAACAAAAAGTACTCCTCAGATGTCTAATCTCTCAAGAGTTATGGTTTCACAACCATTGAGAGTGTGGGACTGCTAAAAAAAAAAGAGACTTGTGGTAGCCATGGTAACAATATTGCTAGTCCTAAGACTAAGAAAGAATTTTGATGCACAGCTGTATGACAGGAATATACAGAGAGGGCTCACGTGCACATGCACACACAGACAACTTTTTGGAACAAGCACCAAATGGGGTGCATCATTTTAGCAGAAATTACACCCAGCTATATACATTCACTGTAGACTATAATTGAGCAGAACTTGGCGTGTCCCAGTAATGTGGCTATGTGACACTGACAATACAGTATATTCCTGTTTTGTTTTGTTTTTGGCTTTGTTTTTTTTAACATGAAGCATTATTCTTTTTAAAGTTGAAATGGTTTACAAAGTGAAGTTCAGCAGCCTAAATATGCAAATGTTTCACATTTAACACTATCTGACAAAAAACAGCTGGTGTTCTCAATAGGATATCTACTTGATTGTGGAGTTAATGGATTTCAATCCCAGATGCCTGAAAGTGTTTTAATTCATGTTGTAGTGATTACAGTATAATATAAATACTGCAATTGAATGGGAGATAATTGCAGAAATGTGTTTATTTGAAAAAAACAATATATGACAGGACAGAGAATTATTCATGTGAACATTATTATCAAACAATCACAGTAGGGAACCGTTCCCTAATTTCATACAAACATTTTCTTGTCTGTCCAGACCGTATCTGATAGAAAATTAATATTGAAGCGTACAGATGATCTTTTCTTCCCCGTGCCCTCTGGAAGGAGAAGTTATTTTCTGTGATGAATTGAATTTCTTCCTCACATACCACTTTTCTGCCAAACAAAGAAAATCAAAATGCATTAGTAAAACAAACACACAGGATGTCTGTGAAGGTTCTCAGTCATCCAGGTCATCGTAGTCAAAGGAGCTTGCAAAGAAAAGCGTCTGGACTTCTTTGAATTGCTTGAAGACGTTTCACTTCTCATCCGAGAAGCTTCTTCAGTTCTAAGGTCAAAAGGTGGAGAGTCCCAGATATAAACCCAGTGGGAGTTTCCCCCAAAGAGGGACAAAAAGACCCCCTGATGATCCTCTACCTAATCACATGAGTCAAGGTGTGAAAGCAGGTGTGGGTCACAATCAGCCAGAGTTTCGGGTGAGCTCATTGTGAAACCTGGCCCCACCTTATCATGCGATTTCCTGAGGTCAGATGGCCCAGGATGTGAGTGGCCGTTAAGGGGTCTGGGGAGGGAACTCAAAACTGGATTATAGATGGCAGACAGTTGGTGTCGTAAACCACCGCCTCTGTTCAAAGATGGTCGCTCACAGTGGACATAGATGGCTTCTTTCACTCCTCTTTCAAACCATCCTCTCTGTCCAAAATGTGAACGTTAGCATCCTCGAAAGAGTGACCTTTGCCCTTTAGATGCAGATGGACTGCTGAGTCTTGTCCTGTGGAGGTGGCTCTTCTATGTTGTGCCATGCGCTTGTGAAGTGGCTGTTTGGTCTCTCCAATGTAGAGGTCTGAGCATTCCTCGCTGCACTGTACAGCATACACCACATTGTTAAGTTTGTGTTTAGGAGTTTTGTCTTTCGGGTGAACCAGTTTCTGTCTGAGTGTGTTGCTGGGTCTGAAATACACTGGGATGCTGTGCTTGGAGAAAACTCTCCTGAGTTTCTCTGATACACCGGCTACATAGGGGATGACAATGTTGTTGCGTCTATCTTTCATGGGCTCCCCCGTGTCACCTATTATAGTGTAGAGGAGTGAAAGAAGCCATCTATGTCCACTGTGAGCGACCATCTTTGAACAGAGGCGGTGGTTTACGACACCAACTGTCTGCCATCTATAATCCAGTTTTGAGTTCCCTTCCCAGATGCCTTAACGCCCACTCACATCCTGGGCCATCTGATCTCAGGAAATCACATGATAGGGTGGGGCCAGGTTTCATAATGAGCTCACCCGAAACCCTGGCTGATTGTGACCCACACCTGCTTTCACACCTTGACTCATGTGATTAGGTAGAGAATCATCAGGGGGTCCTTTGTCCCTCTTTGGGGGGATACTCCCACTGGGTTTAAATCTGGGACTCTCCACCATTTGACCCTTAGAACTGAAGAAGCTTCTCGGATGAGAAGTGAAACGTCTTCAAGCAACTCAAAGAAGTCCAGACGCTTTTCTTTCCAAGCTCCTTAGACAACACACAGGATGAGACTTCAGGCTGGCTTGTAGGTTTTGAAACATAATCTTTAGTCACTATTTTTTCTTTGAGGTACTTTTCCTCTTGTGTATACATGTCATCTTGATCTGATGAAATGTGAAATATTAAGTGGTTGCCAAGGATAAAATATTTCACCCAGATTGAGCCATCCATGTCTATCTTAAATTTTCTAAATTTTAAGCCATCCAGCCATTTCTGTTTTAAACTGAAACCATGACGTAGTGCTAAAAGGGAAAATCAGGGGATCAGCTAAGTCACAGCAAATCATTGTCTTGCGCCTTGCAGGTCTATGCAAAGCCCCATGGTAACCTATCAAATATTTTTTGAGATAGTTCAGTCTGAGTCAGAGTGGTGGGCTGAAAGTCTGACTGACTGACAAGCCACTGGCATTCACAACTTATTCAAAAGTATTCACATTTAAAAACATCTAGCAAATACATACATTATTGCTGTATTACATTTAAGCATGTCATACATTTTAAAGAGAAATCAGATACCCAAGCAAAAATGAAGACGAAGTAGACAACAGCTATGCAACCGAGAATCCATCCTACGATCAACAGAACAGGGAATAGTTTGTAGGATGAATCTGTTGGACCCACAACTAGAGACAAATAGAGAAACAATATCAATGTGATGAGTGGTTGAGGAAAAATTTATTAAACGGAGCCCCCCCCCACCCAATGTTGTGTCTCATTTCTGGGTAGTACGTGTGTGTCTTACCTCGCCTGGACATGGCACTTCTCTCTGTTCTAATCTTTTTGTTGTGATGTGTGCAAAACCAGCCTCCTTGCTGTGAGGGCTTGATGTTGGCATCCGGCAGAGCAGGGTGAAACAAATCTGGTGGAGTTGGAATACAATCCATCTTTAGCCCTTCTTCAGTCCCATTTGATTTTAGCCTGTTCTCCTCTACCCAACATTCACAATACACTTTATATTACCAACAGAACATTTAAATTTTCCTTTATTTTTATTTATTTATTTTTTTTGGAAGTGATGCAGTGGCTGTCACATTGTTTTCTCTATGGACCAAGTCCCAGCTGTGGTGGGCCCTGGTCTTCTCCTCTCTTATCCTCCCGGGAGAAACTGTTACAGCTGAGGCTGGCAATGTTGTCTCTAGAGTGTATTCTGACTCTCCAGCAGCTCAATACTCTGGGTCAATATTAGAGCAACGTGAGATAAAACGCATTTTTCTGAACAGTTTCTTTTGTGGATTTTGACCTGTCTGTTTTTTTTTCTACACAGATTAGCCAAAACATACAAGAAACTGATTATTAATATTAAAATATTAAAATCAATTTGATTCTTACAAACCATGTGTAAATATATTTTTTAAAAAAGGTTTGGAGTGTGCAGGACTATTTCTTGACCAGGAGCTGCGGCTCCCCAGAGTCTGGGCAGGTTACTTGTCAGTAAAACCACAGTCAGTCATTTCCACACTTTGTGTTTTCTGCACAATAATCACATTGGATGCAATATGCCAACTGATGTGGAAACAGATTTTGTTTTGTACGTTGATAGAAATAGGCGTGTCGACGAGAGAAGGAGAGAGGAGTGGAGGAGAGGAGCAGTAATTACTGGAGACCTTTTAAGACCCAACAAAGGATGAAGGAGGAGAGCAGAGGAAAAGTGAGATCATGTGCCCTGGAAAGCAGAGGGCACAGGAAGATTCAGAGGAAGGGAAGAAAACGAGAACGCAAAAGAGACGGCACTCATGGTGTAATTGGATGAGCACTTGCAACTGACAGGCTGTCCTTCTGAAAATGACAGCTCTTTTTCTCTGGCTAAGCCCTTTCATTGTTAATACCCCTCTAGTCCCCCCTTCTAATTGTAGATCCAGCACCCTCACCTGCTAACATGTGGCCCAGAGTCTGTATGCTGAGATCTGAAAAGTATGAGGTTAGGCTGATTGCAAGATTACATGAAAGTGCCCAACGTCTGCTGTCAGTGCAAAGTGTGGGTGTTGATGAAATTGACACAGCTGTTTCCAATGATTTTACACCATTGCTGCAACAACTTACTTTGAGGTGAAATGTAAATATAGCATCTATATTTTAAAACCTCTTTCCCTGGTGATCTGAATGTGCACACCTGGGTGTTACGCCATTCCTGTGTTAACTCCATATTAGCCTGTAATCTCTTTCTCTTCCTGCTAAGCCTTGATCAGACTTTCCATCCTTGCTGCAGTGATTCTTATATATTAGCTACATTGTTTTCCTCCTCTTTCCTTTAGTGTGACAAAGATTACTTGAAACCACTGTTGCTCAAAGTAACTGTTCATTTGTATTGTTGATTTGTGATTAGAGGATTTATGTGAAGTATTTTCATGCGCATATCTGTTGTACTAACTAATCAACTTTGGATATTCTTTGAATTTCTCTTACTGCACTTTTTTCTATCAAATATGCATTTCAGCTCCATGGCTGCTTTGCTGACAATAACCTTTATGGAGAGAAGTAGGAACTCTTGCCAGTGGTAAAATATATTCCAGGTAGTGTTTATCAGGTAGGTAGGTTATTGATTGATGGCCTCATCTGTGTTCATGTGGGAGCAGCACAGCCTGAGCTGGAATTTCAGACTGAGAAAGCTAGTGCTTCCCCTAAAACATTGGACTTTAAAGGATGTAATGTTTTCTTTTCCTTAATATTAGCTAATTCAATTCAATTCAATTCAATTTTATTTATATAGCGCCAAATCACAACAAAAGTCGCCTCAAGGCGCTTCATAGATACAGAGAAAAACCCAACAATCATATGACCCCCTATGAGCAAGCACTTTGGTGACAGTGGGAAGGAAAAACT
>NW_005187518.1:1867146-1876533 GCF_000239375.1 Pundamilia nyererei
GACCGGTTGGGGTGAGAGAAGGAAGACAGGATAAAAGACATGCTGTGGAAGAGAGACAGAGGTTAATAACAGATATGATTCAATGCAGAGAGGTCTATTAATACTACGCATTTTTCATTGTATGGCTTTATTTCTGATGTTGATCTTTCTTGGTGTTATTTTCCTGTGTGACTCATGTAGCAGTTTTAACCAGTCAGCTTGTCAACGCCTTGGGGATACGACCTCCGCAGTGGAGGAAATGAACAGTAACTCAGACCTCCTGTTCAGCGTCACCCTTGACTGTCTGAAAGCTGAGAGTTGCCTAGCAAAGGGCACCACTCTGTTAGCAGCCATGTCTATGGTAACTAGAGATTAAGTTCATGCCCCAAACGTTCCACTGTAGAAGTGATGAAAGGTCAAACAATCATACTTCCAAGTTTGCAGGTAGACACAAGCCCCTGGATAATGTCCACATGGGTCAGAGCAACACTTCAATTACAAGTCAGCGACAATATTGCTGTCAACACACTGACTGTTTTGTTACTTTGTTGCTCATACCAGTAATGAAGCGTTACACATTTGTGTTTGAATTACACTGTGTTGCACTGCTACCTCAATAACAAGCTTGCAGGCTCTATATGTTCAACTTTCAAGTTTCCCCAGTTTTCATATGGCTTTCCTCTGACCGCTCCTAATTTCCCACAAATCAAAGGCATCACTGTTAGGTATTAGACATGCTCCCACAATTGCCTTTGACAAAAGCAGTGGCCTCAAAAATGAAGTCTTTCTCTAGGATTACTCATATTTTATAACTCAACTGATGTGTCAATTTCCATTTTTTCATACTCACTGTCTCTGTCTTTTTAAACTGTCTTTCTTTCTCTTTCTATCATCTGTCACTCTAACCACTGCTATTCTTCACAGATGAGCTACCTAGCCTTCATTGCCCAGTGATGCTGCACAAGCATGAGCCATAGTTGAGCTGCTGCCCTTGATGGGATGGACTTGGGTGGAATTGCTGTATGCATATGATGATTCTGGCAGATTTAGGATTCAGGGGGTTGCAAACAAACTCAAAGCAATGCCTCCTTATTAAAGTAGTTCTATGAGTTCCTCCTCTGTATTCTTAAAGCCTCCAGTTCCCGTTTTTATTCAAAGGACTAACCAAAGGTGGTAATGGAAAGCATTGCTGAAAGCTTGAACTCTACATAATACACCTCTGCTTCTCAGCTCTTCGGGTACTTAAGCTGTGAATCGGTAATGAGGCTTGAGTCATATAGATTACTGTTTGCATCCCATGTAATGTCCTCTCATTTGATAGGACAATACTATTTGCTTTGTGGAAGGTTGATATCTCTGGCTTTTAACACAGAAAGGATGCCTCGTGAACTTCATGCACCTCAGTTCTGATCCTTTCATAAAACTATCTCCAAGGAACGCTGTGCGGTTGCTCTCTTAGTGCTGCCATGGAAAGAAAATGCAATTAATTAATTAATTAATCCATTTTTTTGCTGCTTATCTGGGTTGGAGTTCTGGGGACAACAGTCTGAGCCGAAAAGGCCAGGATTCTCTCACCCCAGCCCCCTTCTCCAGCTGATCCGGGGGGACGCCAAGATGTTCCCCATCCAGCTGAGAGATATAATCTTTCCAGCAAGCCTTGGGTCTGACCAGGGGCCTCCTCCTTGTAGGACATGCCTAGAATACCTCACCTAGGAGGCAACCAGGAGGCATCCTTGTCAAATGCCCGAACTACCTCAACTGGCTTCTTTCTTTCTTTCTTTCTTTCTTTCTTTCTTTCTTTCTTTCTTTCTTTCTTTCTTTCTTTTTTTTTAAGAAAAGGACATGAAAACAGAATTCAGTGATTTGTAAATGTCATAAACTGATATTTTATTCACAGTAGAACAGAATATCTACTAAATGACATTTTGCTTTTTCATGTAATATTAGCTTGTGTTGAATTCAATGATAGCAAGATTCTCAATAAAGCTGGACGGGGGCAACAACAGGCTAAAAAGTAAGTGCTACTGAACAGATACAACTTGATTGACATTTAGTGGCTAATTAGCTTAAGTGCCAACAGTATTGGATGTAGGGTTGCCAACCGTCCCTTAAAAAAACGGAATCGTCCCGTATTTAGAAACAAAAGTTCACGTCCAGTATTGAGCTAATAAGGGACGCACTTTGTCCCGTAATACAGTGAGAATCAAAAGTAGTCTATAAATGTTTATGGAATTAACGCTTTGTTTGAAAACATAATTCCCAGCCCCTCTCCTGCTTTGTGACACATGAGCTGACAGCACACTTATGACAATTCGAGTATGACAATTCAGATTACCGCTCATCTCATTGGTTGAGGAAAGGTCGCTTACGGAGAAAATACCGGAAGACAACAGATGACCACAACAACAAGCATGGCCAACAGGGAAACAAACGCCGACACTGCGGTGCAAGTCTCGGACGACAGTACACCTAAAGCTGGGCAAACACTGTGCGATTTTTTCAGTCACGTTATTCAGCTCCTGCTCAAACTGCACGATTGACTCGCAGTTGGTAGGTCAGATGCAGGTTCTCACACTATACCGCCCGATGCTCTGATGCGACCTGAGTGCGCACACTGTGTCTCCATAAAATGAAGGTTATAACAGAAAATCTGTCGCTCTCCCTCTCTCTGTCTTTCACTCACACAGACACGCACACCACTATGGGCTCAAAATGTGGTCATAAATATTTTGTACGTGTAAAAAAGATTTGTATGTGTAAAAAAGATTTGTGTGTGCGTAAAAAAGATTTGAAATAATACCTCAACTGAAGCCAATTGTACTAAATGCACTATATGTGCACTGTTACAAGAATATTTTTCGTTCTATTGTTTTCTATTAATTTATATAATTTTAAGTTAAGCAGGACAGAGTTCTTTTAAAGAAAGATTTACTTATATTCTCAAAAGTTAAGCATGACAGGCTTCTGTTTAAGAAAGAGACCTGTTTTACTGTGTTAATGTTGTCATTTTGAGCTAAAAATAAATGGCTAAATGATCATTTGTTTCTCATATGGTCATATCACAAAGAATATGCATCTGCTTAAATCAAATTCAAGTCAAATGGTTAAAAAATAATTTCACACACAAAAAAAGAGCTACAAAATTCACCACACTGTGAAGGGTGAACTGGGTTGCCCGGCCCTGGCCACGAGGTGTCCCTTATTTATTTTTCAGGGAGTTGGCAACCCTAATTGGATGCCAGTGTTATTTAAGACCACTGGCAGCACTGTGTTAAAACAAAATAATTCCATAATTCATGGAAATCACTGCATAGGCTCAGGAAAACTTCCAGAAGGCACTGTCTATGAACATAGTTCACCACCTTAAATTACTAGTTAAAGCTCTGTTACGCAAAACATGGATCCACCTTGCTATCAGAACTCAGTTCAAAAGCATAAATCCCTGATGGTATGGGTGCTTACTTTAAATTGAATTGTCAGTTTGCAGATCTGGAAAGCAACCCTCCATATTGAAAGGTTTAAGAATTCATTTAAGAGTAACATAGGCTTCCATCCATCTATCCATCCATCCATCCATCCATCTATCCATTCTATTCCACTTATCACTTGTGGCGGGGGGTGGGGAGTGGAGCCTAACACAGAGAGACAGACAACCTTTTGCACTCATAATCACACCTATGGGCAGCTTAGAATTACCAGTTAACCTGACCCTATTAACTGCCTCTTTGGACTGTGGGAGGAAGCTGGAGTACCCGGAGACAAGCACAGGGAGAACATGTAAACTCCACACAGCCAGGTGGTGAAAACAAAAATCAGGACCTTCTTGCTGTGAGGCAACAGTGCTAACCACTGTTCCACCGTGCTGCCTGTGATGTGCTGACAAATCATGAAACAAAAAAAAATACAACAAAGTACAGCCAGGACTGTCAAAAAAGCTAGAATCCTTGATCAGACAATAATAGGACAAAAGTAACAGTAACTGCTCTCCATAGTTCTCAGACATAAACAGGCTTTTGCTAAAAGAAAAATTAATGCTACACAGTAGTAAATATGGCTGTATTACAGATTTTGAGATGTGTTAATGCCATCAAATTCAATATGACTCTGGGTTATGATTTCTATGTTTTATTGTAAATAAAATCTGTGATTTGCAAATCATTGCATTCTGTTCTTAATTACATTTCTGTTAACATTTTGCACAGTGTCCTATCTTTTTTCAGGGATTGTACTATTTATTTGCATTATTTGCAAGGAGAGACATTTAGGCATTGAAATGCATGTGTACACAAATGTGCCTCAACTAAGAATTTCAAAAGCAATGAAATAAAAGATGCACATGCCTTTGAAGCTCAAAAAGAAACGCATGACTGCATGACTACAGTGGGGTTCAACTAGTTTCTTAAAAATATCGTGCCACTTCTTGCAGATAGTGCTATCTGAGACAGGAGAGGATTGGTTCTTTTCACTTCTAAAACTGATAACATCTGTGCCTTCTCAAGATTGTAGAATTTCATTTACAGGTACAAACTGAACCTGACCTCTGAACAGTCTCATATGACATTGAATGGTCTCTGACAGGATATGAAACAATAGTTTGACACTGTTGGTCATCTTGTGATGCGAGCATCAGTTACACATTGACACTGACTGAGTGGTTGTAAGGAAGCAATTCCCATAAAGTGAGAAAAGTTGACTTACCCCCTGAATCTCTTTTACGCACTCAGAATCTTGTTCTGAAGTCTGAATGTGACTTCTTTTGAATTCTCAGAGTCTGATGTAATATTACCATGTTAACTGGTCCTGGGTGCCTGGGTGTATATCTGGTAGTCCTTGTCCTCCTGGTTCAAGGAGAGCAGTGCTGACTTACATGTTTCCTTGACTGCTGGCCTTGTGCTGAAAGAGAAAAGGGTACTTTTCAGGATTCATTATACTGAAATAATGTTTGAATAAATACATAATAATAACTGGAAAATAGCTCTTCTTCACATGCATTTAAGAGAAATGAAATACATAAATAATGTGTCTTGTGCTATAGACCAACCCATATCCATAGCCTTTCTTTAAAAAAGTTTTCCATTCATTTTATGTATCAGTAAAAACTAAATTTCACACTTCAAAATGCCTTCAAGTTGTCATATTAATATTAAGGTGAAATGTGGAATCATAAGGTATTTTAATATAATAATTTCATGTAGCTCCACGGTAACTGTTAATTATTTAGGCCTTTAAAATCTTAATGAGAAGCACTTTTTTTCATTGAAATATTTCCTTTAAAGTTCACGGAATAGAAAATTAAAGGAAACTTTAGGGAAATGTCCTGTACATGCGGTTTCCCTACAACGTGTAAGTCATTACTATAATAGTGCTACTCCTCCTCCTTGTCATAACCTCCAATTGTTCTTGTCTTTCTGCATTTTATGAGTCATTTGGTTTTGTTACTTAACATAAGGAAAAGCCTAAACATAACTGTCATCGATCTCTCTTGTGTGCTGCCTTTCTCTTTGTGTTTTCACAGATAATTTTTTTTCTCCAAAAAAACACCATCTTTCATTCGACTGTCACAGCTTAGGCTGCACTGACAAATGAGCAGAGATTGCCATAGGTGTGTGTTGTTAGTATAAATAACCAATTCAGGAAAATATGTGCCAGCAAAGTGTAGCACCACCACAGGTATTAAATTACATTTTTGAAAGAACGGCATCTTTTTTTTACCATGCCAAAAAATATAATTATTATATAATCATAATGCAGTTCTGTCATTCATAAAGTCTTCCTTTTTAAAAAAAAAAACTCCCTTAATTTGAGGTGTGAGCTAATCACCCAGAAATGAACTTCATGCTCCTGCTTTCACTGAATTTGCTTCTTTTCCGAGGGGGTTTTCTTTGGGGAGCCAGCATTTTGGTCTATTGTGGCCAGATATTAGTTGCAGTCTGATTTATGTTGTCTATCTGCTGCCTGCTGAGTTGAGCTTCGGTGGTCCTGGTGGCTTTTCATTCTGTGGTACCACAGGAGAACCTGATGTGTTGTCAGCAGAGGTTGGGAATTTGCCCTCTGTAGAGGTGATCCTATGTTTAAAACATAGCACTTCTTTAGGTCTGTAGTGATTGGCGTACTTTTCATACTAGTGCCCATATGAGGACATGCAACAGAGATTTAGTCTTGTTCAAAGCCCTGTGCATTGCAAACTGCTTTATATTCACAATTTGAATTTCCTAATATGATTTGTATTCTAAACATATTTCCCTTTTCATTTCCTCAGTCAACCTTATTTTCACAGGCACTGATCTGTGCACTGTGGCTGACCTTGCCTGCTCATCAGCCAGCAGAAACAGACATCATGGACAATAGGGAACCAAGATCATTACTGAATGTGCAGTGGGGTCAGTATAGTGCCTCTCACTAGTTTTGGGCTACATTGGTCTACTGGCCTTTGTCTGCCTCCTCCTGGCCTTCTAGCCAACAAATGTCCTGATTTTAATGAAGCCAAACTAATCACCTTCAGTATGCTGATCTTCTGTAAGTGGCCTTTGTGCCAGCAGTACATTAGTTTTCCTGGAACTGATACTTGCATAAAGAAGGTATTTGCACTGTACTGAAGTTAAAGCACTCTGTTCTGTATTGCACCAAAGTCTTTTTTATTCTTCTTCTGATGCCTGAGACAAAACACACATACACTTACAAAAAAACCAAACAAAACTAGGAATCAATCAAACAAACAAGAATAAATCTTGATGTCCTAATAGCATGACACATTGATCGATAGGAAAGAACATAACAGACTTAAAACAAAAGTGAAGCAAAATCTGACCAAGTACTGACCCTTTACAAAATGCGATGTATTTATCATGACACCATTCCCTAATGGTCAGATAAAATGAGATTGATCTGTCCATTTTCAGCTTACCTTACTCTAAGGAGGAGTATGTATTTCTGCATAAATAGAACAGAAATTTTATCATACTATCAGCTCATGAGCTCATTTGGTGCTACTCATATGACAGTCCAATAAACATTCATCAGAGCTCACGTGCGAGTGTGCTGCACATTGTGGGAATTGTTTGCTCTGTCACATATTATTCAGTGTGAGAAACTGTATTGCTGTCTCTCGTGTTCATTCTGTCAACACATTTCTTATCTGTCCTCCCATTTTGAACCGCTCCAAAAATGAATCTGGTACCTAATTAGATTAACATGGTGACTCATACTATATCAAAAAAAAAAAAAGACATCATCACACTTGCTTCTTCAATTTCAGAGGATTTTTTCTAAAACCCTCTAATCATTTGGTGTCCTATATAATGGAGGCAACGATGTGGGCTCCAGTGAATGGTGCTATTATGGAAGAGACCATTAGTTTCTGCTGCAGTTACTATGGTGCCCATCTCCCATGTGACTATTTCTCTTACTACATAATAGGTAAAAGAAAGAAAAAGCAACCTCAAAAGAGTTGGTGTGAGGAGCAGAGAACTACAGAAAGCTTTGGGAATATAGCAAAAGAAAGACCATCATCACAAAAATAGATTTGAGGTCATGGTGCACGATGGTTATACAGTGTGACAAATATATAGACTTACCTTCCTTACCTACTTCCTTAAAATAGTTTTTCATATTCATTACATCAATACATCATGTCCTTTGATGTCATCGGTAACAATGGCGAATTTGAAAAAAAGTGGATAATAGAAAGACTGCACCTAACAATAAAATGCAAAAGATCTGCATCTACGCAAAATGACTCTCAGAAGCTTTTATCTTTTAAAAATATAGTTTTGCACAAATATCCAGTGATTTGCACTTCCTCAAATGCAGGCAAGGGGTTTGTTGTGATTAACTTTTTCTTCTGTTAATCTGTTCTTTTTTATTATCCATATAATGTCTGAATTTTGTAGAACATTTCCCTTCTAGCAATCCAGGAAAGAGATATGACATTTTTTTTCATCTCTGCCAAATATGTTGCTTTGATGGCTTGTCTTAATGGAGTCTGTGAGACTAAAGGCTGATTGCTGCTTTTATTGCTTACAACCCTTTAAGTAAAAGTTTGCTGAGTATTAACCAACAAAGTCAGATTCTCAACAGTTCCAGCTTTTTGACATAATAACAGAGTATTTACCCAACTTTACAAACAGCTCCCTTAAAGTATAATGTAACGAACCGCAGCATCATGCTGTTACTTAATGTAGGGCTGCTGGAATTTATAGTGAATTTAGTCATACGTTTATCTCAAGTTCAGTCATTTCTAATACTTACAGTATATCTTATTTTAAGCACTTCATAATAATGATACAATCTTACTAATAATTATTCTAATCTCTGTCACTGTAAACTCTTGGGTAATCTGATAAACATTTAATCTGCATTTACCACATAACAAAAAAACCCCAAAAAACAAAGAGTGATAAATGATGAGAGTAAATAGCTGTACATAGAAAATAGCTGTATCTATGAAGAATTCATGCTCTCATCCTAACATTTTGTCAGTATTTTTATTAATGGATTTACTCGAATCCTGGATGTGTGCATTCTTCACAGTCACTTATATTTTTAACACCAAGCCACACTTCAAATTAATTCTGTATGTCTGGATATTTAAAGACCATTCATTTTATTGAAGTTTTCTCCTTTTAAACCAAATTAATTATTTAACCTTCCAATGGAGATTGTTTATTCTGGTTTCTTCAATTACATCTAGCAAACACAGTTATGATCTAAATGATTACTCTGAAATTAATCAGGCAGGCAGTGCACTTTGAAGAGGAGTTGTATTGGAATTTGCATACAGAGAAGATACAAAGGCTAAGTGTAAACAGGGTGTAGATTAAAAAATAGTTAATAAATGTAAATCAGTGAGGCACTTTTGTCTATGTGCCACTCCCACTCACTTGTTTTCCCTGTCTATCTCAAATGAATGACAGAGGCCCACCATTTCTCCATTTCCCAAAGTATTCCTCTGCCTTGGGAGGAACAACAGATCAATCAGTGTTGGATAATCAATGTTAGCTTGAGAGCAGCTGGGTAAGCCAGGAAAATGTCTAATGCTTTAGTTTGTTATTGTAAGGAACAGCCAAGCGTGATGTTTATATGTAAAGGCCCCAGGAGTAGGATTTAATTAACAAATGACAGCTGGGATTTCTAGAGAGCATACCTCAGATACCCTGGGCCTCATTATTCTATCTCAGGTCAAATCAGCATGGACACCATTGCCAAAACCCATTCATGTCTGGCAATGACTTGTCCTTCAAATTTCCACTGAAGATGTCAAAGAAGTGTGTAGCCTGAAAAATACAACTGTGGGATTGTAAAGAAAAAGAAGAAGAAGAAAAAATAGTGTTCATGCATTCAGTTAACAGGATAATGAACACGTAAAACCCATGTAGTCAGCACTGACTGGATGACCATGATTTGTGTCCA
>NW_005187518.1:1876553-1917372 GCF_000239375.1 Pundamilia nyererei
AAGAGATTTTCTAAATATCTGTGTGTGTGTGTGTGTGTGTGTGTGTGTGTGTGTGTGTGTGTGTGTGTGTGTGTGTGTGTGTGTGTGTGTGTGTGTGTGAGACAGACACACTGAGACACTTGGAAAAGTTCTTAGAAAGAATAAAGGTATCTGACATTTCCTGATATGATAAACAGCAGAAGAGACAATTGACAGCACACTACCACCATCTGGTGGCAAAACACTGATGCCACCACTTGCATTTATTTACCAATGAAATACACACAACTGTTTGCTGATTAATTAGTTTAAACTGTGTGAAAAATAGTGAGTGACTGTAAGTTCAGAAATAAAATTAATACAATGTTCTAAAATCTTTTGGATGTGGATGTTTTGGACATGAGATGTTTCCTTGTGTTCTTTTCCGGCCTTAGTAGAATTATGTAGCACTTGGGGGCAAAGATGCAGCCCAGCAATCCATAACTTGAGGCCAAGATAGCAAACACCTCTGTGACTGTGGAGTACTTTCCAGGAGAGCTGATGTAGGCAGGAATAAACGCTATCCACACAGCACAAAAAATTATCATACTGAATGTGATGATTCTGGCCTCATTGAAATTGTCCGGAAGTTTCCTGGCCAGAAAAGCCAAGACAAGACAGAGAAAAGCCAGCAGGCCAATGTAGCCCAGGACCAGAGCATATGCTAGATGGGAACCTTTGTCACAGAGAAGAATAACAATAGGGCTATCACGTGGCATTAGTTTTTGTGGCATTGGGGGAGCAACAACCAGCCATACTGTACAGATGATTACCTTTATTAAAAAAAAAAAGTACATGTTTAGTATTTCAACTTTTTAAAGAAATGCTCCATAATTATTCTTATCTTAATAAAAAGTAAAAATTCTTTACCTGGACAAGTGTACAACAGGTAATGATTATCCTTTGCTGCAAAGGCCCAAACCATTTTATGACATGACTGCCTGGAAGTGTAGCCTTAAAGGCAATTAGGACCACTATGGTTTTCCCCAGAATGCAGGAGATACAGAGGACAAAGGTAATTCCAAATGCTGTGTGGCGCAGCAGGCAGGACAACTTAGAGGGCTGACTGATGAAGATCAGGGAACACAGGAAACACAGAGTCAAAGACAAGAGTAGCAGGAAGCTCAGTTCAGAGTTATTAGCCCTAACAATGGGGGTGCTTCTGTGACAGTAGAATATGAAGGCCACAAAGCAGGTGCTGAAGATGCCAGTGAGGGAAATAACCATCAGAATGATTCCCATAGTGTCACTAAAGGAAAGGAACTCCATCTGTTTGGGGATGCAGGCAGTCTTCTCAGCACTGGACCAGAACTCTGGCAGGCATTGGATACACTCTATGGCATCTAAAGGAAAGACAGAAAGGCCTTAACTGCCATATTGTGACTTTTCCACAGCAAATGCACTGGGTAAGTCACATTGTAAACAGTAATGTGGCCAAATGGCATTTCCTCACCAGTCTGATTGCTAATCTCCCCAGCTGCACAAACCACACAATCATGGCAGCAAATAGGGAAGTTAGGTCTGATTGCTTTCCGGGTCCCTGGGGGACAAACATTGCTGCATACTGACAAGGGAACCTAAGGCAAAGTGGAATCACAAACTACACTGGTCACATAATGAAAACC
Organism: Pundamilia nyererei; assembly: GCF_000239375.1. Lineage (NCBI taxonomy): Eukaryota > Metazoa > Chordata > Actinopteri > Cichliformes > Cichlidae > Pundamilia > Pundamilia nyererei. The sequence goes on from NW_005187518.1 coordinate 1,878,197, forward strand.
TGAATATACAAATTACAGTTCAGAAAATTGTTGTTGTATTCTGCTGAGACCCTTACTTTGGTTTGGTTACCAGCCCATAAAATGTTCTCTTCCTGGATTTGAAGTTTATGGTGTGAAGCTGCAGTTGTCTCATCAAATTTACCGACAGTGACAAAATCCATTTTTCCATTTGGCTTCAGCTGCCAGTTAACAAGGTCATACATGGCTCTAGGGTCACCATTCCCATCAAACTTTGTTTCGTCACCAAAAGTGTTGAAATATTTTACCTGTTTTATATAATGAAGCAGCTAGAAAAAAAGTAGATATGATCATTTGAGTAAAGTGACATCTGTAAATTTATAATGAATTATTAAACAAAGTAGTACCTGCCATGGCTTTATACTGTCCATATCTGGACATGCTTGCTGAAGAAATGGTCCTTTTCCTTTCACACAGCTTCTCATAGCCTTGATTGCATGGGCAAGGGCATACACAGCGTTATAGACATTGTAGGAAATCCTTAGCTGTGACACATCTGAATAGATATTTGCTATGCTCCCCAACTCTTCTGTTCCAGAGCATGGAGGATTACCCTCAGTATTATATTTTTGATCTTCAGCCTCTACACCCAGACTGCACTGAAACACCTCTTCCCAGAAGGGTGCCAGGAAGGGATCATTACTTGCATCTGAGCTTAAGGGATTCAAACGAAGAAGGAAATCTCGCAATCCAGGTATGTCTGCTCGCCGAATGGCAAATCCCATCGAACCCTGGAGGATGTGATGGTACTTTCTAGGGGTGGAAAGAATGGCAGCTGTGCTCCAAGCCTCACTGGCCAGCCATTGTATCCCAGCAAGCTCCATTCTGAATTCATGAAACATGTAGATTTGTGTTTTTACAGTGATAAAAAAACATTATAGACTTAAAGTCAGCAAATAAAACAGATGATACTGAGGACTTGTGGAAGAATCCAACCTGAGCACTTCATCAAACAGAGCTGCTGCGTCTTGTTCCACGGCAAACACCAGAATCACCCAAACCCCAGATGATTGGATGTTGGAAACAATAGATGATATCGTGCTCTGCGCTCTGTTCTTAGGTATAATTTCATGAAGAGCAACACAAGCACCCAACTTTGTAACCTAAGAGAGCAATAAAGAAGATAAATAACAGTAAATATCATTTTCATAGTTATTTTAGTAAGATACTCAAAGAAAAGCAAAAGAATGCAATTTTATTATGAATACCTTTATTTGTAATTGTCTGACTCACCTCATTTACAAAGATATTAGCCCCACCACGACCATAATCATCATCCCCTGCAATCACACCCACCCAAGTCCAGCCAAAATGCTTGACAAGTTGTAGTAGTGCATCTACCTGGCAGTAGAAAAAAAACCCAAGACTAACACAGAGAACCAAAACAAAAAACAAATATAAAATAAAACAACAACAAAAAACAATGCAAAATATATTTTTGTTTGAGTGTTGCAGTGAACCTGGAAGAAGTCACTGGGCATGGTCCTTAAAAAGGCGGGGAACTTGTTTTTGTCACTGAGACATGCACAGCTTGAGAAATAGCTAACCTATAAAAACAAAACAAACAAAAAAAAATCCCATAAATTTCAATGTAAAATAAAACCTTATTGAACCTTAAAAGACTCTTAAATTAGTCTGTTGGATTTAATTCACAGTCTTGACCTACCCTAGTGGTAATTCCAAAAAAAAAAAGACAATAAGCAATGCACACTACTATGTCGATTACAGAGTATTTTACAAGCTGTGAGAAACCTACCTGTGGCACATGAAAGACTCCCAAGAAATGAGCTACTACAAGAGACTGAGTAGAGCCCCCATCTCCAATCACTGCTGGTATGGACTCATGACAGACTCCTTGCTGGTGTGTATTTCCTGCTGAATTGTTCTCTGTACCCCTTAACTCTAATACAGCCTTTAGAGCCTGATGGGGTGTACTGCATGAATCATATATCTTATAGCCCAGTGTGATGTTGGGAAGGAGATTGCCCTTTCTGTTAATTTCCTCAATGGCAAAGATCATAGTTTGCATCCAACGGAATGTCCGAAAATTAAACCTGGAAGAAAACAGCAAGAAATTTACATTTGAGATGCACAGGTTGACTGGCCAGGGACTAGAACTGGATGATTTCCATTGTTCTGAGTGAGGACTGGTAACTGGCATACCAGTCTCACGTAGTCTCACGTCATGCATGTACAACACATGCACAGTGATGCAAGCAAATAGTTACTTGTTACATGGTACCATGTTGCTAGGATACAAGCTCCTTTCTGTGAGAGTAGACACAAAGTTCACCAAAGCTATCAGGTAGGGGACTACAATGAAAATAATCCTGTCAACTAACATTTGTGACACTTAAATTATCTTAAAGATTAAAGATTTCTAACAAAGGCAATGTGGCACAAGCTAAAGCTAACAAGAAGTCAAATCTAGTCACAACCCAGCAGCCTCAGTATGCACAAAGGATCACTAATTATAAGGAAAATAATGGAAACAAGTTAAAACAGAGGAAATGATCAGTGTCCTGTTATTTGGTCAATTTATAAACATTCTGGAAAATTATGTCAGCAACTGACATTTGTTTTGTTACATAAACGTGTTGCACCTGTGTAAAGCTGGGGGTACAGTGTGTGCATTAATTACAGTTAATTGTTCTTAAAATAACTTTATTTTCAGTTGGTTCAGTGAGAGAAGATTCTCCAACGTATTGCAGTTTGGGGGAAATTGTAAAGCTTAAGTTATTTTGTATCCATAATAAACAAAATATTTTGCATTAAAAGTTTATTTTTATTTGTACATGCTTTTAATTATAGCTCTTCGCAATCAGCAAAAATGATATTCCCAAGTAACACTATATTTCAACATCCTTAATGTGAAGTTCCAAACAGCAATGTTAAGGATATTTAAAGAACTCTTACCTCGTGCACTGGGTAGACGGAGGTGTAGAAGTGAAAGACAGACTGGGCTCCACCACCATGTCATGAAGGGAGAAGAGTCCTCCTAATATGATGTCCCCTTTTTTTTCCAGTGCAGGCAGGCTCATCGTGCCAGGAATTATCTCACATTGATCTTGGTACAAGTCATAGGCAAAAATCCCTGTCCACAAAAGACTAAAGAGGACAAGCCTTGCTCTTCTCCATGAAAGACTAAACTTTGTTAATGTCAGTGTCATCCATAAAGGGTTCATCCTTTCTGGAAAATAAATAACTATATACATCTGATAGTAAATTTTGCAAAACTTATAGAAATTTGACCATGACCAAAAAAAACTAATAAATTAAAAAACAGTTAACTTGTTAAGAAAAAGCATGAAGAATGCATCATTACATCATTAACTTATGCTGACACAAACACAACATTTAAAGAAATGTAACATACAGTATTTGGCCAACATAAGTTGATTAATATAAGCTCAATCTAGTAGTTAAAATACTTTCTATCAATCTGCTGTATCTTCCACCCCTACCAGTGGTGCACAAATAACTGTATAGTCTTTGGCATCAAGTAAGAGATGCTGCCCTGTATGATATATATGCTCTCTGTCTCATGCTGCAACTGTCAGATTGGCACTATCTCCCTGGAACTTATGATCAAAGGAAACAGAACAGGTTCACAACAAGTAACAACAACAACAAGGAACTGGGATGGGCACCTGACCATAATGAAGAAAGACATGAGCTGTCTCATGTCTTAGTGTTATGCCTGACTAGGTATTCATCCTTCAGGGATAAGGAAAGGCACATAGTAGTGCAGTGTTAGACAGGGCTTCTACACTACATCACACGTGAATACATTACTTTTAGAACATACACACAGCTGTACTTTTATCAATATAAAATACATTAAATTGACTTACACTGATTTACTCTAACCCTGAACCCTTTCTCCTACAATTCCCTAAACTTTTAAGGTACATTTAAAATAACCATAATTCAGCCATAATTAGATTTTTATGCTTTTAGGATTTATGTTCTGACTTACTTTTGGTGCCTAAAAGAAAGGTGAGACTCTGGAGTAATTTAGTGATTATTTATGAGTCATTGGTGTGTTTTGCATATTGTTATCAAGACAAACTCTGCAGGCTACAAAACACAGCAAAGCAGAATGAATATCACATGTTGTATGTTGTGCTGCCTCAGGCCATGCGATTGTGTTATGCACCTAATATGTCCCTGAGTGATGCTCAGAAGTGGAAGGATGGTGTCCTAGGAGACAGTGTTTAGTATTAGGATACGATAATCTCTGTATTGTTTAGTTGAGCTTTTTAACAAGACCTTAGGCTCAAAGGATCAAATGCTCTCATGGGAAAGGATTAACATTATTTTATTCTAAAAACAACTTGATGAAAAGAAAAAAAATAGACTGTAGTTAAAAGCTATCCTCGCTGGGAGATGGGTATCATGGTAAGTGAAGTTCCTCTCTTATAACAATACAAAGACAATATAAATGAATCAACTTTCTAAAAAAGGAAGAACAGAAAGAAAATACTGAGTCACAGTTAAGATCTTTGTCTTGCCTTCCTCCCCTCACCCCAACTGGCAGCCCCTCGCTGAGCCTGGTTCTGCTGGAGATTTCTTCCTGTTAAAAAGGAGTTTTTCTTTTCCAATGTTGCCAAGGCACTTACTATGATGTGTAGGGGCGGTTTTTCTGTTTTCTTTGATTATTTTAGGAGTTCTCACCTGCAACATCGTCACCATTTTCTCTGCAACAGCTGGAGTTAAGCGTGTGAGAAATCGGGCAGGGCAAACTGTATGGAGATCGCACCAGGCTATTGGTTCTGAATGATTATGATTCACTAACATGGTGGCGAGAACAAAATAGACTGGTATGCAACACCGTTACCACACATTTCTGTCATTTGACTTTAACATTCCATCCTTGTACCTTACATCTCCCATCATAAATCAGACAGACACACATACATATATGCACATATGTCATTACACACACACACACACACACACACACAGTTGCTAGCTCATATATAACAAATTAACTTACTGTTCCTCAGATAGATGATTTTGTTGGCCCTTACTGGACACTGACTTTTAACAATACATGAATGGATGGTTGTTAGTGGCATATGAAGGAATCCAGATGAGGGTTGATACCTTCATGTTTGAGGCCAGTGAAGTGTCATGTGTTGACTGTGAAGCAGACAGGTAAGACCCATATGCTGGACAAATGCGCAGTTCATTTCCCCAAATTTGAAGTGTAGACCAGTGTAGACTTTGTGGTCCCATATATCCCACAATTCATAGCGCGGCGGTGGGTGTGGATATTTTGTTTCGAAAAAAACGGCGGATGCCTGAAGCGTGGCCGCCAAAGAGTAAACTTCCAAAAGTAAGTACTGAATATTATGTCACTTATTTATGTGCGATGTATGTTTAATAATGAAGAACATTAAAACATTACTGTTGGCCACATGTTGGCAAATATATGTGTCATTAGTGATGTTTGTACTTTCAGCGCCAACTTGGTTTTAAAGCTTTTACTTTAAAATATACGCTGTTCAATAGTTGACTTAATCTTACAGAGAATGTGATGATTTTATAGATAATTAAAGTCAGTCATATATCTACAAACACAACAAGCTGAAAGTCAGTGATGCTGCTCGGTTTGCAGTCCTGAATATCACGGCACAAGCAGGATTCACTGCACTGTTAATGTTAGCTATGTTATATTGCTGCCTCTGTTCGGTGGTGTCGAGCCAAACAGACTTTAACATGTGTTTGAACGAGCTGACGGTTCACTCGTTAAGCTGAAAGAAAGATGCTTTAATCACAAGAATCACACATGTGTCCACTGTACCAGCTGGGAACCAGGGGCGATTCTAGGATCAGAGCTTTGGGGATGCTGAGCACCCAGACAGCTGCGCAGCCAGGCAAGATAAACTTTACTCGTCACGATGAGACTTCTTCCCTGTCTCTGTCAGTCCCTGCATTCCTAAATGTCTCCAGTTTTCCCGAGTTCTTTCTGATTGTCTCCTTGGTGCATTTAAACCCCTGTTCCTCCTCATCATCTGTTGTCTTCGTCTCCGTTATCAGTCATCATAATTTTACCATCTCTGTTCAAGTCTGCAAATTTCTTTATTAAATCATAAGATTCTGAAATTCATCAACTCTCTCTGTGCCTGGGTCCTCGTCACAAAACATGACATCACTGTTTTGTACATCTTAATACAATTTAATCTCCACACTTGTTAAAGAAAAGCAAAACACTTTTTTGAAAAGTCTGTAACAAAACCATCAAATCTAATCATGGTTATTTAAATGCTGCAAAAGAAGAATGGATTGGAATAAAAACAAATACATATCCTAACCTTAATTACTGGGGGAAAATTATGAATGATGCTCATAGTGAGTTATTTACTTAATCACTTTACTTTTTACATACACATTTTAATGTGTATGTAAAATATAATACAGATACATAAAAATACACTTCAAAAATAGAAGTCCTTGAAATGTACAAATGTACAAAATATTAATTTAAAACAATTATAAAAATGGAGGCAACTTTGCCAATGGTACAATGTATACTATGTATGAAAAGATCTTTATTGCAGATACTACTATGGCTCTGCAGATGTTTTTATTTCATTTTAACCTATTTCACCTCACCTTGAGGTTAGCACATCTGTCTATCACTTTTGGTGGTCAACTCTCTCAAGCAGTTTAAAAGTGTCTGTTTTGCCTGTCACTATTCCCTGTCTGTTTTCTTACCTGGTTCTTCCTGACCTTGTAATTTCTCCTCACATTCCCCTCTTTCCTCTCTCCCTCTTTGGACTGACAATCATGCACAAATAGATTGTATTCAATTAAATGAAAAAATTACATTAATATGAAAAAAAATACTATTATGATCACTAATGAAAAAGTCCTCTCTCAGTGTACTTTCAACCAAAAGGCAAATAACCAAACTACATGTACAGCTGGTAGAAGATGTAAATATTGAAACACTGATCCAGCGAACTGCGCGTACTACGAAGCGTGCGGTCGCTGGATTGGGACATAGCCAGAGAGATGCAGTCAATACATACACAGGAGGAGATGGGGAAGTGGAGACAGCTGGGAACACAGCAGGGGCAAATCAGCAGTAACGACACAGGTAAAGCAAAGCTGAACATAATGCACAAGAGACACCGGCCACCACAATAAAACAGAAAGCATAACCACTGAGACAGAGACAAAGACACGAACTTGACATGGACAAGAAAGTTAAACAAACAGAGACACAACTGACTTCATGAGGAGGGACATGGGAGGAATGAAATCTAAAGACTAGATAATACAACAGAAAAAATAAATAAATATAAAACAGAGGGATTACAACTACAATAAGAACCAAAACCTGGAAAAGAATCTTAACTGCAGAATATTAAATAAAACAAAATCAAAGGTCCAAACACATAAATGCTAGGTCGCAGACCGACAACTATGAAAACAGATTGTTTTATCTTTTCTGTTTTGGAGAAAGTCACTGCTACAAGTGGTCTGAAGTAGCTTTGGGTATTGGTCGCAATTGAGAAGGATGAAGATTAAATTCCACAGACAGATTAGTTCTGTCTCAGCATTAATGTGGGAATTGTAACCACACTTTTTCACTGATGCTTCCCTTTGTTGGATTTACCTTACAAGCTCATTTCACTGGACCCCGCCTGGTAGAGTGACAAATCAGTGACATGCAACACTAAATCTTGGAGAAACTCTAGGAGAAATTATATAAAAATGATGAAATTATATCTTTCTTGGGACGCCTTTCTAGGCTGCATCACGTTTCATGTGTGTTGCTCCTCCATATCATCCCTCTGGTGACAGCCTGATTGCTGAAAGGAGCATAAATTGAAAGTTTCGGAGGTCTTGCTTAATTTACAGTCATCTCTGTCCCATCAGTCTGAGTCTGCAGATATTATCAGCTCGATAGAGAACAACGTGTTCATTTTCTTTCTTCCTTATTAGATGTCATTTTTGCGCCGTTATATTGATGTAAAGGGCTACAAACAACTAGTTTGATAATCAGCTAATCCAAATCCAATCTATCTATTTATCTGACTTCTTTTTCTCATCTTTACGTTAGGTAGTGAGGTTAGGTGTAGTGTAGTTTCTTTCTTTTGGTTAGGATATCTTGATGTAATTGGAGATAAAATATCTGAATTTCAGGAGCAGGACCATGCCTCCAAACATGCTCATTCCGGTTCTCATCGATATATGTCCCCCAAGTTTATATGCCCCACCGTCCCTGCCCTTTACAATTCGTTAACGTCTTCACTTCTATTTAGTACATGGGGATCTGCCAGGCCCGGGAACCTCCGCCAGTCCCCTTCGAGGCCTTTCCCAAACCGTAGCTCAATTTATGTCCAAGCCATTCACCTTTATCTACTAAAACGATGTAAAACCTCATATGAGGACGTGGGCCCAGCGAGTGAATCTATCTATCATGGAATGCATGTCACACATATCTAATTCCTTAGATTTGTTTGTCTGATATTTTCAGCTAGAACGATCTCTTTCTCAGCCTCATCCTAGAAGGGACATAACATGACAGTAAAGGAAACACTCTGGATTTAGCAGTCAATTTGAATTTAAAGTATTACCTGTGGCTTCAGCTTTTAAGTATAGGCTGGATTTGCAGAATGCCTGGAAGGTGAAGAGCTCAGAAATCAGGAATAACATTGAGTATAATAAGTGCAAAAATTACATGGCTGTATCGAGCATACAGAAGAGATTAAGAACATAGAATTACAAATTCTAGCTGGCCTGGAAACACATTTTCTCTGCTGTTCTAAGGAAAATGAAAATGATCCAGGCAATATGTATGCCTATACTCTACATGCACTCTGTTGGATATATATGGAAAAATAAAGAACCTCTGGTTGTGATATGATGGTATAGGGCTTGATTCACTATGCAGATCAAGCAATTCCTTGTTGTTTCTCACACAGTGAATATTGAGCAAAATTTCACTGCCTCTCACTGTCATGCAAAAATCATTTCCTTTTGTACTGGAAGAAGTAAGAGACCTGCGGCCTATTAGAGTCTTCAGAATATTCAGTCTCCAGGCTAATAGTCTGTTCAGAGAATGAAGGTTACTTCAAACTTTGCGGTTTGATTTTCAGCATTTTTAGCATGAATATTTTTTCCCACAAAATCAACTTAAAGCCAGTGGTGTGGGGCAACTTTTTTTATTATTATAATAAAATAATAATAAAGAATCAGCTGAATTAAGAGGCTTGAGCAGACAAAGTTAACTGTAAATATCTACACAGTGGGGATTGAAAATATGAATGAAAAATGAATCTGATGTGTTGACAAAGCAGCTGGTTAAACATATTCAGATAATTTCATAGATGCTACTTCGAAAGTGTACCTACTCTCCCATCAGATTACCGTCAAAGACCAGTGGTTTATCCATAATGTGCACGTGCAAATTACAAGAAAAACACAGCTGGCCTTTCAGCTTGTCCAGTTAAAGTAATTTTTAATGGAGAATGGACACGTCCCCAAAACAGAGAGAACTGAGTTTTTTCTGAGATTGACACAAGTGAAGCTGACTGCAGCCACAAGATGGCAGTAATATAAAGGATGGATGCACATGTTGATTGACAGGCGCGAAGATCTCTGACAGTGACAGCATTGTCTGAGATCAAAAGAAAGAGGTTGGTTTCCTATGGTACACATTAATATATATGTATTTTTAGACAGCATTGCTTGCCTTGCTTGTCCTGTCAGAATGCCACAGGAGTTATGGAAAATTTTGAAAATTCTTGTTATTAATTAAAATGGTAACTATTAAGCAAACTTCAGTTAAACACCACAACTTTTGATTTTCCTAAAATAAATCTCATATCTCAAATCCTATACATACTACAGGCTATAGTAAGAAGGAACAATTGGGTGGCATACACACAGTTGTACAAGCTATTTGGATAGAGCACCACTTTGCTAACGTTTGGAAGAAGACCCAAAATGTCACAATAAGAAGAAAGGGAAATTGGTTAGGATGTTCAGCAACAACCCAGGAACCACCAAGCCTGCCAGAAACTAGAAACTGCTGAAAAAGTAGTGTCACTGTCCACAAGAAGCCAGTTTTACATAACCATGGACTGAATGGTTCAAAATTGCCACTTTCAAATCAATATTCAGCTGCCCAAATTGACAAGCCAAATGATTTCTGGGAGAAATGCTTTATGGTCAAACAAGAAAAAGATCAAACTATTTAGCCAAATTGACAAGAGGTATTTTTGGAGTAGGAGTACCAGTTATTAAGCATGGTGGTGGTATCATGCTCTCGGGTTATTTTGCTAGTACATTGCACAAAGTCAATGAAATAATTAACATCACCTCAAATCAACAGCTTCAACTTAAAAACAACTGGTTGTTCCAAGACAACAAACATCAAAAGTGATTTTGAAACTCATAAAGTTATAAAGTAAAGAGTTGTCAGTTATCCAACCAGAATTATGCTAGAAGGTTGTTGCTGTCTACCAGGAGCATTTGGTGTGGTGCAGCATTTGGTGTGGTGCAGCTCGATAAAAGTCATTTAAGGGGTAGTGGTCACATCACAATTTAGACTCAGTGCCATCTTATAAATGTATAGATATATTATACGATTTAAAATATATATGCATACGCTTATGTATAACATGAAATATGTCACACATATTCACAGACACAAAAGTTTTTAAATATCCTTCACTTGTGGCAAGTTTTTTTGATGTTTGCATGTCACTTGTTTGTGAACTTGTAGATGATGAAAACAACATGTGTTGTCTTAATCTGAATGAATAACAACATGCATTGAAGCATAAGTGTGTGCACTTGGGAAGCACTTAAACTTGTTTGTGAGCATATTATGAAAGGGAAACTATGTTATGACATCAACCTAAACCTGCCAATTTACCTTTTTCCCAGAGGGGTGAGAGGTAGACAAGGGGCAAACTGGGCAAGAAAAGACAAGCAAGTGTTTTCGACAAGACTGATGACATCTGGCCCTTAGGATAGAAAACAAGCGCACACCAGGTGTTGCGTTGAAAACTAATTAATTTAGAATTTTTTTAATTGAAGGTTACCTTGTTTCTCTCAAAACAATTAGCATTGATGCCATTAATTAGTGAGATGGCAGTGAGACATTAGTTACTGTCACCTGCAATTATTAGTTTAATATTGAAGAGCAGAAAAAAAAACTCTTCTAAGTTAACTTTAAGAAACATACACACATACTGAGTACAAAGGTATACAAAGTATAAAGGTTTCTCTTCAAGGGTGTCATTGTTTTCACAATTTGAAATTAAACATTACATTTCAAAGTAGTTTATCTAATTTATTTTCAAGCTAATGCTGTACATATATATTTATATTCATTAGGTTTACAAGGATTAAAAATATCAGTATGAGTTCAAATAACATTGGCTGTATTCAGGCCACTCAAATCTCCATCATGACTTTCAGACTTCATTGTAACTCTAATTCTGCTGAATATCTTCTATTTGATTGTCATCTACCCACAATTTAATTGTAATTCAGTTATCTAGCTGTAAAACCTTTTAGGCAGAACTGGGAAATATAGTCTTTTTCTTCTATGACCACAGTCATCTTTAGAATTTCCCTCCTTGCAGCCTTTTAAAAAGTATCCACACATCATCATCAATTCTTTGGTAAATGTCATATTTTGATATGGACACTTGGGCCTGTGACTATCTCCTAGTATGCAGCAGAAATCAGGGCAGTGGGAAAAGACTTGCCGCCAAAGATGGCCTTAACCAAGTACCCCTATTGGTTCCATTGAATTTTGGCAAACAAAGCAATTGTTTGATTTCAGTCCTTTTGTGAGTTTGCACTTCACATCAGAAGATGTTTCTCATTATTACTGAATGTCACCGTTATACCTGAAGCCCAGTGATATTTTGCAAACATTTGGATTTACTCTTAAGATTGTCCCTGTAAGAGAAACTACTGTGACCTTATAGAGTCATGAGAAAAGAAAGTACATCTTCTTTCAGTTCTAAGGTTTTATGTATCTGGACATAACAAAAAATAAATAAACCATCTGGTCCTTACCAGGTTCAAAAATTATTTCAACACATCTTGAGGTACACAGCAATAAATAATCTAACATACATATTACATACAGTATATCATTTTTGTTTTTAACAAAAACTATCCCAGAATGAAGAAACAATGAGTCAGAAACTATCAAGATGACTCAAGAACCACCTTTAGCAACATAAACTTGAAGTAATGTTCTGCATATCTTTACCAATCCCTCACATCACTGAAGAGGAATTTCAACCCAATGATATTAACACTATTGCTTCAGATTATTGATATTTGTGGGCATTTTTTCCCAGTGATAGCATTCTGGCCAGGGTGAGGTCTGTCACCTTGATTCTTTACTTTCTCAGGCATTATGTTCTAGATTTGCTGCTGTGCTTTGGATCACTGCTCTGTTCCATGATGTAGTTTAGGCCAAGCTTTAGCTCTCGGATAGATGATCTCACATTAGACTCTACAATACTTTGGTATCAATGTGCTCAGATTCTGTGGTGAAATGGGCCCAAAACATCACCCCTCTACCACTGTGCTTGATATGTGGTATGAGGCGTCTGTGCTGATGTGCTGGATTTGGTTTCTAACAAACATGCATTATGGTTAGACATTTCCATTTTTTTTCTCTGCTTTTGAAAGGATATTATTCCAGAGGTATTGTGGTTTATTAGGGTGTTGCCATACTTGTTAAGGCTTTTTTCTAATTGTACTGTCATGAACTTCAATATTTAACATGCCAACTTGGGCCTATAGAGTCTGAGATGTGACTCTTAGGTGTTTTTGCAATTTCTTTAAACATTGCACAGTCTGACTGAACAAGTCCCTTAATTGGTTTTAATTAAAGACACAACATTGAATTTTAGGGCTTATCATCATTGAGGTTAAGAAATTAAGTTTCAATCTATAATAAGAACACACAGCCAGTGTCAATATTTGTGTGTCTGTGGCCATGCCACGTAAAAAAAAAAAATATATATATATATAATTTAACTTGTCGCTGTGCTTATGTTGAATTTCTTTATATTTCCCTCATGTGTTGGTCTACTTTTTGTTCTATAATTGTTGTATATATTTGTATTTATATGCATTTTTGTCCCCTTACAGTGTGTGTATGGACTAGTAATATTGGCTGTATACAGTTTTTTAGTTACTACTACTACTACTACTACTACTACTACTACTAATAATAATAATAATAATAATAATAATAATAATAATAATAATAATATGCTGCTGCTGCTGCTGCAGCACCAAAATATACACCATAACTGGAATTAGTATGGTTTTCAGTAATTCCACAATACTACCAGCAGATGACAGTATTGTCCATGGTATGGTGATCCAATGGAGGTACAAAGAAATCACTGATTTGTGATTGTGTGTATGTGTAATTTGTTAGGAAAAGTATTTTACTTTTTTTCTTTTATTTTCATTGATTTAAATCTTGCACTACATACTGTATTGCTGTCCCAGATGTGTTCTGTATAAGAACAAAATTAGGTTTCAGCTTTTATAATTTCTTATTTATTTCTCTCTTTCCATGTTCTACCCCATAATTTAGCTGACTTGTATTCTAAGTTCCCTGTTATGGTAATACTGACCTTCCAAGACTAACTCTAACACTTTAGTGTAGGCCCTTCACTCTTGCAACACTAAAATGCTCTCCTGAATATAAAGATCATTTAGCAATAATAAAGAACATCACTGGACTGCACAGAGATCTGACCTGATCCCCATTAAACAAGAACACAGGTAATAATCATCTGCTGCACTGCTACACACTTATAAATACTACATAAGTGTACCAAAGGAAGCAGATCGTTTTTGGATTGTTATCGAAATGTAGCTTAAATATTTATTATTTGTCAATGTTTTGCTAACCTACCCTGCAACAACCCTCATAATACCAAAGAGAATAAGCCCAGGTGTATAAAAAGTTCCGAACCAGTTGATTGATAATATGTCTTTTGACACTAAAAAAACATATACGAAGTTAGCTTCTGACTTTCATTCATTTCATCAAGTTCAAAAAGTAAGATCAATCATAGACTTTGGCCTTGACGGCACCAGCTCTCCAGTGGACATCATAAGGGTATCATGATGCAACACTCCTGGAAACAAGTATCTGCTAAGAGGATAGGTGTGTGAGCTGAGTGTATTCTGGAGGGAATTTCTCAGTTTGTTATTGTGCTTGTTACTGGGATGAGCCACAGGTGTAGGTCATGGTCAGGCCTTAGGCACCTGCACTTCAGCACCTGTGTTCGAACTTAATCAATACCCAAAGGTAAACAACCGTGACTGAAACACCAATTTAACTTTGCATAAACAAAATTAACAATATCTTTTGGTAATTCAAAAGGGCCCAAGAGGCACACCAGCTGCTACTGAACATCCCTTTGGCTGAAAGGCAACAATAACAAAATTAATTATTGCAAGGCTCAATACACTGCTAAATCAGTTATGCTAAATTGTTTATTTTGCTTCCTTGTCAAAAGTGTAACTTTAATCCCCTAATCCAAATGCAATACCTTCTTAAAGTGCCACACAGGGAAATAACTGAAAATACAAGGTAAACATGCCAAAAGCATTTAGCACAAATTCAAATCAAGAATGATTATGTGTAAATCCCCATGCAATATATAATGTTGTTTTTTGTTTGTTTCTTTTGTTTTTATTTCACATTCAAACTTTCTGTTCAAAGCAGACAGAACAAAGAAAGAAAGAAATTGACCGATTAAAAAAACAACAACATATTAGCCCAGATTTCTAGATTACTAGATGTAGGATTCCACATCACTATGTTCATCCAGCTGAGGTTTTGTTAGTCAAAAAGACTTTCAAATCATCTTCCCCAACTGTTCATAACAGTTTACAAAAAACAATAGTTACTATCGAAAACTACTGCACTAGTTGTTTTCTGAAAAAAATGACTTACTTGGTATGTCATGTTACAATATTAAGTGTAATGAAAAAGGCAGATATTTGGGTCACATTACCAGGAATAATGTACACGGTTATGACAGTGTTCAGCAGTAATACTACCATTTGTATGCTGGAACACAAATTTCCTATGTGATCTAAAATAGTCAATATTAAAACTTTGCAGCATTTTGAAGCCCTGCAAAATGGAAGTGCCTTGTTTGTATAAGTTCCCAAGATGAACAACTGCAAACCATATACTATATTTAATTATGGTCCCCACTTTTCATACCTTTACATTTTGAGGAACTGTATGTACACTGATGCATAAATTAACTAACTCTAAAAATGTAATCTTATTGAGCTACAGTTACACAAGATATGGTATTACTTGTGTTTTCACAAGTCTGTATTTAATTCACTTGTAAACTTCTGTTTTTCATTTGCAATGATATGGATCTATATATTATTGTTTTAGCACTGCGGTTATTGAAACACTGTTAATACAGTGGAATAAGTAAATCGGGTATAATTGAAGATATTCACAAATACATGTATGGATAAAATACTCTTGTAATTGTTTTTTGAAGACATATATTCTCATTATTTTCATTACAGCAAACAGAGTGTGTACAATCATATG
Organism: Pundamilia nyererei; assembly: GCF_000239375.1. Classification (NCBI taxonomy): domain Eukaryota; kingdom Metazoa; phylum Chordata; class Actinopteri; order Cichliformes; family Cichlidae; genus Pundamilia; species Pundamilia nyererei. The sequence goes on from NW_005187518.1 coordinate 1,893,822, forward strand.
TATAAAATAAAATAAACTGAATGAAAGAAAGGGAATCTGAACACTTTCAAGTTAAACATACGGTAGCATTCATCATCTCTACATTTTGAAATCAAGGCCTGCTGGCCATAACTCTGTGTGAAAATAGCCAAATAGTACATTTTACTCATAAATCAAATCCCACTAAACATCATATCTATATTGGGTCCATCAATTCTGGTCATGGATTAATGTCCAAAGCAGGTCCAGATCTTGGACATCCAAACTTGGACGTCAATATGATGTTCAACGTTTGAGCTTTGGACTGGGTAATATTTCTGGACATTATGTGTCTATGACAGGTGCAGGAAATGTACATTATTTATACATTTTTTTAAATCATTTTTTAATTACAAATGTGTTTTATTACAAAGAGCTTATGGTTGTAAGAGGAAGTGAACATGGTTGTGCTTGGTAGAGAAGTTGCAATGACAAGTAGGAGAAGTTTGTGAAAGTGTATATGTATGAACTGGACTATCTGCTCGACAGTCTTTGTCAACGCGCACATTTTCCAAACTGTGAGAAGCTGGGGACATGTCCACCGAGCAGCTGCTCACTTTTGTTTTAGCTTCAAGAGCCTGCGGCATCTTGGAGATGTGCACTGATCACTCTGCATTTCTTTGTACATAAATGTTATGATCTAGACCCATTTCAGAAGGTGGCATACTGTTCCAGATCATTTTCCAATAACTTCATTTGATTGTCTCAGCCACAAATGATAGCTATAGATGGATACAAAAGTGTAAACAAAGCAACAAAAAGATTAACTGGTAGTCTATAGAAAACATGTCCTTTACCCTCTGAAAATATGTGACTACTGACACTATCCGGTCTTTAAGTGATGACGTGACAAATCCTGCTTCCGGGCCTAACACAGACACCTAACACCTTCCGGGTCTGTGTTTAATATGGCTTTTGTGTTGTTAACATGTTTAATGTTTTGTATTTTCTTCTATTTAATCTCAAAAAGCTCCTAAAACAGTCAGTGATCACTGTTGACCTCCCTCGGCTTTTATTACCGCTAATCATTTATTTAAGCTCAGTTTTTAAAACCTTAGGATGTAACTACAGCCCAGCCCATGCAGCAGTATATGAATGACTAACCTCGTATTGTGGATGGATTATCTCAGTTGTTCTCCTGGCTGAAGTTTGGTCCTTTTACAGCACCCTGCCATGCGATTACATTTGTTCCTGACCACCAAGAACACTCACGTTAACTTTAACCAAGGGAAAAAAATTAGCTTGTTTATATTATGTGTGTGTGAATGCCAGAGTGAATGAATAAAGTGCTTTGGGTGCCTTGAAAAGCGCTATATAAATCCAATCCATTATTATTATTATTATTATTATGCTCACATAGCTGTGTCACTAGCGGTCACGTCGCAAATCATTATATACCAGCTAGCCAAACTTCAGTAACCCTACAAACGTCACTGCTGTTCTGACTTCATTTATGTTGGATGTAATAGAAGAGCCGTACGTTTGAATTTGTTTCCAAAATCCGTCAGTCAGTGTTTAGATGGAAGCTAGCGAGCTAACTTTCTGCTAATTTCTAACTCCGTTAAATGTCATAAATTCCGTTTTCATGGATGCCCGGATGTTAAACTCAATTGTTACACCTGGTAGAGCAGAACACTGATCATTTTATTACAGATGAAAAACTTTAGACAGTTTTTCAGCTCTCAGTGATGCCACAGTGATCATTTGATTTATGGACCTGGAGTTTGAGCCCAGACACGGCTAGTGACATCAGACTTAAAGACCGGATAACAACAGTATAAAAACAACATTTAAACAGGCTTTAGGATTTAGGCTAAGTTTTGTTAAGTTTGGCATTGAGAAGATGTCCACAACAACCACAGTTTGACTATAAATAGCCTGTACATGGAGGTCCTACAGACATCTACACTAGATGTTCTGTAGACGTTGAGAAAAAAATGTCACCTGGCATTACAAAACAACCCCTCCACTGGACCAAAACTGGACGTCCAAAAGTGACATATTAAAAAGATTACTCTGACATCACTTTGCATAGTGGGATTAAATTAAAATTTTAAGTATTTATGGATTTTTTTTTCAAAATGCACAAGTTTTATCTAATATTTTATGTTAAATCCTCAAATTGTGTATAATTATGCATTGATATGCACTGGACTTTATGTTTGTTGGTCTGAAGTTATAATTTGTTTCATTTGTTTAATATAAATTTGGAAATCTAAAAAACCTAAAATTGTAACAAATCATTATCAACACATAATATCATGGCGAGGCCCAATGAAAGTTTTCCTGTCTCTGATTGGTTGGTAAAAACTAACGTACCCTGTCATGGTCTAAGATAAAATTCTGCTCTAACCCAGACAAGAGTAGCTTTTTCCCACCATAATGCATAAATAGAAGATGTTGTCATTGATAACAGGGCTAGTGTTCATTGGATTTTTTGCATTTCAAACTGTAGAGGAGAAAGCTTCTCTGTGTCAGATACTGGGGAGTCCAGAGTTTCCTATGCTGTCAAAAGAAGGAGATGTTATGATCGGTGGAGCCTTTTCCATCCACAGCAAAATAACATCGCCTTCACTTGTCTTTACAGAGAAACCCAAACGCCTCAGGTGTTCCAGGTAATTTTATGCTATTAACAAAAATACTGAGTTTTGTGACAGTAAACACAAGTTTATATTTGCTTGTCATTTCTCAGTGTCAACCTTAGGGAGTTTCGATTTGCACAGACGATGATATTTGCTATTGAGGAAATAAACAAAAACAGTTCTCTTCTTCGCAATGTTTCTATTGGATATCGTATTTATGACAACTGTGGCTCAACACTGTCCTCAATGCGTGCAGTTATGGCCCTGATTAATGGTGATGAATGGATGCTGGGAAAGAGCTGCTCTGGCCAATCAGCTGTGCATGCTATTATTGGGGAGTCTGAATCCTCTTCAACCATTGTTCTGTCACAAACTACTGGACCATTTAAAATACCAGTGGTAAGAGGGATGTTGATGGATATTCCATGTATGCATATGAAATGTAAACTTTCCTTATTCTGTCTCTCTTTCTTGCATCTTTCTATTGTGTGTACTCAGATAAGTCATTCAGCTACTTGTGAGTGTTTGAGTAGCAGGACAGAATATCCTTCTTTTTTTCGAACTATTGCCAGTGACTTTTATCAAAGTCGAGCCCTCGCTCAACTGGTCAAGCACTTTGGCTGGACCTGGGTTGGAGCAGTCAATAGTGATAGTGACTATGGTAACAATGGCATGGCTATCTTCCTAGCTGCGGCCCAAGAAGAAGGAGTATGTGTGGAATACAGAGAGAGGTTTCACAGGGCAGAACCAGAAAAACTTCTAAAAGTGGTTGATGTGATCCGTAAGAGCACTGCCCGGGTTATTGTTGGTTTCCTGGCCCATGTAGAGATGAACAACCTTCTGGAGCAATTGAGTCTGCACAACATCACTGGCAGACAATTCATTGGAGTGGAGGCCTGGATTACTGCTAACAGCCTTGTGACTCCTACCAGCTTTGCTGTATTGGGAGGCTCACTGGGCTTTGCAGTGCAAAAGGCTAATATCAGTGGCATGGAAGATTTTTTAGTCAAAGGCTTTTGGGAATTTCAGTGTAAGGAGGCAAACCAGGACAGTATGATAAATACTACATTTTGCAAAGAAAATCAGGATCTAATGGAGCTGATAGATTATGATGATGATGTGGCAGAGCTGAGATACTCCAGTAACATTTACAAAGCAGTCTATGCTGTAGCCTATTCTCTGCATAACATCCTGAAGTGCTCAAACATTCAAGGGTGTGACAAGAAAGTTCATGTTACTCATAGGCAGGTAAACTAAACTAATGACTAAACTTTTCTTTGTTTTGTACATCAAAATAATGATATTAATATAATGGCAATATATGACACAGTTTAGTTTTCTGGTCTTCAGGTAGTGGAGTCCCTAAAGCAAGTGAACTTTACTATTAAGAATGGGGATCGAGTGTGGTTTGACAGCACTGGAGCAACTGCTGCCAGGTACGAGGTGGTAAACTGGCAGCATGGACCAGATGGATCTGTTCAGTTTATACCAGTTGGCTATTATGATGCTTCTCTACCTCCTGGTCAGAGGTTTGTTCTTAAAACGGAAGCCATTGTGTGGCCTGGAGGAAGCAAAGAGGTAAATATTTTAAGTGATAAAACAACAGTTAAAAATGCGTCTCTTCAAAAACTTTCACATATTCCTCTTTATTGGATCTGAAGTTGCCTGTCTCAGTGTGCAGTGTCAGCTGCCATCCAGGAACACATAAAGTTCTTCAAAAAGGAAAGCCAGTCTGCTGCTATGACTGTATGCCATGTGCAGAAGGAGAAATCAGCAACACCACAGGTATCACAGTCCTGAATTACAGCAACGTGCATACACTGTTTGCTTTCTACAGTTTATGTGTAATGTTTAAGTCTTCTGTGGTACAGTTACTGATTTACAGTTACACTGATTTAATACCAATAACGGCAACACTATTTTCATTACAGATTCTAATGACTGCAAAAAGTGTCCTGGAGAATATTGGTCCAATCAAAACAGAGATGCATGTATATTAAAAAATGTTGAGTTTCTTTCCTTCACAGAATTTATGGGAAAAATTATTGTGTTTTTTACTTTCTTTGGTGTTCTCCTTAATTTGATAGTGGCTGCTCTATTCTTAATCAAGAAGGACACTCCACTGATAAAGGCCAACAATTCTGAGCTGAGCTTCCTGCTGCTCATCTCCTTGACTCTGTGTTTCTTGTGTTCTCTAACTTTCATTGGTCAGCCCTCCGAGTGGTCCTGCATGCTTCGACACACAGCATTTGGCATAACTTTTGTGCTCTGTATCTCTTGTATTCTGGGGAAAACAATAGTAGTACTGATGGCCTTTAAAGCTACACTTCCAGGGAGTAATGTCATGAAATGGTTTGGACCTGTACAGCAGAGACTGAGTGTTCTAGCATTCACTCTCATACAGGTATTGATTTGCATTCTTTGGCTAACAATAAACCCACCATTCCCCTACAAAAATATGAACCATTACAAAGATAAAATTATACTTGAATGTGCCCTGGGATCACCTGTAGGTTTCTGGGCTGTGTTAGGATACATAGGGCTGCTGGCTATGTTATGTTTTGTACTTGCTTTTTTAGCTCGAAAGCTGCCTGATAATTTCAATGAAGCTAAATTTATCACTTTCAGCATGTTGATTTTCTGTGCAGTGTGGTTAACCTTTATACCAGCTTATGTCAGCTCCCCTGGAAAATTCACAGTTGCTGTGGAAATATTTGCTATTCTGGCATCAAGTTATGGGCTACTCTTTTGTATTTTTGCACCAAAATGCTATATTATTGTAATTAAACCTGAACTGAACACAAAGAAACATTTGATGGGAAAAATACAATCAAAATAAATCTAGGCACCAGTTTTATTTCAAATGCATTTAGTTGTATACTTTTTGATTTCACTACTTACCCTTACGTTTTGGTGTGACATTCATTTTCACATGTATTGTATTTGTATTTTCTAGTTTTTCAAAAATCTTCAAAAAATTGTACAAAGTGAATGTACGATGTTTTCTGTAGAATGTAGAGTTTTCTTTTTTGTATTGATTTTGATAATTTTATAGTGTACTAATTCTAACGCTGTCAGTAATATTAACAATAACAATCAACAATAAAAACGTGTAATAAAAATTTCATACACTTTTTTTGGTTCATTATTAAATTGACACATAAACACATAAACCTGAACCTGATCCTGCAAATTGTTGGATTATTGCAGGGTCTTTTTACCTTATAATATAAAGCACCTTGAAGCAACTGTTATTGTGAATTGCTGTTATATAAATAAAATTACATTGAATCAATTCTGAACTGAGTTCTGTGTTTAATATGTTAAAAGTAATTTTTTCAAATATTGCAGTATGCACTTGTGAACCAGGCCTCTTTCTCAGGCATGACCTGTTCACACTCAACCTTTTAAAAACAATCACTCCTCAGCACTGATCAAGTTTGTTGGACATTGTACAGCCTCACTGACAGAAAAGTGCAAGGTATATCAGACAACAGTTTACGGACCATATTCAGTGTTAGTATTTATCATACAAGCCCAATTCTGAAAATATTGGGATATTGTACAAAATCTGTTTAAAATTTGTTTACGCTATTGTGGATAAAGTATGGGTTTCTACGATACCATCACACACACATGTCCACACAGAGAGAAAAGAGAGAGAAAAAATGTCAGCCATAGACATCGCCACTATGATACCATGATGTCACCCATTAGTTTTGGACTGCATTTTAAAACCTCAAGATTAATGTGACTTCTGTGTCAATACTATAATAATACTAACATTTCACTCACCACTGCTGTCAGGACACCTGTCAGTCACAGTGGCTATGCAACTAACTACAGTATCTATGTGAACGAGTTACAATAAAGTCCAAAGATGTCAACAATACAGTTTGTACTCACTTATAAACATGATTTCAGTTGTAAAGCTCCTTGTGATTGCTTTTTTCTCTAGCTGATTGCCACAGTCACCCACATTTTGAATCAAACGCACCAACCTGTTAGTAGTCATTTACCATGTACTCTCAGACATACAGCGAAACCTGAAAAAGTGTGATGCAGGCCAGAAATGTAGAATATTTGCCCTCAAAGTAAAGGTTGTGCTTCATAACTATAATCAACATGTTTCAAGAGGTAAAACTTTGAAGGTAAATGTTCTCTGTTTCTGGTTTATGGGGCGCCGTTTGTAAACTGAAGCATGCTGAAATTAACTACCAGCATGTCCAGCGATTTAGCTGGACATATGCTGCGGTGATTGTGAAGTGGACACTGCAGTTGCTTAGTGTGACTACTGCTGAACCTTTGGATGGCCAACAAAATGGCTCTTTCAATGTTTTCAGCTAAATCGCTGGACATGTTGGTAGGCAAGAAGTGAAGCAGCCCATGGCGGTTACATGTGACTGTCAGGCAAGAGCAGACAAACAACCTGACCACTACCGGCACACTTTAGCGCCGGAGGTTTTTGTAAAGCTTTTATTTTGGTTTTCATGTTAGCTAAATATTTAGTTTCCCGTAACATTTAGATTTAACATTTAAATTTAAATACAATATTTAGATTCAGTATTTAACATGTAGAATTAACATTTAAAATTGTGTTTTAAAACTAAAAAGTTACAAATGTTTTAGTAAATCTTGTAAAAAGTGACTCGAAAAAACATGTTTTTGTAAAGTTTTAAGCTATATGTGGAAAAATTTTGCCGTTAATTTCAGCATGTTTCAGTTTACAAACGACGCCCCATACTGGTTTGCTTCACCCTTTTCCCAGTGTAACTAGAGCTTGGCAAGTCACTTGCTTATCTTTATCGTTCATACTAACTTTCAAATGTGGGAACTAGCCAGCCGTAGCTACGTATGCTGCAGTGCCATAATGGTTTGTGACCAGTTTCATGACTGCTAGCAATCTCCAGTAACTACTCATGAATTTCAGATTTCACTAGCAACTTTTGGTTGCCAGTGGGTTACTAATCAGTCTATATAAGTGTGTGAGTGTGTGAGTGTGTTTACAAAACAAATAGTTACATATATGTCTTGTTTAGAGTCTTTATTTAGTTACCACAAAGGTTATGGAATGTTGCCACCTAAAATATCTTAAATAGAAGTTTGACAGCTGTTTAAGTATTAAGTATTTATTTTAAATTGTGTTGATTTTATCACACTGCCAAATGGTTCCTGTTTTGAACCATCAATTAATAAAGAAAACTGTGCAGCTGAATTAGAATATCTAGCTCTGTGTGTGTTGAGTTGTATGGTCCCACGTGGAGTCTTGTGTCATTCAAAAATTTAATGTTTTTAAATTGTTTCAATTACCACTATTATAACAATTTACATAATTTACAAAACAATTTACACTATTATTATATCAAATGTTTCCAAAGAAGACAGCTTAAAATATATGCATTTTCTGGTAAGGGTGACTCAAAAAAAAAAAGCTGTCTCCCATAAAAATCGCAAAACAGTGTGACAATGTATGTCATACTGTGATATGATAGGAGGACCTCAGGCTTCATCAATTATAGCTCTATAAAGCTCTGCCCATTAAAGAATACACATGCTTGGTCAGTAATATCAGAACAGAGTACAGGGCTGTACATGCATGAGTGTGGTTGTCTGTAAAAGATGTATGACTGCACATTCAGAGTGTTATTTTGGGGTTTATTTATGGGAGTCTGCAGAGCAGAGGAAAATACTGTTCTCTGTGAAATGCTAGGAAGTCCAGAGGTTCCTCTTTTGACTAAGAAAGGGGATATTACTATTGGAGGAGCTTTTTCTATCCATAGCCAAATCTCAAAGCCTTCGTTCTCCCTGACTCATACTCCAGAAACTCTCACATGCTCCAGGTTTGTCTTTTTTCCCTTTGCAGGGTTCATGACTTGAAGAGCTTTACATTACACTTTTTAAAACACTTTTTTTTTACTCTTTTCAGGATAAATTTGAGAGAATTTCGTTTTGCCCAAACAATGATTTTTGCAGTAGAAGAGATCAACAATAGCAGCACTTTACTGCCTAATATTTCAGTTGGTTATAAGATATTTGACAGCTGTGGTTCAACACTGCCTTCAACACGTGCAGTGATGGGTTTACTAAATGGACAGGAAAGGACAGCAGAGAAAACCTGCAGCAGTCATTCATCTGTTCATGTCATCATTGGAGCTTCTGAGTCTTCCTCAACCATTGTGATGCTACAAATTTGTGGGACCTTCCAAATACCAGTAGTAAGTATTTATAATATTTGTGTCAATTTTTTATAATGTGACTCTCTCCAAAAATTGAAGTTTAGTAACTTTTTTGGTCACTTACAGGTTTATGTGAATCTTAGATTTAAGGCTTCCAAGCTTTACATTAAATTTAGTTACAAGCCAGAAACAACATTTTGTTTTGTCTCTGAAGAGCCAACTGTAAATCTCTTCCCACTTACTTGTCAATTTGTTTTTGTTTTTCTCTTTTACTTCATTTCAGATCAGCCATTTTGCCACATGTGCTTGTCTGAGTAACAGAAAGGATTACCCTTCGTTCTTCAGAACCATCCCCAGTGATTACTATCAGAGCAGGGCCCTGGCAAAACTGGTAAAATATTTTGGATGGACATGGGTTGGGGCAGTCAGAAGTGACAATGATTATGGCAACAATGGGATGGCAACTTTTATCACAGCAGCAAGTCAGGAAGGGGTTTGTGTTGAATATTCAGAGGCCATTTCAAGGACTGATTCTAGTGAGGAGGTTGCAAGGGTGATTGAAGTGATTCGTAGTGGCAGTGCAAGAGTTTTGATTGCCTTTCTTGCCCAGGGTGAGATGGACATTTTGCTGGAGGAAGCTCTGAAGCAGAACTTGACTGGGTTGCAGTGGGTGGGCAGTGAATCGTGGATAACAGCAAGTCATTTGACTACTAAGAGGTACTCTGGCATACTGACAGGGTCTCTGGGCTTCACTATCAAAAAGGCAAAGATTGCAGGCCTGCGAGAATTTCTTTTACAGGTTAACCCAAGTCAGGATCCTCAGAATAGTGTGCTAAGAGAGTTCTGGGAAACGGTTTTTGGCTGCAGTTTTCAATCCAGGCTGCCTGGTCAGATTCAGTGCTCTGGCTCTGAGAAGTTAGAGGACATAAACAATCCTTTTACGGATGTATCACAACTAAGGATATCTAACAATGTGTACAAGGCTGTGTATGCCATAGCTCATGCTATGCATAACTTGTTAAATTGTGGTCAAAGTGCTAAAGCCATGAATCAATCATGTATATGGAAGGATCATTTAGAGCCAAAAAAGGTAAGACATTACCTTACAAAATCGTAGAAAAAGTATTTATTTGATCTAGAATTCTATATATGCTAAGTTACCAACCCTCGTTTTGGATTGGTAGATTGTGAAACACCTCCAAGATGTCAATTTCACTCTTCAGTCGGGAGAAAGAGTATATTTTGATGAAAATGGAGACCCTTCAGCAATGTATGAACTTGTGAACTGGCAGAGAAACCAAGCAGGAGATATAATTTTTGTGGCTGTAGGGAGCTATGATGCTTCACTACCAAATGAAAGTCAGCTTGCCGTGAATGGAATCAATATAACATGGGTTTCTGAATCCCGAATGGTAAGTCTATTTGAGAGCAAGGAATATTTATTTAATACTTATTTTGCAGGTTGATTAAAATTAAAATTTTATTAATAAAAACTGTCATTCAGAAAGTTTTTTAATATTGAACTTTAGCAAATAAAAACAATCTCTCCCACATACACAGATATGTATAATCCTTAATTTTCAATGTTAATTTTCAATAACAATGTTAACATAACAGCTTCAGAACTATTTTTATGTTAATTTTCCCCTCTGATGCAGAATAATGAGTAAAATAATGGTCTGAAGGTTAAATGCATGTTTGTATGTTTTTCTTTCTTCAATATTATTAATGTGAAATAAATTGAACAATCTAAATTAAGTATGTGGATTACAAGAGGAACAAACTGTGACCTTTGTGTTGTGGTGTTGTTACAGAAGCCATTGTCTGTCTGCAGTGAGAGCTGTCCACCAGGTTTCCGCCAGGCTGCAATTAAAGGCAAACCCATCTGCTGTTTTTCCTGTATTGCCTGTGCTGCTGGAGAGATTAGCAACTCAAACAGTGTGTAGAAAATTTCCTGTCATTTTTACTATGTAAAAAAGTGTTAATAAGTTGATACATTACTAGGAAGTGTTTATTTCAGTATTAGGTGTATCAAAATACTTTTTTATGTTTGACACTTTCTACTCAGATTCTGCAGTGTGTTTACTATGTCCGCTGGAGTGCTGGTCGGATGAAGATCGCAGCCACTGTGTTCCAAAGGTGATTGAGTTCCTGTCTTTTGGAGAAACTATGGGGGGCCTACTCGCCGCTTTCTCATTGTTTGGAGCAAGTTTAACATTGGCAGTGTCATGTGTTTTCTTTCGGTTTCGTCACACACCTCTTGTCAAAGCCAGTAATTCTGAACTGAGCTTCCTGCTGCTCTTCTCCTTAACTCTGTGTTTCTTGTGTTCTCTGACCTTCATTGGCCAACCTACTGAGTGGTCATGCATGCTACGCCACACAGCTTTTGGCGCAAGCTTTGCCTTGTGTATGTCATGCATTTTGGCTAAAACTATAACAGTGGTGATTGCCTTTAAGGCTACAAGGCCAGCAAAAACAGTTCCTCAGTGTTCTGCTGCACTTCAGAGAACAAGTGTGCTCAGCTTTACTTTACTCCAGCTGCTGATTTGTGTGCTGTGGTTAATTTTTTGCTCCACCATTCCCCTACAAAAACACAGTCCATGCCACTGAAAAGATTATACTAGAGTGTAATTTAGGTTCACCTTTAGGATTCTGGGCTGTTTTAGGATATATAGGACTTCTCAGTTTGCTATGCTTTATCCTTGCTTTTCTGTCTCGAAAGCTGCCTGATAATTTTAATGAGGCCAAATTCATCACCTTCAGTATGTTGATATTCTGTGCAGTCTGGGTCACTTTTATCCCAGCATATGTCAGTTCTCCTGGTAAATTTACTGTAGCTGTAGAGATATTTGCTATTCTGGCCTCAAGCTTTGGGTTATTTTTCAGTATATTTGCTCCAAAATGTTATATTTTATTAGTGAAACCCGAAAGAAATACAAAAAGACATATGATGGGGAGAAACCATTAAAAAATAATAAATGCACGAGGGTTTGCTTACTCCATCTTTAAGATTTGTTTATTTTAATTTGTATACAATCATTGATCAATTTATTACTTTATATATTGGTCCTGGAAACCAGTAATTCAAATATGTATTGCATTTGTTTATGTTTTACTTTTTAGTACGATGTTAAAATGTGAACCACAGATGGAATATGTAATAAACAATAATAACTTAGTATAAAGAGTGGTTATGTTGAATGAAAAGATATTACTTTCGTAGGAGGCCCTCTAAGCCCATTAACATCCCTATTCACTGGTCAGTCACAGCAGAACCAATGTCATTGGTAGAGACAAAGACAATAAACACAGCTGTCACCCATAAGTCCCTGTGGCTTTGTGACATAAAAGTCATATTAAAAGCAGTGTTGAGGAGGCTTATCTTTGAGCATTTGTTAGGAAGCATTCAGCTGAGGAACTATGCTGCTGATAGCCAACCTACTACTTCTTTCCTGTCTGGCTGTGGGAGAAGGGAAGCCTGTGTGTCAGACCTATGGGACAAAAGAACTGTCTCAGTTTTCTAAGGAGGGAGAAATCAACATTGGAGGAATTTTTTCTTTCCATCAGAACCCCATCACTGTTTATCCAACTTTTGAAGTCAATCCAGGAAAAATACAGTGTGAAGGGTAAGACTGGGATGAAATAATTTATCTATAAATCCTATTACAATATGGGTTGTTTGTTTATATTTTAAATATAATCTTCCTCTTTGCTTATTTCTGCTATGAAAACTTTGGTCCTTCTTCTTTGTCCAGACTGGACCCAGGAGAGCTTCAGTATGCATACACTATGATGTTTGCTATAGAAGAAATTAATAACAGCTCAGGGCTGCTGCCAGGAGTGACACTTGGTTATAGGATCTTTGATTCCTGCCCCAGTATACCTTTGTCTATTAGGGCATCACTAAACTTGATGAATAGATATGAAAGTGGAGCAGGGAGCTGTAACAAACTTTCCAACGTACATGCTGTCATAGGAGAAACCACATCCACCTCCACGATAGGCATTGCACGCACCATGGGACCATTCCATATACCCGTGGTGAGTGTTGGGGGCATGCATGCTCAATGCACACATAAACTTCCTGAGATGCAATAATCTTCATTAAATGTCTTCAATGCTCAATATGACATTTGACCATGTTATTGTTTTCCAGATCAGTCATTCAGCTACTTGTGCATGTCTTAGCAACAGAAGAGACTATCCTTCTTTTTTTAGAACCATACCTAGTGACATTTACCAAAGCAAAGCATTAGCAAAGCTTGTGAAACATTTTGGCTGGACCTGGGTAGGAGCTATCAGAACTAATAATGATTATGGGAATGGTGGTATGGCCACTTTCTTGGAAGCAGCAGAAAGGGAAGGTGTGTGTGTTGAGTACTCAGTGGCCATTTACCGAACTAATCCAAGGAAGTGGTTCTTAGATGTGGTAAATATTATAAAGAAATCCACCTCTAAGGTAATAGTGGCATTTGCTGATGGCACAGACCTTGACATACTTTTTAAAGAGCTTCATGCTCAAAATGTGACAGGCCTGCAGTGGGTTGGGAGTGAAGGCTGGATCACATACCGTTATATTGCCTCTCCAGTAAATTACGCTGTGGTTCAGGGGGCAGTTGGCTTTGCAGCATTAAATGCTCACATTCCTGGACTGCAAGAGTTCCTAGCCAGCAGCAGGCCTTCCACCATACCTGGGAATCAGGGCCTTGTGGAATTGTGGGAGACAGTGTTCAGGTGCAACCTGTCTCCTCAAACAGAGACTCATGCTGAAGATCTGACAATAGCCTGCACTGGAAAGGAGTCTCTCCTGCATGTGAAGACACGTTTCACAGATGTGTCAGATGCCAGCCTGCTAAATAATGTGTACAAAGCCACATATGCTGTTGCTCATGCTCTACATATGCTATTTACTTGCAAAGATGAAAGGGAGCCTTTTAAGAACAATACTTGTGCTGATACGGAAAATGTACAACCATGGCAGGTAAACATAAAAAGAAACTACTGTGTCTAAATGCAAAATGTTATTTTTAATGACTATTGTTACATAGTCAGATAACATTAATGTTTGTCTGTAGGTACTGCATTACCTAACCAAGGTCAATTTTACAACTAAGACTGGTGAAGAAGTGGTCTTTGATGAGTTAGGTGAACCTGTGGCACGTTATGCATTGGTGAACTGGCAGATGGGTGAAAAAGGTTACATACTTTTTAAGACAATTGGTTACTATGATGCATCCCAGCCTGAGGGTCAGGAGTTTAAGATGAAAGCAGGTGTGAGAGCCATCTGGGCAGGAGAGAATTTCGAGGTAAAACAACACAGATAATACTGTTCCTTTCTAACCCTAAAGTTCTGACGCTTGATCTTTTACAATCACACTAAATGTATACAATTGTAAATCTGGAAGTAAATTGTTTTTAATATTGTCCCTATAATGCAGGTGCCAAGGTCTGTTTGCAGTAAGAGTTGTTTGCCTGGGACCCGTCAGGCTTTTGTTAAGGGCAAGCCAATCTGCTGTTTTGATTGCATCACCTGCGCTGATGGGGAGTTCAGCAACACTACAAGTGAGACAGCTGGATTTCTAGCCTTTACTCTTGTGCTCATTGTGTTTCTGTTGGGCAAAATCACTGCCAGCACTTTACTGGTCTATTTAAAGATGTATGTGGTGTACATCATGAAGATATTTATGTTTTCAGATGCAGTGAAATGTGACAAATGCCCTCCTGAATTCAAGTCCAATGAAGAGAGAACTAATTGTGAAATGAAAGCTATTGAGTTCCTCACGTTCACAGAATTATTGGGTATACTGTTGGTCTCCTTTTCTCTCTTTGGTGCGTGCATCTCAATGACTGTAGCCCTAATATTTTTCCAATACAGACACACTCCTATTGTCAGAGCAAACAACTCTGAGCTCAGCTTTTTGCTGCTCTTCTCCTTGACTCTGTGTTTCCTGTGTTCTGTGACCTTCATTGGCCAGCCCTCTGAATGGTCCTGCATGCTTCGACACACAGCATTTGGCATAACTTTTGTGCTCTGCATCTCTTGTATGCTGGGGAAAACGATAGTGGTTGTAATGGCATTCAAGGCTACACTTCCAGGCTGTAATGTTAAGAAGTGGTTTGGACCTGTACAGCAAAGACTGAGTGTTCTAGCATTCACTCTCATACAGATTTTGATTTGCTTAGTTTGGTTAGCAATAAACCCACCATTCCCCTACAAAAATATGAACTACTACAAAGATAAAATTATACTTGAATGTGCCCTGGGATCACCTCTAGGGTTCTGGACTGTGTTAGGATACATAGGGCTGCTGGCTATGTTATGTTTTGTACTTGCTTTTTTAGTTCGAAAGCTGCCTGATAATTTCAATGAAGCTAAATTTATCACTTTCAGCATGTTGATATTCTGTGCAGTGTGGTTAACCTTTATACCTGCTTATGTCAGCTCTCCTGGGAAATTCACAGTTGCTGTGGAAATATTTGCTATTCTGGCCTCAAGCTATGGAATGTTATTTTGCATTTTTTTGCCAAAGTGTTACATTATTTTATTAAAACCTGAAAACAATACAAAGAAACACCTGATGAGTAAAGGGACCTCAAGAACGATCTGAGAGGTTGCTAAAAAAAAAACCAAAATTGAATCTGTCCCTTCTATAGTTTAAATATTGTTCAAATAATTCAAAACCCACTGACATCTAAGAAAACACAGCAATTAATTGTTTCAAAAACAAATGCTGGTTCACTACATGAAAGAAGGAATGAAAGAAGCAAATAACTATAGTCCTTCCTACAAGCTCTATATCGTATATTAAATATTCCCAACAAAATCTGTAATTTCTTTTCCATGTAAAAAGTTCCGTTGATTTTTTTTTTACATTTTTCTTTCCCTTAATGAATATTTGTACAAATAAAGTTTTGATAAATTCTGAATGTTCCGTTGTGTTATTTTGCGCACCCATAAAAAGTGAATAATGACAGACTCCAAGACTGTGTATGTATCAAAATTCCATTCAATTCAAGTCAGTTTTATTTATATAGTGCCAAATCACAACAACAGTCACTTCATGGTACTTTATATAATATAATGTAAAGACCCTGCAATAATGGAGAGAAAACCCCAACAATTCAACAACCACCTGGTGACAGTGATAAGGAAAAAACACTCTTTAACAAACAACCTGTGGAAGAGAGTCAGAGATTCATTATAATTAATGATTAAATGCAGAGTGGTGTATAAACACATAGTGTGTGCAGAAAAAACACTACATGCATCATGAGAAAGCCACCAGGAGCCGAGGTTTATTTCCTTACTGTGGTGAGTTCTGAAACATGACTATCACTCTTTCAATAAACTATCCCACTGCAGATTATCAGTTAGGTCTTTAACAACTAATCTTTTTTAAATAATTGAAAAAAGGAAGGCTTGAGATTGGCCTTCAATTAGTTCAAATGATCGCGTGATGACATTTAAAGTAATAGTTTAATTACTGCCCTGAAAAATGACTAGGGCATATAGCCCATTAATAGAGATAGACTGATCATATTTAAGATTGAAGCATTAAGTAGTGGTAACACTTCTGTGAGCAGTCTTGTAGTAATAGGGTCCAATAGAAATCTTGATGGTTTATTACAAAAGTTGTATTGATCAACAACTACTGATCAACGACCATTGATCAAAGACCAATGATCAATGGCCATGAGTACAATTCAGAGTTGATTCAGAGATGGTCTTTCCCTTTTCACGTAAATGGCTTCCCTTGACTTCCCGCTCAAACCAGCGTTCCTCCCTGTCCAGGATCAAATCAAATCAAATCACTTTTATTGTCACTTCACATTACTGGTACACTGTACATGTGAGTGAAATTCTTGTGTGCAAACTTCACAAGGAACAGTGGTGTGCAAAATGCAAGAAACAAGAAACAAAGCAAATTATAAGAATTGAGAATTATAAGAATAATACTAAGCAAGCCTACCGTATACTTACTGTTAGAGATTGACAAGGTACAATGCACATGCTATGGTAAGGGGTAGCCAGGATGACAGGTCAGGGGGAAGACATCATCAGTGCGAAAGGAACTGACTTGAAAGATAGGATGATGGAGTCGGAACAATACTGGAAGAACATATGGGAGAAGGACGCAACTTAAAATATGCTCAGTGGCTAGGGGATCTGAGACAGGGACCAGTAACCATCACAGTGGCAGATATCCAAGACAGGGTCTCCAGTATGAAGAGTTGGACAGCACCAGGGCCTGACATGGTTCACGCTTAGTGAACTACTAGGTATCATACTAGGTATCAACTGAGTTAAACTGAACTGAAGAGCTTCACTCCTCAAAAGCTGTATAAACCAGAATAAAAACATGTCTGAAATTTTTCTTCCTGTTTGCCTATTGTACAAATAATTGAAAAACCAATTGAAAATGTTGAAATAAAAGGAAAGGAAATCATATGGCTAACTTTATCAGGCTCACAAACGTCTGATTTTCTTGAATCTACATGGACCTATTGAAATGATAAATATTATATTGGATCCGAATCAATGAAAGTTGAAAACAATGAATTTATGGTAATTTATGGGCATGGTAATACAGAGAGGACATTTACAATAATTCAGTAGTGTTTTGCAGGGCCACTCCTCTGGTCCCTCCTTTTGTTCCACATAGAAGAAGCATGATGGTTCTGTTATTCATTTTTGCTGCTTCAAAATGTATAAATAAAGTCTGCATGTTTCACTTAGACTAGGTTACTTGCAATGCCACCCAGTGGTTTATTTTTTACAGACAGCATGTCATTTACACAGAAGTGGCCAGAACAGGGGTGGGCACTTTTCCAACTGTTATTGGTGGCATCTTTCTCTCAGGCAAAAGAACCTGTGTGCATACGAAGAGGGGATCCTGAGAATCCCCAGTTATCTAGGGATGGGGACATTATACTGGGGGGGATGTTCTCTTTTCACAGTAGCTGGAATGACAGAAAGGATACCTACATGCAGAAACCACTGCCACTTCAATGCACGAGGTAAATAACATTATAAAAATAAATTTAAAATAGATAAATGATCTAAGACATAAAACAATTCATCCTTTTATTTCTTGCTTTTATCTTGTTTTTCAATTTTCATATAACTGACTGATTTCAGTATTTTATGTGTTAGTAATCTATTGTCTTTATGTCAACTTTTTCATTTTTTCAATGAAGTTTGAATTTCAGGGAATTTCAGGTCACCCAGGCTATGCTTTTTGCCATTGAGGAGATTAATAACAGTACAGACCTACTGCCAGGAGTCTCTCTGGGCTATAAAATGTATGATACTTGTGGTTCCATTGCCCAAAGCATAAAAGTTGCACTAGCCTTGATGAATGGTAATCAAATTATTTTCACAGCACCTGAGGCCCCTTGTACCAAACCAGCACAAGTGCAGGCTATAATGGGAGAGACTTCTTCCTCTCCTTGCATGGCAATAGCTACCGTAATTGGGCCATTTTATATACCAATGGTGGGTAGAATAGCTAAAAAAAAAATTTTTTCTGGAAACACAAATGTGACTCTTTAAAAGTTCTGCTTTCTTTGTATTTTTCCATTTTAGATAACCCTCTTTGCAGGGATATAATGTGCTTAACACAGTGAAAACTGAAATTAAATGTGGATGTGTGCAACATTTTTTTTCTATTTTTAATGGTCAGTGTGACTATAATCTCTCTTTCTTTTCTTTTCTTTTTTTCTTTTTGCTTAGATGAGTCACTTTGCCACATGTGCTTGTCTCAGTGACAAAACCAAGTACCCATCCTTCCTCAGAACAATACCCAGTGACTACTACCAGAGCAGAGCCCTGGTCTATTTAGTAAAATACTTTGGATGGACTTGGGTTGGAGCTATTCGAACCAATGATGATTATGGAAATAAAGGCATGGCAACATTCACAGAAACTGCACAGCAGCTGGGCATCTGTCTGGAATATTCTGTATCTTTTTTTAGGACAGATCCCTATGAAAAAATTCAAAAGATCATTGACATTATAAAAGCTTCAACCTCCAAGGTGATTGTTGGCTTTCTGTCCCACTTTGATATGGATGTGCTATTACATGAGTTTTCTCTCAACAACCTCACTGGTTATCAGTGGATAGGCAGTGAGTCTTGGATATTTGATTCTCAAACCGCAGAAATGGATATACATCACATACTGGATGGTGCCATTGGTCTTTCCATTCCCAAATCACACGTCACTGGCCTGAAGGAGTTCATGCTGAATGTGAAACTTCTTAATTCATCTAATGATTTGTTTACTGAGTTCTGGGAGGCATTATTTAACTGTAAGTTCAAGGAGTTGAAGTCAACAGCAGAAAATCCGAGGGAGTGTACCGGACATGAAGATCTTACTGGAGTTAAAAACAGTTTCACTGATATGTCACTCATGCCTATCTTTAACAATGTATATAAAGGAGTGTATGCAGTGGCCCATGCCCTTCACAATATCCTCAATTGTAATAAAACATGTGAGAAAAATGTGCAGCTAGATCCATTCATGGTGAGCCTAAAAATCTAAAATTTTATTGTTCAAATCGAGTTACAAGAAGAATTGTTTAAATTTGAAGACAACATATGTTGATAATGTCATTAAGCCAGCAGATCTATTAAATATCCGTCAGTGTATTAACTGCCTTATTACATATGTTTTTAGATTTTGCAGCGCATTCTAAAAATGTACTTCAAAACAAAAGAAGGAGATGAGGTTTACTTTGATGAGAATGGAGATCCAGCAGCAAAGTATGAAATTATAAACTGGCAGCCAAGAAAAAACGGCATTGTGGAGTTTGTGACAGTTGGCCTTTATGATGCATCACTTCCTCCAGGCAAACAGCTGACTCTGCAAAATAACTCTTTAATCTGGGCAAGAAACTCAAAGCAGGTGAGTGATCAATAAACAATGAGTACAAATAATAAGCTTATTAAGAATAAAGAATTAATTATAACCAGGTGTTATTTTAAAACATTTGAACTTCATGCATATAAATATAAAATATGCATATAAAATTAAGAAATGATTGTAAAGATCATCATACATGCAGTTTATCCATGGTTATTATTGTACATTTATCCATACAGGTGCCTGTGTCAGTTTGCAGTGAGAAATGTCCCCCAGGAACACGTAAGGTTCTCCAGAAAGGAAGGCCTGTTTGCTGCTATGACTGTATAAGATGTGCAGAGGGAGAGATAAGCAACACTACAGGTGTGGTAATATTTCAATAAAAAACTTTAATGAACTACAAGCAATATTACTGTTCATGTTCCAGCATATTTTTTCATTCTTTCGCAACATTGAGGAAACCCCTCAAAAGATTTGAATAATTATGCTCTTTTTTTCTATACATAAAGCAAATGAAGAGTGAAATATGGGGCTGTTTCAGCCTACTGTGAATAATATGAGCACACTCCCTGCTTCAAAACCTGCCCTATCTATCATAACTTTCGTTGTTGTTCCAGCACCAGTTGCTTTATACCACAGCATGTAATTTCTTGATGCTGCAGTTTGTTCAGAATTAGTGTCAGTTTTACTGAAAAATGGTCAACGATGTTTGAAGTGACTTATTTACCATTTTTCATATTGACTGTGCAAAAGCATTGTCAACACATTTTTTCTCATCTTCTCATTGTGTAGCTTTAGCAGTAGCCTGACCAATGTAGAGTAATACTGTAGTTAGTGTGCTAGTGAGTATAATATGCTGTAAAGTAGATTCAAACGCATAAATCTAGTAAATCTCCAGAATTCTAACATTGTGTTAACATTAATTTGCAGATTCTGTTACCTGTTTGAGATGTCCCCCTGAATTTTGGTCAAATGAAAGAAGAGACACGTGCATAAAGAAGGAAGCAGTGTTTCTATCATATGAAGAAATTATGGGAGCACTCCTGACTGCTGCATCTTTATTTGGAACATGCATGACTACTGGTGTGGCATTAATATTCTTCAAATACAGGAAAACTCCTATTGTGAGGGCAAACAATTCTGAACTGAGCTTCCTGCTGCTCTTCTCTTTGACACTATGTTTCCTGTGTTCTCTGACATTCATTGGTCAGCCCTCTGAATGGTCCTGCATGCTGCGACATGTAGCTTTTGGGATCACCTTTGTGCTCTGCATCTCTTGTGTTCTGGGGAAAACGATGGTTGTTTTGATGGCTTTCCGGGCAACGCGTCCAGGTAGTAATGTTCAGAAATGGTTTGGACCTACACAGCAGAGACTCTGTGTTACAAGTTTTACTCTTATACAAGTTATCATATGTATCATTTGGTTAACAGTTTCGCCTCCTTTTCCATTTAAGAATTTTAAGGAATTTAAAGACAAGATCACTTTAGAGTGTGCTCTGGGCACATCTGTGGGCTACTGGGCTGTGCTTGGCTACATTGGACTTTTGTCTGTCTTATGTTTCATTTTTGCTTTTCTGGCTCGAAAACTGCCTGATAATTTCAATGAAGCCAAGTTTATCACCTTTAGCATGCTGATATTCTGTGCAGTGTGGATCACATTTATTCCAGCATATGTCAGCTCTCCGGGGAAGTTCAGTGTTGCTGTAGAAATATTTGCTATTCTTGCCTCCAGCTTTGGACTGCTGATTTGCATTTTTTTCCCAAAGTGTTATATCATCTTACTGAAACCAGAAAAGAACACGAAAAAGAACATGATGGGGAAGGGTCCACGATCGCCATCATGAAAATAAATAAATAAATAATTATTTTGTTTGTGTGTGTGTACGTGCTTCCGTGCTTGGTTTGTTTGTACCAGCAGAGAATGCAAAAATGCAACCATAACACATTGCTCAGACATGCTTGGTCAAAATGACTAAGCAAATATTTTAACAATGTCTGCCTTTAACATGCATGATTTAATTTAAAAAAAGAGACCATATTATGATTGACAAACAGAGAGTTTTGAAGAGAAAAAGTGACAAAAAGTATTCCTTTGTACATGAATTAAAAGAAGATCATGTTGAAATGGAGGCTCATGTGAGATTGAGCTAATGGTAAATCTGACTGAAGATAATAGCATAAATTGAACAAGACATGAAGTGAGAATATTAATATGTAACTGAACATTCACATTGAATTATTGACTTTTTTGCATTTCCATTGTTTCCTACTGGACTTGGCTCCTCTCCTAATGGGTTATAGTTACACTGAAGAGATAATATTAATATTAATATTCAATTGATATTATTTGAATCTGCTTTTTCATTGCTCCTGCTAAATTGCTTTAATAAAAATATCCCACATTTAAAAAGTAAATTGCGGACATTTCCTTTTTAACCCACTGTGAAACAGTAATATTAAAAATCTGAGTATTAATCTACATTAGTATAAATACTACAGGTTACTCCAGCCTTTTAAAAGTAACAGACCCCTGGGGCAAACTGTTCAGACCACTAATCAAACTCAGCCATATTCCAAGAGCATTGATCTAGATGAAAGCTGCCGCAACAGGTGTTGCTGGTAAATACTGGGCCTGCAAGGCTACTTTTAGCTCCAGGGTTTTTTTTTATTTTTATCAGAGTAGGCAGGGTAGAAACCTGGGGGTTAGAGGCAGTTAGTCTGGAGGAAGTCCCTTCACCCATCGGCTCTAAGCTCTGCACAACCTACTGAGTAATACACAGTAGGTTTTAAACAGAGTCAATCCAGACTTCCTGTATTGGGGTGCTGGTTTTACAGGTCAACAATATATTTAAAGAAACTTTTTAGTAGTAGTTACAGGTTTTGTTGATTTCAAAGAACGGAATTTCTTTTCATTCACAAATTGTGACTGATCGTTCAGACCCAAGGTATGACGAGACATACAGAAGGTAGGAGACAATGCCACTTGCAGCTTAATAAAATATCACCATTTTCCTTCTCACCTAATGTTGAATTCTATAAGATTATTTGGGTAACAATGGACAGTTTGAGCTGAGACAATGGAGTTGGTGCAGAAGGTTATGTAGTCAGTGATACACTCATTAAGTCCATTGATGTCCTCACCCTTGGGTTCACAGAGTGTCTCCCAGTCTGTCATCTCAAAAACCGCCCTGTAGTTCTGCTAAAGCCTCTCCCTACCACCTCCTAATACTCCTAGTAGTCACAGGCTCCTTCTTCACCATAAGCACATAGCGGTGGATATGGTGATCATCTGACCTACCCAGTGGGGGGAAGAACTGCATGCATCTTGACGTTAGCATACAGTAGGTCCAAATTCCTCTCCCTCTTGGTGGGACAAACCACATAGTGTGTAAGTTGGCTGTGTAGCGCCCTAGGGGACATGGTTGAACTCACCAAAGATAGCAATGAAGGCACTCGGGTGCTGAGGCTACGTCCACACTAGCCCGTATAGATTTGAAAATGGCATTTTCATCTGAAAACGCTCCGTGTACACACTATCGTTTTCAGTGGTTTTCACAGAGTTGTGTGTCCACATTGAAACAGCCGAAAACACTTACCTTCCAGTAATGCACATGCATGAAACGCATTTATTCTGCCACTTATTTACTTTCCGGCTCTTTAAAATTTCGCGGCAGAATGCTGAGGAAAAGCACTGAGTTTTTTAAATGGACTAACAATGAGGTGGAGTTGTTGCTGCGAGTAACACATAAGTACAAAGTTGCAAAAGCGAGTGAGAATTAAAGAATCTCAAGAAAAGCTATCAGCAGCATGTACAGACTGATATTAATCTTTAATAGGGCTGTCAAAGTTCGTAGCAAACAAAACAACTCAGAATCAGAATCAGAATCGTGTTTATTGGCCAAGTATATGTG
>NW_005187518.1:1924316-1928879 GCF_000239375.1 Pundamilia nyererei
TGCAAGCACATGTCCACACAATCACAGAGAGAGTCAGTGGCGCATATAGATGACAACATTAACCCTCGACTTGGGTTGTCTTAAAGAGACAACACACCATTGTGACTGTTACAACACTGCGACGTGAAAGCACCGTTTCCAATTGTATGCGTTATCCAGAGCGTTTTCAACACGTTGCGTTTTCCATGAGCGAAAATGCCATCTCAGTCTGGACGAGAGGCCAAAACGGAGAGAAAATGATTAGTGTGGACATAGCCTGAGTCTGTAATCGGGCTATAGCAGAATGGATAATCTCACATACAGCTGTGGGTTTAGCAGAGGGAGAAACATAAAGAGCCACCAAGATTACTGGGTAAATTCCCTGGACAATTAATATGGCCTGAGTCCAACAGTGCACAGTTCAGTTTCCGGGCAACAAATCCGCTCTTTGATTTTTATTTGAGCAGGGTTACACCACCTATTGTTAACAACAATGACAAGCCCCTCTCCGTTCTGCTTACAGCTCACAGTGCTGTCCAGTTGGCCTGAACAGTGTGGAAGCCTTTCATAGATGCACTGTCATTGGGTGCATCCATGATTCAGTGAAGCCTATCAAGCTTCGATCGTGGCTCAAGACTTGGGAGTTTGTCTTGAATCGGAAGGTTGCCGGTTCGAGCCCCAGCTTGGACAGTCTTGGTCATTGTGTCCTTGGGCAAGACACTTGACCCGTTGCCTACTGGTGGTGGTCAGAGGGCCTGATGGTGCCAGTGTCCAGCAGCCTCTGTCAGTGCGCCCCAGGGTGGCTGTGGCTACTATATAGCTTGCCATCACCAGTGTGTGAATGGGTGGGTGACTGGATGTGTAAAGCGCTTTGGGGTCCTTAGGGACTAGTAAAGCGCTATACAAATACAGGCCATTTACCATTTACACAGAAATTCAAGCCTGGAACTTATAGCTCATCAAGGTCTTCAAGTCTTTAAGACATTACTACAGTTTAACTAACTGGCGTGTGTCATCTTGCCCCATAGTTAGACAGAGCTAGGTATCATAGCAATGCCTTAAAATGATACTGTCTAATGGAAGCATGCATAATATAAATAGAATTTTTCATAGCATGAAATCCTGTGGAACTCCATAATTTACTTCACAGTGTAAAGAAGTCACCCCATTTATAAAAACAAACTGGAGTCTATTAGATAGACATGATTCCAACCACTGCCATGCTGTACATTTAATTCCTATGGCATACTCTAATCTTTGTAATAAATACCGTGATCAACAGCATCGAGCGCTAAACTGATATCTAGCAAGACATGCCCTAAATCCACAGTGGCGGGGCGTTGTCTTTGCCCTGCTGCAAAGGAGGGGTGGCGCAGTGAGTGCACAGGGCAGCACGGAGGTGGGGAGGGAACAGGTGTGCAGAACTGTTTAATGAGGGAGACCTGTCTTATGTCTTTGGCACTGAGAAGGAGCTGACACACGGGGAGTGACGGAGTGGCTGCGTCCAAGGCTGATCCCGGAAACCGCAGGAGGAAAAGACACTGTATTTTGAATAAAGCACAGTTACAAGTGTAACCCGTTCAAGTGTTACGCCTGTTGTTCTTGCGTTGTGTTCTGGCGTGAAAGTAAGAGGCAGGAGACAGTACTGGGTCTCTGGCTGTTTACTGCACATCTGCAACACAGAAATATGTGTCTGATCTGTGTGTGTCACGCGACTGCCAGTACACCTCTCCTCCGGCCATGCTGAAAGGAGCTGTGCCTGCAGCTTCATTAATACTATAATAATATAATAAATCAAATACAACAAATTGTTTTAAAACATTCACTTAAGCTCTCAAAAACAAAAAGCACAAAATAAATAATATGTCACTGAAAAAACATCAAAAACAACTTATAAGACTAAACAAAATAATTCAAAAACAAATTAAACAGTCAGATAAATACAATTCAATAACCAGGACCCAATATTCTAGTGCTTATAGTTCAAACATTATACTTCAGTACAATCATATTAATAACCGCCATCTAACAGGCAATACAACACTGTAATTATAAAAACAATGAATGAAAGACTGCATCTCCAAAACATAAGAACATCTCCATACCTGCAACACAGAAATATGTGTCTGATCTGTGTGTGTCACGCGACTGCCAGTACACCTCTCCTGACGAAGGAAAAAAAAGTGCATGCTGTTAAAAAAAAGACTGCCGCGAGTATGCTCTCAAGCCGCTAGCGATCAGGCTAACTTAGCATGCTAGCATTTTAGCTGCGTTCTCGGCTAAAACTCATTATAAGTGTATATTAGTGAACTCCGCCCTCCACAAAACTTATCCCGAATGAGTCTCTTAATGACAAACAAAAACGCGGCAGTTCGGCTGTATTCACATTGCAGCTTGGGATCCGAACAAACTTTAATTAGCTGAGAGCAACGTGGCAGTGACTTACCTCCGGCCATGCTGAAAGGAGCTGTGACCGGGGCACACATGCACGCGCCTACGTCATCACGCAGCGCACACCCACACAGACTCAGATCACACAGGTAGGAGAGTGAGATGCCAAAATGACATATTTAATCCAAAAAAAAGTGTTTTGGGTGAAATTCACAAGTATTTAACACATATGTTACACAAGCACAACCCAGACGTGTGTGTATGTGGGTCCTGTGTCACAAGTGGTGTCGAAACCCAGGTGTACGCCGTGATGTCTACATCACAATAAAATGTACTGACTACAAAATAAAATGTAGTCAGGAGCCACCAAACTCTGTCCAGCATTATGAAAACGTGCCCAAGCAATGCGCTGCACAGTGGTGGAAATGTCACAGTACTGGTCCACATAACATGGGTTCTTCCCTCCCAGAATCAAGGTGACGGGTGTGAGTGTGCTCAAGAAACTACCTGGTACCAGACCCACCTGGCCTTTTTGACGGCCACGTCTGGCCCATGTACCTGAAACATAAGAACATGTGCTTGAGCACATTGTTTCCACATTTCTCTTACTTCATGAACAAAGTCTTGTTTAGCATTACCACATGTACCAATAATTTAATGTTTAAATGATCAGAATTGTTTTAAATACAATGTAGCTGCCATCACCAGTGTGTGAATGCAAGTGTGAATGGGTGGGTGACTGGATATGTAAAGCGCTTTGGGGTCCTTAGGGACTAGTAAAGCGCTATATAAATACAGGCCATTTACGTTGTCGGACCCCTGCCAGGTCAGCCCGCCGCCCAGCCTGCCGCCCAGCCTGCCGCCCAGCCACCTGTCCAGCCATTGCAGATTCTGGGGCAGATAATGCAGGATCTGGCTGCTATGTCTGCTCGGCAGGCGGCGGTCCAGGACCAGCAGCTGTCTTTGCTTCGCCAGCAAGCGGTACAGCAGACGGCGGCGCTGCAACAGTCGCTGGGAGGTCCGGCTGCGCCGCCTCAGCCTCCCCCACTGTTGGTGATGCTGGACCGGATGGGTGATGGGGAGGATCCGCTGACATTCATTGAGACATTCCAGGCCACGGTGCTTGCCTGCCGGTGGCCTGAGGAGGAGTGGGCTCCCAGGCTGCTGCCGCTGCTGCCAGGGGAGGCACAGATGGCGGCCCTCAGCCTGCCCCCTGCGTCCCCGAGCGTCTTCGTCAATGTCTGCAGGGCAGTGCTAGATCGGCTCGGGCTTACCCCGGAGGACCACCGGAGGCGGTTTCAAGCAAGCTGGATGTCAGCGGGGGAGCAGCCATTCACTTGGGCTCGTCAGCTGGAGGAGGCGGCGGCGAGATGGCTGCGACCAGGGCCGACGGAGGAGGAGACGTGTCTGCTGAACCTGGTGGTGTCTTTAGTTAAGACAGCTGGGTTATGTGATGGCTTTTAAAGTAATGGTTTAATCACTGCCCCCCAAAATGCCTGTGGTATATAACCCATTAATGGAGATAGACTGATTATATTTAAGACTGGAACATTAACAAGTGGTAGGATTTCTTTGAGCAGTCTTGTAGGAATAAGGTCTGAAAAATTTTGATGGTTTGGAGAAGGTGATTTCTCAAGTTAACCCAGAGAGATCAATTGCAGAGAAAGAGTATAAATAAATATCAACTGAACTGAATAGAACTGAATAGCTTCACTCCTCAAAAACTGTAGATGGCTGTTTTTCCTCACTGTACACAAACTGAAACCAGAATATAAACATGTCTGATTTTTTTTTCTTCCTGTTTGCTCGTTGTGCAAATATTGGAAAAACTTATTGAAAATACAACAGTGAAAGAAAGGAGATCATATGGTTTCATTTATCAAATTAAAACATTTCCAAATATAATCTTAAAAGATAATAAAGGTTTTCTTGAATCTTCATGGACCTATTGAAACTATAAATGTTATATTGCATCTGATTCAATCAATAATGATATTGTATAGTAGTGTAGTGTTTTGCAGGGCCACTCCTCTGGCCCCTCCTTTTGTTCCACATAGAAGAAGCATGATGGTTCTGTTATTCATTTTTGCTGCTTCAAAATGTATAAATAAAGTCTGCATGTTTCACTTAGACTAGGTTACTTGCAATGCCACCCAGTGGTTCAGTTTTTACAGACAGCATGTCATTTACACA